>NC_090662.1:1785240-2088270 GCF_013368605.1 Nyctibius grandis | reverse complement strand
TTCTGTGGTGCTCAGAGTAGAAAACATCTATTTCAACGTGTCTCTGCTGGGTTGTGGGGCTTGGCCTGTTTTTTTGGTGGGGTTTTGAACGCTTCCACTAAGGCAGAACAGGGCAGTCCAGGTCGCTTGTGTAGCAATGGAATCTCTAAATATTGAGCTAGGAACTGATCTGCTTTTTCCTCTGTTTATCTTCAGCTAAAAATATCTTCCGAGTCCGTTTCCAAGATCCCTCCCCGGGCCAGTCCCACACGCTGCAGGCCAACGACGTCTTCCACAAGCAGCAATGGGTCAACTGCATCCGAACGGCCATCGCTCCCTTCCAGCGCACTCCTGCCGCGGCGGAGCTGCAGGAGCTGCCGGAGCTGAGCGAGGAGGCGGAGGAGAACAACCCCTCGGCCCCCAACATCCCAGCCCAGAAGAGGCAGTCTGGTGTCACCGAGATGGAGCTGGACGAAAGCACGGCCGAGTGTGGCTCCATCCTGGACTCGGAGGAAGCCAAAGGTCTGAAAACCCACAGAACACCCTCGGGGCACAGAAAAACGAGGGAGAAGCAGCTGAGCGGCAAGCGGAAAGAAACGTTGGTGTAAAGGAGCCCAGCACCACCCTGGTGCAGGACTGTTTATTTATAAATAACGTGTACATTTTTCTTGTGAGCATGATGGGATTCACTCTGCTGAACAGAATATTTTTTGTGGGGTTTGTTTTTTTTTTTATGTTGTAATGGCAGCTACTGGTATACAGTTAACACTGTTGAACTGGAGTCTGGTTTTACACGCATGAACCTGGGTTTAACGCCATGATTCAGAAACCCTCGTGCTCTTGACTGCTCGTGGCAGCTTTGAAGAGCACGTGGTGGTTTCTGAAAGGTTTCCACGCTGTTTTGAGGCTGGAGAATAGTCAAGTGGGAGCCAGGGCCATCGCTGCGAGCCTGGCAGCACCAGGGGGTTTGGAATAACAGCACAAGAGTCCTTTTAAATCAGACTCAAAACCCAAATTCACATTTTCTTCTTGCACATTTTGCAGTGTGTGATTCTCGCAATCGATGCGGCTTTTCATGTTAAAAAAGGAGGAAAAAAACCAAACCAACAGACCCCAAGTTCAACAGGTTCTCAATTTACCTACTGGAATCTTTCATCTTCGTGTGTCCTTTGTACATTCCTCATTTTCACTCTTATAACCTGCCAGATATTTAATTGTTTTTTTATTAGTTGTTTTGTTTCAAGTTTGGGGGTTTTTTTTTTTTGGTTTTCTTTTTTTTTTTTTACTTTTATATTTTGTTGCTGTTCAAACTTGGCATTTCCTTTCAAGTAACTTGATCCTTCTTGCTGAGGCGCAGCCCGAGCCATCATGGCTGGGGGGAGACTCTCGACGTACCCCCTAAACGTTGAGGCTTGTGTGTGCCCTGAGCTACTGAAAGAGAACTGCGTTGCTAGCGGGGTTTAGGGAGGTTTTAGGCACGTTGCAAAGGGTTTGGGGAGGGAGGAGCAGCACCTAGAGGGGAGTAGCAGGGCGTGAAGGTAGATTTTTCTTGTTGCCTTTTGGAAATGAAATGCCTTCCCCCGGGGAGGCAGGACTGGAGGCAACCAAGGGGTTATTGCATGTGGTAGAAAGGTAGAGAGGAGGAAGCGTTTGAAGCTGATGAGGTGTAAGGACAGAGGAGAGGGTGGTTGTAGATACTCATAACGGCACCGCCGTGTTGTAGTGGTCCAAAGATGCGTGTGCGAGAAGCCAGCTTGGGAACTGCGCTGCAAAGCGTTGTAGGGAGCAACGTGGTGACAGCTTTGAGCAAAGCCACCAGGTCCTTCCTGTCGTTTGACTGGTGGTGGTGGGGCGAGGGCAGGATCCCACGATGTCCCTCCTCGGGCGTCACCCGAAATCCGCGCTCGAGGAGCCGTAACTCGCGCGTTGGGGGTCATGGCCGGTGATGTTGGGAACGGGCAGAGGGTGTACATAGACACAGACGGGTGGTTCTCTGTAAATGTGTTGTACAGTTTCCGATGCCAAGTACAATTAAATTCCTGACAGCCTCTTGCCTGCCTCGTCTGAGTCGTGGCCGGGGAGGGACACGCCTGTGCCATGGTGGGTGCTGCCAGACAGCAGCGGGTAAGCGCGTACCTGCGCTTCTCCAAGCCAAGGGCTGTAGCTCACAGGAGGAAGCCGTGGCTTTATTCAAACCCCTTTTTCTGTCCCAATTCCTCTTCGTGTGCGACGGGCGGTCGCTGTCACCAGGGCGCAGCTGCTTGACTCGCTCCGGCGCTTGCATCACTCTTGTTTGTAGGGGAAAAGGGAGCAGTGGCAAAGATCCCTGTCCTCCTGGGCCACTGAAACCTCCTTCCTCCACAAAAGAAACCTCCCCCAGAACTGAAAGGTCCCCGTTTAGCAAATATTTAGAAATTCTTTGCTGTGAGGGTGGTGAGACCCTGGCCCAGGCTGCCCAGAGAAGCTGTGGCTGCCCCCTCCCTGGCAGTGTTCAAGGCCAGGTTGGATGGGGCTTGGAGCAACCTGGTCTGGTGGAAGGTGTCCCTGCCCATGGCGGGGGGGTTGGAACTGGATGATCTTTAAGGTCCCTTCCAACCCAAACCATCCTGTGATTCTGTGATCCTCTCCTAGAACCTTCAGAAGCAGCCTTGAGCGGAAGGGGGACCCCGCTGGGCAGAGTCCCCCCTGCCAGGGCAGCTTCCCCCGGGGCCGCGGGGAGCACCCGCTGATCAGCAGCGTGATGAAACCCTCGGGTCTCCGCAGCCCTCCCCAAAAGCTGCGGCCTGACCATGTAGGGCCGCGTCTGGGCACGGCTGCAGCTCCCGGGGAGAGCAGGCGACATCCGCGCCAGCTCCCTCGGGCAGGCACAGCTCAGGCTGCAGGGACGGGGTTTACAGCTGAGCTTTGAGCTGGAGGGGGCTCAGCCCTTCCCAAGCAGGGAGAAGCTGGAAAAAAGCCTCCTTTTGCCATAAAAAGCAGGGACATGGCTCATCCTCGGCAGAGAGGAAATCCTGCAGCGAGCCTGCGTGTCCTCCCGCGCGTCGGGCCGGGGCTGAGCCTTCATCTCGTCATCCTGTAGCCGACAGACAGCAAATTAGCCAAAAACTTAATTTCCCTTTAAAAGTAAACTCCCCCCCACTCCTGGTGGTTCCCTGAAGGGAGGAATGTGCAGGCCGCCGCCTCAGCCCTGCCTTCGCTAGACTAAACAAGCCGGGCTTTGCTGGTCTCCTCCCGTGCTGAGCCCTGGCCAGCCCTCTCCTCGCCTGCGCTGCTAAACCTCCGAGCTAAGACCCCCCACCCCACAGACGGGGGGACCCCGGGACACGCACTTCAAGAAAGATGTTGAGGTGTTGGAGCGAGTCCAGAGGAGGGCGACCAAGTGGTGAAGGGTCTGGAGGGTCTGACCTACGAGGAACGGCTGAGGGACCTGGGGGTGTTTAGCCTGGAGAAGAGGAGGCTCAGAGGTGACCTTAGTGCAGTCTACAACTACCTGAAGGGAGGTTGTAGTGGAGTGGGAGTCGGCCTCTTCTCCCAGGCAACCAGCGATAGGACAAGAGGACACAGCCTCAAGCTTTGCCAGGGGAGGTTCAGGTTCGACATTAGGAAGCATTTCTTCTCAGAAGGGGTCATTAGCCATTGGAAGGGGCTGCCCAGGGAGGTGGTGGAGTCACCATCTCTGGAGGTGTTGAAGAAAAGCCTGGCCATGGCACTTAGTGCCCTGGTCTAGTTGACATGGTGGTGTCAGGGCAATGGTTGGACTCGATGATCCCAGAGGGCTCTTCCAACCTGGTTGATTCTGTGGGGTGAAACACCCAAGGGCAGAGGGGGGACCTGGGCCAGCGCCATGTCCCCAAGCCCTGCTGAGCCCCCCCATCCTCGGCCACCCTGACCATGGCAATGTTCCCGTCATGGCCAGGGAAAGGGAACGTGTCCGTGCCCAGGGGACACGTGGGCACCTCCGCCTTCGGTAAGCAGCTCTGGGGCCCTGTATTGACCTTTGGGGATCCACCCAGCTCGGGCGCTACGTGCCCAGAGGAGCCACCACCACCCCAGTGTACAGGTGAGACCTTCCTGGTGTCGGGGTTAGAGCAGGGCACGTCCCTGTCCCCAGCATCTCCCCAGCACCCCGATCCCACCCTCCTGGTGGCATCCTCTCGTCTGGGCTCACGCTGGGGCACGGGGCCCCGCCGAGGTTTCCCTGTCGGAGCAGTTTCCTTCTCCGCCTCCAACTTTCTTTTTTTTCTCCACAAATTCATCAGCCTCCCCCAGCGCCGCCTCGTCTGCGACCGCAAAGCCAGACGCTGCCGCGCACATCTGCGCACATCTGGGCTCGTGTTAGGAGCTCAGGATGATCCAGCTGGGTGATGTCACCATCGGGTTTGGGACGCTGAGGTTGAGCAGGACGATGTGGGGCTTTAACGCCGGCCGCTGCCTCCCACCACGGTGGCCTCACCACCACCATCCTACCCCACGGCCCGTCTCGGATGCCCTAAATCAGACTCGGCCATAAACCGTGGGATTTTAGGGGCCAGCAGGCAGTTTTATGAGGTTAATTATCCTATCGTGCTAACGAGGGTGCAGTTAAGCAAGTCAAAATCAAGGGCTGGCTTGAGCTTCCCCCAAAGACTGTGCAAACATGGGAAGTGAGGGGTGCTGGTGATGGAGAGGTGATGGGGAGGTGATGGGTGCTGATAATGGGGAGATGATGGGTGCTGGAGATGGGTGCTGATCATGGGGAAGTGATGGGTGCTGCTCATGGGGAGATGATGGGCGCTGGTCGTGGGGAGGTGACGGGTGGTGGTGATGGGTGGTGCTCATGGGGAGATGATGGGTGCTGATCATGGGGAGATGATGGGGAAGTGGAGGGTGCTGGACATGGGTGCTGATCATGAGGAGATGATGGGTGCTGGAGATGGGTGCTGATCATGGGGAGATGATGGGTGCTGGAGATGGGTGTTGATCATGGGGAGATGATGGATGCTGCTCATGGGGAGATGATGGGTGCTGGACATGGGTGCTGATCATGGGGTGATGATGGGTGCTTCAGATGATTGCTGATCATGGGGAGATGATGGGTGCTGGACATGGGTGCTGATCATGGGGAGATGATGGGTGCTGATCATGGGGAGATGATGGGTGCTGGACATGGGTGCTGATCATGGGGAGATGATGGGTGCTGGTGATGGGTGCTGCTCATGGGGAGATGATGGGTGCTGGTGATGGGTGCTGCTCATGGGGAGATGATGGGTGCTGGCAATGGGTGCTGATCATGGAGAGATGATGGGGAAGTGGCGGGTGCTGGCGATGGAGAGACGATGGGGAAGCAAAAACCCCTAGCAGCTTCCAGCTTTGATCAGCACCACGGGACACCCAGGACAGAGCAAACCCTCCGTCCTTAGTGAGGTGACCCAGGGTGCCCCACCCAGCCCACCCTCAGTTTGGAGCTCAAACAACTCCCCCATGGCTTGAACAAACACCTTAATCCTCCCAGGCTTTGAAAACACCCAGTTATCTCTTGGTGGTTGCTTCTCCCAGCCGGGTTCGAGCCAGCTCCTCCTCCTCTTGGCTCCTTGCTTGGCTGCCCGGGGCTCTTTTATGGCAATTTTGATTCGATCTCATTAAATCTGGAGCAGAAGAGCAAGCGCAGGCAATTAGACAGATAATTAGGGAGCAGCTCGTTGCACAAGAGGAGCTGCCAGGACCTCCCCTCCCCGAAACGCGCTGGCGGGGCGAGCGGGGCCTCTTGTCAGACAGGTTCCTGGCCCGGCTCGGCCGATTCCTCCTGGCAACTGCAGCATTTAACGTGCCCAGAGTTTTTTCCAGATGAGGTTCTCCTTGAGACAGTGATCCCCTCCCAGGCTTTGTCGCACCTGGAGACCCCATTTCCCATGTGTTCCTCAGTTGTCCCATGGGTTGGTTTCTGTTTTGTGGCCTTCTCTCCAAGTCGCACAGCTCTGATTCCTCACTGGGTTAAACCGGGGTAAACTGGTGCCATTTTTCTTGTAGCCAAGAAAGTCAAACTATCTTCTGCTTGCGCCTGATCGTCTGGGCCATGAGCTCCTTGGCCCAGCTGGTGAAGGTCACTTGGCTCTTATGGGCACATAGGAAAGAGAGATGGATGGTTGGAGGGACAGGTAGATGGATGGTGATGGGGATGCACGGATGGATGGACAGAAGCATGGATGGATGGATAGTGGACTGGATGGATGGTTGGGCAACTGGATGTAGGGGTGGATGGACAGATGACTGGATGGATGGTAATGTGATTGGGTGGATGGATGCACGGATGGATGGATGGATAGATGGACATATGTATGGGTGGATGATTGGTTGGTGGGATGGATGGACAGATGGATGGATGGATGGTAATGTGGTTGGGTGGATGGATGCACTCCTGGATGGATAGATGGATGATAATGTCATTAGGTGGACAGATGGACATATGGATGGGTGAATGGTTAGTTGGTGGGATGGATGGTTGGTTGGTGGGATGGATGGATGGTTGGACAGATGGATGGATGATAATGTTGTTAGGTGGATAGATGGACATATGGATGGGTGGATGGTTGGTTGGTGGGATGGATGGGTGGATGATAATGTCGTTAGGTGGATAGATGGACATATGGATGGGTGGATGGTTGGTTGGTGGGATGGATGGGTGGATGGATGATGATGTGGTTAGGTGGATAGATGGACATACAGATGGATGGGTGGGTGGATGCACGGATGGATGGGTGGTAATGCGGTTAGGTGGATGGATGGACACATGGATGGATGGTTGGATGGCTGGGTGGACGGATGTGTGGATGGGTAGATACATGCATGAATGGATGAACAGATAAATGGATGGAGGGATGGATGGACAGCAGGGTGGATGGGCAGATGGACAGAGAAATAGTCCTCATGGTCCTTCACCTCTGAGCCCAGCTGGACTCCCTGCTGTAAGAGATGAGTAGGACCGAAAGCAGCCATTGCACCATGGTTAACCCTCACTCAGCCCCGGGGTTAACCCCTGACTAACCAGGGCAGGACTCATGACACTGCTCACCTGATGCACGACCACGTCAGCTGCCCCGGGGGGGACATGGGGCCGTTCTCGGGGAGCCCAGAAGAGGCGTCACGGCTGACTCAGGTCTCTGTCAGCACGGAGAACATCTGCTCCGGGCAGCCGGGCTCTGCCTGGACCTGCACGAGGGGACCCTCCCTCGGCAGCGCTGACATGCTGCCAGCATCGCCATGGTGGCCCTGGGGCTGGGGAGACTGGGAGGACCCCTCTCAACTCCCCATGCAGGGCTGGAGGTCTTTGAGCAACTCCAAACCCCACCAAAATCGCCTTAAAACAGCCAAAAATAGTGAGTATCGCCCGGCCTCGCCCTGAAACCACCGCTCTGCTGCGAGCCACAGCGCAAATCCCTTAATTAGGGGGTTCGTTAGGAGCCGGCCCTGCCAAATGCCACCGGTGGAGCAGCCAGGGTGGCCCAAGGGGGATGGAGGTCACCCTCCTTCTCCATCACCCCCCTGCCTGCTCCACCAGGGTCCAGCTGAACCGAGATCCTGCTGACCCCATGGCTCAGCCTCTCCCGCGTGCCCCAGCTCCTTCCTCCTCCTCCTCCTCCTCCTCCTCCGGGGAGAGGCAGGTTGGAGGGAGGAGGAGGCCCCCTCCGACGTGCCGGGGCAGAGCGGCGCGCGAGCGGGGAGCGCCATGGCGGAGCGGCTGTCGGAGGAGAAGATCGCCGAGTTCAAGGAGGCTTTTTCCCTCTTCGACCGCGACGGAGACGGTTGTATCACCACGAAGGAGTTGGGCACCGTCATGCGCTCGCTGGGGCAAAACCCCACCGAAGCGGAGCTGCAGGACATGGTGGGGGAGGTGGACGCCGACGGCAGCGGCACCGTGGACTTCCCCGAGTTCCTCTCGCTGATGGCGAGGAAGATGAGGGACACGGACAGCGAGGAGGAGATCCGCGAGGCCTTCCGCGTCTTCGACAAGGACGGCAACGGCTACATCAGCGTGGCGGAGCTGCGGCACGTCATGACCAACCTGGGCGAGAAGCTGACGGACGAGGAGGTGGACGAGATGATCAAGGAGGCCGACTGCAACGACGACGGCCAGGTCAACTACGAGGAGTTCGTGAGGATGATGACGGAGAAGTGAAGCCTCCCCCACCGCCCACCTCCGACCCCAGCCTGCAGGTAACTCGCTGGGATGCGGCTCCGCGCCCAACCCCACGTCCATGGAAAGCCCCAGATCAAGGGGGTCCACCCCACCCATTGCAACGGCCACCCCAAATCTTGCATCTCCCCCATCCCAACCACCTCCTGCCCTGCAACTTCTCCCAGAGGTTGGAAAAATCCATATTCATGGTGCTTTTTTTAATTTTGCCTTGATTTCTTCATAGGGAACAGAGGTCGTGGTGGTCCCCCAGCCCCTCCATCCCCCACCACCTTCTCTCTGCCATACCAGGCTGGAAAAATCCTCTTTTATCCCAGCTGGAGCGTCACCAGCCAGTGTCTACATGGGATGTAGGCACCACACCTGGCAGGATGGGCCTTGGGGTGCAGATGGACACAGGGGGTCCCTCCCCGCTGCCCCCCACAAGATGCACCTCTCGTGTCTGTAGAGGTGCCGGTGGCCACCACATGCCCCCCAGCACCGCGCCGAGTCCAATAAAGAAATGTCCCCCCCCTCCATGGCTGCCAGTGCTTCCTTCAGCTTCTCTTTGGGGTCTCTGCTAAACAACAACCCCCCCCAAATCACCCTCAGTGCACCCCAGCCAGGGTCAAGCCCCTTGTCACCCCCGTCCTCTTCCCCCCCATCCTTTTTCCCTACAAGCTGGAAAGATGCCCCTCATGGGTGCTGGGCACCCACCATCCACAGCCCCCCGGGTTATGGCCATCCCCACCCCAAATCCCCATCACTTTTGGGGTCTGCACCCCCAGGGTGTTGGGGACCCTCTTCTCTCCCCAAAGAGGAGAGTTGGCAGCTGGATTCAGCCCTAATCCCCATCCCAAAGTTGAGCAGAGCAGGATTCACCTTTCCCGGCCTTAATCCACCCCGTCGTGCTCCCCGTGACTCAGTTTCCCCACAAAGAGGGTGAAACCCAATTGCAGCAGCTCTCCTGCCCCGGGCTGGGGTGATTCCCTACACAGAGGGGTTTGAAAGAGAATTAATTATAATGGGGCTTATTAATGCTCAGTCACTAACGAGCAAGCGGGGAGGTGGCGTGAGCTGTTTCACAGGGGACATCGTGGCTCTGGAGATGTCCAAACCACCACAAGGACTTCACCCCCCACCTCCAGCCCACCCCTGGGGCCGGGATCTTTGGCAATCCCAGTTGTTTTCCCAACACTGGGAATACCGGGCGGGTGCCTACACGCCGGGTGGTGGGGCTGGGCACACCCGCGCTCGCTCCACCCCCGCGCCCAGTGCCTTCACAGAATGGTTAAGGGTTGGATGGGACCTCTGGAGATCATCCAGTCCAACCCTCTGCCAGAGCAGGGTCACCCAGAGCACGTCGCACAGGGTCACGTCCAGGCAGATTTGAATATCTCCAGAGAAGGAGACTCCCCACCCTCCCTGGGCAGCCTGTGCCAGGGCTCTGGCACCCTCACACCAAAGAAGTTCCTCCTCATATTCAGATGGAACTTCCCATGTTTCAGCTTGTGCCCATTGCCCCTTGTCCTGTCACTGGGCACCACTGAGAAGAGTCTGGCCCCATCCCCGTGACACCCACCCCTGAGGTATTTGTAAGTGTTGATAAGATCCCCCCTCAGTCTGCTCTTCTTCAGCTGAACAGCCCCAGCTCCCTCAGCCTCTCCTCATAAGAGAGATGCTCCAGCCCTCTGACCATCTCCGTACCCTCCGCTGGACTCTCTCCAGTAGTTCCTTGTCTTTCTTGAACTGGGGGGCCCAGAACTGCACACAGTTACTCCAGATGTGGCCTCACCAGGGCAGTGTAGAGGGACAGGAGAACCTTCCTCGACCTGCTGCCCACACTCTTCCTAATGCACCCCAGGACACCATTGGCCTTCCTGGCCACAAGGGCACATTGTTGGCTCATGGGGAACTTGTTGTCCCCCAGAACCCCCAGGTCCTTCTCTGCAGAGCTGCTCTCCAGTAGATCAGCCCCCAGCCTGTACTGGTGCAGGGGGTTATTCCTCCCCAGGTGCAGGACCCTACACTTGCCTTTGTTGAACTCCATGAGGTTCCTCTCCCCCAGCTCTCCAGCCTGGCCAGGTCTCGCTGAATGGCAGCACGGCCTGCTGGGGGATCGGCCACTCCTCCCAGTTTGGTGTCACCAGCAAACTGGCTGAGGGTACACTCTGTCCCTTCGTCCATTTCATTGGTGACCAAGTTGAACATGACCACGTGCTGCCCTCTCGCTCGCACACCCAACCTGCCTCCAGCTCTGCAGGGGTCACACCAGGCTTTTGTACCCGAGCCGCTAAAATTAGCCCTTCCCAAAAGCGCGATTATTTATTAACGCCGTGTCTCCGCGCAAAAACACACCGTGTATTTTTAGGCTTGACCTTTTCTCCTTCTATTCTGGGCTTGTTTAATTATCGGAGCATTTTTCACGCCGTTTAATCCTGAGCTGTTTTTTTTCTCAACGACGGTCTTTAACGGGAAGATGGACCCTGGCCAGAAACACCGTCCCAGCAGCCCCATCATCACCAGCACCAGCACAAAGAGAGTTTATTTGCCCATTTCTCCCTTAATTTGAAGGTTTGGGATGGACAGATGGACAGATGGACGGATGGGAGGGACCCAGTCGCTTCGGTATTACAGAATCCCAGAATCAATGAGGTTGGAAGAGCCCTCTGGGATCATCGAGTCCAACCATTGTCCTGACACCACCATGGCAACTAGACCAGGGCACTAAGTGCCATGTCCAGGCTTTTCTTAAACCCCTCCAGAGATGGTGACTCCACCACCTCCCTGGGCAGCCCCTTCCAATGGCTAATGACCCTTGCTGAGAAGACTTGGGGATCAGCTAAGAGGGGGCATGCAGGAGGGTCACCTGGGATGTGACATGGGGGACTATCTAGGATGGGGCTTGGGGGATTATCTCAGATGAGTCCTGGGAGATCCCATGGAATAAGACCTGGGGGATCATCTGAGATGGGACCTGGGAGGGGGTCACCTGGGATGGCACACTGGGGATCACTTAGGATGGGGCTTGGAGGATCACCTGCGACTGGACCTGGGGGGATCCCTAAGGATGAGACCCAAAGGGTCATCTAGGATGGGATCTGGGACATCATCTAAGATGGGAGCTGAGGGGTGACCACATGGGGTGGCAGATGAGGGATCACTTAGAATAGACCATGGGGGACTGCCTAGGGTGGGACCTGGGTGATAGTCTGTGATGGGACCTGGGGGTTCATCTAGGATGGGACATGGGGAATCACCTAGAATGGGACATAGAGGATCCTGCAGGATGGGGCGTGGGGGATCTCTTGGGATGGGAGTTGGGGGGATCTCCTGGATCCAGACTGCAGCAATTGATCCCATCTCCATCACTAGCAGAGTCTTCCACCACCTTTCCATACATTTTGCTCCAGACTTTCCAACAAAAAAGCCACCAAGGGCTCCAGCACCACTCAAAAACAGGGGCCCAACCATACCCCCACACCGCACTCCCTTCCCTGCTCACACCTCTGCTTCACCTGGACACAGTTTTCCTCTAAAACAACACTTTTTAGGAGAAAAGCAGCTCATGAACCACCCCCCCAGCATCACCCACCATGGGAAACCAGAGATGCTTCTCCTCCAGCGCTGCTGAATCAGTCACAAATTCTCCCCACTCCCTTTTATTTTAGCGGAACGAGACATTTTAATAACATTTCAACAACATCTCAACAACAACACGTTAATTAAAGGTTGGGGAAACAATTCTGAGACATCCCAAGAGGGACCAAGGAGCTGAGCCCTCCCATAGGATGTTGAAAAGAAGGGCAGGATTTTTTTCCCCCAATTTTCCCCATTTTTTGCCCCCTCCCACAGCCTCCCGCGGCCGCGGCTCCCTCCCTCCTCCCCGGCAATAACTCTGCTCTTAAGCAAACATGACGTCTTGCCTGGGAAATGTCACTGCCTGAGGGAAGGGGAGGCCCCTCGACAGCCGGCTGCAGCGAAAAAGTGGGGGAAAAAAAGGATTTCTGCAGTGGGGTTGGTGGGATGAAGGGTTAGGGGATGCTCGGGGAGGAGAGCTCAGGTGGGTTGCAGCAAGTTGGGTTCTGTATGGGGGAATAAATAACTAAACAAACCCCAAAAAAACCCAAAACATCTTTGCAAATACATCTTTCCAATATTTAGTTTGGTGGAAAACTGTTTCATTTCTCAGAGGTGTTTTTTAACTGGTTTTAAATTGTTCTTTTCTCACCGATTTTCCACTTTCAGGTCATTTGTGAAAGGAGAAATCACCGTATGGGGGAGAAATTGAAAAAAAAATAAAACACAAATCACGCCATGACCGGGCACGGGGCATGGGGCAGGATGGGCCATGGTGCCCAGGGATGGCCAAGATCACAGAATCCCAGAATCAATGAGGTTGGAAGAGCCCTATGGGATCATCGAGTCCAACCATTGCCCTGACACCACCATGGCAACTAGACCATGGCACTAAGGGCCATGTCCAGGCTTTTTTTAAACACCTCCAGAGATGGTGACTCCACCACCTCCCTGGGCAGCCCCTTCCAATGGCTAATGACCCTTGCTGAGAAGAAATGCTTCCTAATGTCCAACCTGAACCTCCCCTGGTGAAGCTTGAGGCTGTGTCCTCTTGTCCTATCGCTGGCTGCCCAGGAGAAGAGGCCGACTCCCACTGCGCTACAACCTCCCTTCAGGTAGTTGTAGACTGCACTTAAGGTCACCTCTGAGCCTCCTCTTCTCCAGGCTAAACACCCCCAGCTCCCTCAGCTGTTCCTCGGAGGTCAGACCCTCCAGACCCTTCCCCAGCTTGGTCGCCTCCTCTGGACTCGCTCCAACACCTCAACATCTTTCTTGAAGTGCGGGGCCCAGAACTGGACACAGGATTCAAGGTGCAGCCTCACCAGTGCCGAGTACAGAGGGAAAGATGATGCTGAATGGACCCATATGGGGCCAGATCCAGCACCAAGCCCAAGGTGGCACCATGTGGGGAATTGTTCTGGGGCAAAATGCCTGATTTTGGGACCGGAGCAGTTAGTTTTACCCCCCTTTTTTTTTGCATTAGCCCCTTTGCCCCATGTGGGACCCTGGGTGTAACGCAGGTGCCCAAGAGCATCCAAGGCACTGAGCTGCTTTGCATGACATGAGTTTCCCTGGACTCAGCTCACAGCTGGGCCAAAATCGTGGTACCCTCATGGTGGCACTTGCTGGGGCTGGACGGGAGTGTTGGGGGCTTGGGGAGCTGCATTGGGCTTCTCCCAGTGGGGAAACGCTCTGGCCCCAAAAGGCTGCACTGAATCCTGCTGGGTCTGCACCGAAACTGCCTCTGCTGAGAGCAGGGAGTGGCACGAGGAGAGGGGCCAAGTGGGACAGGGAGATGGGGATGAGTAGAAGGAGAGAGGACAAATGGTACCAGGAGACCAACAGGACCAGAAGAGGGAAACAAATGAGACCAGGAGTTGGGGACAAGCATGACCAAGAGAGGGGACCAGTGGGACTAAGAGTTGGGGACAAGAAGAACCAGGAGAGGGGAAAAATGCAACCAAAAGATGGAACAAATTGGATCAGGAGATGGGGACAAGTTGGACCAGGAGAAGGGACCAGGGAACAAGGACAAGTGCGATGAGGAGATGGGGACAAGTTAGACCAGGAGAAGGGACCAGTAGGACCAGTGGACAAAGACAAGTGAGACCAGGAGACAAGGACAAATGAGACCAGGAGACAAGGACAAGTCTTTGGGCTGGCAATAAGTGGGAGCAGGAGACAAGCAGGACAAGAAGAGGGGACCAGAACAACCCGGAGATGGGGACAAGTGTGACCAGGGGAGGGTACAAGGACAGAGGCCCCCATGCTCTCCCAATGCCAGGTAGTTTGTTGGGGCTCGAGATGAGCCAAGATGATGCCCTGTGACCTCCTGCAAGGAGGGGGACACCTCCCCAGTCCCCCCCATCTCCTTTTCTCAGCATTCCCAAGGCTCAGCGTAAAGCCCCAAGGGATTTTGCAAAGACACACGCCAGGAGACCCCACCTGCCACCACATTTCTCAAGGCTCCTTTCCAGCCTTCCATGGCTGAGGGGTTTCCCAAGTTCAAGTTACCAAAATAAGCCCTTGGTCTCAGCCCTGGAGGGGTTTAGAGTGTGAAATGCAACCAGCCCCCAGGCCCTCAGCGATGGCCGGGTTTCCAGCATCGTAGGGTGGGCAGATGTGGCTCCAGCCCGGCTGGCTGTGGAGGGATTAAATTCCACGAGGTCTTTGCAGGCACCGGGAGGGTTTCCTCAACGTCTGATGGGACCCTGAGTCCCCCAGGAGCCAGATGAGGACCTGCAGCATCCATAGAGTGGCCAAGTTGGTGACCATCAACCTTCAAGTGATGTCATCTACCACCGGCACTACGGTGATTTGGCTCTCTCAACCCCAAAAATTCAGGCATCCCTGCAGGGGTTAACAGCAATCGGAGCTGCTTCATTTTCCATCCCTGCAGCGCTGGAGCTGTCGGGGGGCTTGTTAACGGGAAATTAATAGCGCCATGACCTCAGCCATCACGCTCGCCGGCGTGCCGGCAGCCCCACGTAACCGCAGCCCACCGTATCCCAGCTGGAGGAGATTTTGGGGGGTCTTCTCCCTCTTTTATCCCCTGGGATAGGCAAGAGGATGGTGCTGTAGCTCTATAACTCACCCCCAGAGATAAATAATAAAATAACCCACGCCAGCCCCATCTCCACAGCTTTAGAGCCCAGTGCCTTCCCTTCTTTATAGCTTAAAAATAAAAAATAAACCTTAATTTCCCACTTTGGTCCATATTAGCCCCAAATCAGCCCTCAGAAGAAGAGATGCCAAAGAAAAGAGCCCAGGCAAAGCTGAAAGAAATAAGTAACTCATTTCAGCCCCTATTTTTTGCCCTATTTTCATCCCATCCAAGGAGGCACAACCTGCCCCGCGCTCCCCTTCTCCCCCCACACCGAGCTGGGTTTATACCTTTCCCTCAATTCCTGTTTTTCCCCTTAAAAACACACCCCCCCACCCCACCCCGAGCCGAGATCAGCAGGAATTTAATTCCTGACAGATCTGGGGAATGTGAAAAGCTTTTTTGAGACGCGGAGAATTGAAGCCTGGAGGTAGGAACTGAGTCGGCTGGAGGCGATTTGTTGTTGCTGTTTGAATGATAAAGGGGATAAAGGGGGAAAAAAAACCCCAAACACAGGTGAAATGGGGTCCGTGTTTGCTGATTTAAGGGTTTTTTCTGGAATAAAAGAGCGTCTTGGCTCGGGGGGACCCACGATGCCTTTGCCATCCGCCCACGGGAAACCGCCCGGGCTTGTTTCGAGATTTTTTTTCAAAGCTTTTTTCCAGGATTTGTGTTTCTCCCGTGAAAATGTGGCTGGTGCAGACCCAGCCGGTGAAATATTTCTCCCTCCCCGGGGAGGTTTTGCTGCCTGTACTGGTGGGGGAGCAGCACCGCCCAGCGGCACCGCGGGGGGAAGAGGCTCCCCGCAACCCGCAGCTGCAACAAAACCCCGAGATTTGGAAGGTTTTCGCGCTCCCATCACAAATCAGTGCCAATTCCCCCCCAAAATCACCTCCCCAAAACCCACAGGCACCTTTTCCCCATCCCAACCGGCTCCTCCAGTCAGGAGAAGGACCCAGTGAGCAGGGTGGCTGGAGAGCATCCCTTAGGGAAGAGGGGGACTGTCCCTTTGTCCCCAAAGAGCATCACCTTTTGGGTGTCAGCCTCTTCTCCCGGGCAACCAGCAATAGGACAAGAGGACACAGCCTCAAGTTTTGCCAGAGGAGGGTCAGGTTGGACATTAGGAAGCATTTCTTCTCAGCAAGGGTCATTAGCCATTGGAAGGGGCTGCCCAGGGAGGTGGTGGAGTCACCATCTCTGGAGGTGTTTAAGAAAAGCCTGGACATGGCACTTAGTGCCATGGTCTAGTTGATATGGTGGTGTCAGGGCAATGGTTGGACTCGATGATCCCAGAGGTCTCTTCCAACCTGGTTGATTCTGGGATTCTGTGTGATTCTGTGTGATTCCGTGTGACCTGGGTTGGTTTGTCCTCAGGAGGACAATTCCAGCTGGTTGCACAGGTCCATAAAGCCACGGGCTGACGCGCTGCCGGCCCACGGCCTCATTGCGATTAGGGATGGGGCTGACAAGGCAAGGGGAGCAGGGCTCCTGTGCAGACCCCACACTCCAACCACAACCATCTACAGAAGAAACACAGTCAGGCACAGATGAAACCTTTCAGAACGAGTTTTAATCATGAATAACACTCCAGCGCGTTCAAACCTGCCCAGATCTTACCACCACAGCATGCTGGGAACCATCAAAAACCAGACCATCGGGTCTAAATACAAAGAGCATCTTCGTAGCATGCCATACTCTTTCCAAACAGAGGTCAACACTTGCTGAGCCCGGTATCTCGGTGCCTAAACCCAGAGAAGCCTCAGGATACCACAGTTACAGGGCACCTACCGAAGCACAAGCTGCATCTACGCTGGTGGGTGAAAAAGTGAGTTGGTTTAGGGGTTTTTTTTGCACGACACATGAGGTTTTTTGTCCCTGGTGGCATGCAGGGAGGAGAACCTGGGGTTACCTCACAGCACAGGCAAGCCCAAAGGTGCCACCTAAAAGCAGGCAAGGTTTCCCTAAGAAATCAGCAGGATTTTTCCTCCCTTGTGTTTTGCTACCTGGCTACGGATTTAGGTGCTGGCTTTAAGTTCAAAAATAACCACCTTGGACTTAAAAACCCCGATTTCAAAACAACTGGTGCTCCAGCCACCCCCAGGCCAGGGAACAGGACATTCACCAGCCTCTGAGCTGCCCAAGGCTGGACCTCAAGGAAGAACAAGTCAGCTGAGACCTGCCCCCCAACTAGGTTTCCACTGGCTCCTGCTCAAGCATGTGGGACAGGCACCATCTTCTTGCAAGTGCCTGCAGGATCGCTTGTTCCCCTGGAGAAACAAGGGAAGTGATGAACAGGGTGTGTGAAAACTCAGGAAAATACTCAAGGTCTACAGCGTTTGGGTGGGTTTTTTTAAATCAAGAGGTAGAACAGATACTTCATGCTCATGCTTGCCCTAAACGTGATGCAACCACCCATTACTCATCTTCAGACGCCACTTTCCAGAGGACACTGAGGTCTTTGTTCGCTGCTGCTCAGGTTAGGGCAGCCCTCGGGGTTTGCTCTCTTGTACAAAATCCCCTGGAAGATAACAAAAAATAAACCAACCCTGTTTGTGGTTGATGTCTTCCCTTCTCCCCTGCTTCTTTACGCCGAGAGACTCGGAGAGCTGCAACCAAGGCCACAAATCCTTCCTTCATGGAAGGGAAAGGGTGGCTCCTCTCCACCTCGTCCAGGGAGACCAACGGCTTCTGGCATTACAAGGAGTTAATTCTTCAGTGCCAGGAGGCTTTCTTCCAAGGCATCAGCTTCAGTCACACCTTGTTTTTTCTGGACAAACTTCACATAGTTGGAGGAAAGCTGCTACGATGAAGCTTCTCGCTCACAAGCTGATCTTAAGAAGCTCAGCCAGCAGCAACCGGCAGTGCCCAGGAGCAAGGCTGACTGTCCCAAGGATGATTTTCACAGATGAAAGCAAAGCCCTGTTCCCACCTGGGCTTCCCAGAAGCAGCGGGGTTATTTCAGACCGCTCCCCGTCCTGCTGGACCCATAGCAAAGCTGGTGGTGAAACCCACAGGAGAAGGGAGGTGGCCCGAAATGCTCAACTGGGTTTGCAGTTTGGGGAGCCCGGGAAGGGGATGGATGAAAGCAGGACTGGCCCGGTGCGTTTGGGTTTGTTTGCGTTGGATTCATGCCCTGATCTAACGTTTGGATTAAAGGGTGAAGGAAGTCAAACAACAGCCAGAACCTGACATAAAAATAAAGCAGAGGGTGTCACCCAAGCAGAGTCAGCCGAGGAGTTTCACTTGGTAATGCCCGTGACTCCGACAGCCTCTTTCATTCCCAACAATCCCCAAACTCTTCGCAAACCCCCGGGTCTTTCGGCTGCCACTGACACAGCAAAGGCCCCCAGTCCCTATAAACTAACCATGAACTGGGTGTTTGGGATCTCCAAGTTTTTTTAACCCATAACTAAGAGAAGTCAACCCTACGTGGCCAGAGGCTACATCACCCGGGCAAGATGCATAACAGCTTCCAGAAGATCACAGAATCACAGAATCATTTTGGTTGGAAAGGACCTTGAAGATCATCAATCCAACCAGTAACCCAGCACTGCCAATGAGTGCTCACTCCAGCGCTACAGCCTGGAACATGGTGACAGTCTAACCCATCACCCCAGGAGACAGGACAACTTCAAGCCAGGGCTACACATTGCCTGAGCCTGTCTTTGCCCATAGAGAAGAAGTGCTGCTTCATCAATACTATTTACACCAGTTTGCTTAAATTACAATTAGTTTCTCGGGGGGAGGTAGAAGAGACAGATACTTCATACTGCGGGAGGTAAAGGTATCGTCCTTCCCGGCCACCTTCGCCCCTGTCAGTTGTAGGACAGGTACTGGATTAATCGTGGAGGAATACTGAGCTTGGAGATCTTCTCCAGCGCTCGCTGCCCAGCAGCTTTCCTCACCGTCACTCTGCAGAGCTGCGACAAACTCAGCGGCGTTTCTAAAATGAGAAAAAAAGAGGATCCGAAGTTGGGGCTGCAGCTCAGCAGATGGCTGATGTTCCCGCAGAGCAGAGACTCCTCCAGAGGGTAACACCTGGCATCGCCCCCGCCGTGGGCACAAGCCTGGCTCAACCTCCCACAGCACCCAGGAAGGCACTGCAGGGCCATGGGTGTGCTCTCTCAAGGCTTCATCCCGATGCAAACCCCACCAGAAGCAGGGAGCACAGCTGCAGTGCTCTTCTCCCAGCTCCCTTCCTCACCTGCATCCTCCAAAGGCCAATGGTGGCCACTGGGTCACCTGCTCTGATCCACTGGGGCTACCCAAGACTGTCAGATTTCATAGAGTCATAGAATCACAGGATGGTTTGGGTTGGAAGCGACCTTAAAGACCATCTAGTTCCAACCCCCCTGCCACGGGCAGGGACACCTTCCACTAGACCAGGTTGCTCCAAGCCCCATCCAACCTGGCCTTGAACACTGCCAGGGAGGGGGCAGCCACAGCTTC
The DNA here is from genome assembly GCF_013368605.1 of Nyctibius grandis. Taxonomy (NCBI): domain Eukaryota; kingdom Metazoa; phylum Chordata; class Aves; order Nyctibiiformes; family Nyctibiidae; genus Nyctibius; species Nyctibius grandis. The sequence continues at coordinate 2,069,011 of NC_090662.1, read as the reverse complement.
TCTGGGCAACCTGGGCCAGGCTCTCACCACCCTCACAGCAAAGAATTTCTTCCTCAGATCTCATCTCAATCTCCCCGCTTTCAGTTTAAAACCGTTCCCCCTCATCCTGTCACTCCATGCCCTTGTAAAAAGCCCCTCTCCAGCTTTCCTGTAGCCCCTTCAGGCACTGGAAGGTGCTAGAAGGTCTCCCCGGAGCCTTCTCTTCTCCAGGCTGAACAGCCCCAGCTCTCTCAGCCTGTCTCCAGAGCAGAGGTGCTCCAGCCCTCTGAGCATCTGCGTGGCCTCCTCTGGACTCTCTCCAACAGCTCCGTGTCCTTCTTCTGTTGGGGCCCCAGAGGTGGGCGCAGCACTGCAGGGGGGGTCTCACGAGAGCAGAGCAGAGGGGCAGAATCCCCTCCCTCGCCCTGCTGGCCACGCTGCTGGGGATGCAGCCCAGGACACGGGTGGCTTTCTGGGCTGCCAGCGCACGTTGTCAGCTCATGGTGAGCTTCTCTCACCCATCACCCCCAAGTCCTTCTCCTCAGGGCTGCTCTCAACCCATTCTCCACCCAGCCTGTGTCTGTGCTTGGCGTTGCCCCGACCCACATTCATTTCCCTTGTGATGCTGTTTTAAGCCTCAGCAATGCCGTATGTTGGAACAAAACCTACTTCCAACACTTCCCTACCACTCCATTTCTCCATCTAAGGATTGTGTTAACCCTTTTCGCTCAGCACTCTGCTGAGAGCTCCAATTAAATTCCCCACGCTCCTTCCAGACAGCCCCAGTGTGCAGCCCGCAGCCTCAACACCGGCTGTAGATGCTTGTGCACGGACGCAGAGCTACAGTTGGGCACATTGCTCTGGAAGGAGTCAGTCCTAAGAAGCTGCTATCCCCAGCCCCACAGCCTCTGCAATCACCAGCCTTCAAGACCTGCATCCATCCTGGATCTAGTCCTGAATTTAATCATAGAATTGTTTGGGTTGGAAAGGACCTTTAAGGTCATCAAGTCCAACCATTAACCCAGCACTGCCAAGGCCACCACTAACCCATGTCCCTCAGCACCACATCTACACGGCTTTTAAATCCCTCCAGGGACGGGGACTCTACCACTGCCCTGGGCAGCCTGTGCCAGTGCTTGACAACCCTTTCCATGAAGAAATTGTCCCTGATCTCCAATCTAAACCTCCCCTGGCACAACTTGAGGCCGTTTCCTCTCGTCCTATCGCTTGTTACCTGGGAGAAGAGACCGACCCCACCTCGCTACACCCTCCTTTCAGGCAGTTGTAGAGAGCGAGAAGGTCTCCCCTCAGCCTCCTTTTCTCCAGGCTAAACACCCCCAGGTCCCTCAGCTGCTCCTCATCACACTTGTGCTCCAGACCCTTCACCAGCTTCGTTGCCCTTCTCTGGACTCGCTCCAGCACCTCAAGGTCTTTCTTGTAGTGAGGGTCCAAAACTGAACTCTCACTTACTTTCGTAGTACTCAAAGCAGTTCGCTATGGGGGTGCTGCTCCAGGTGTAATCCGATGGCTTCTTTCCTCGGTTGTCCCTTGCGTAAATGTTCCCTCCAAATTCAATCAGCATCTCCACCAGATCTACGTTCTTCGCTCTCGCTGCGTGGTGGAGGGCTGTCTCGTGAAGTTTAGCAGCATTCACATTTGCCCCTGAGGCCAGAAAGAAAAACAAACCTGTTCATGAAAGCCTCACTTGACCCAAACGTCAGGAGTGGTTTGACTGGAGCACAAAATGCTGTTAAAACACGCACGAGCAGCCAGACCAAGATCCAAACAAAACAGCACAAACAGGAAACCAAACTGCTGAACAAGTTCTCGGTGCTGCCAACGCATGAGTCTTCTTCTCTGGCTTTATGTTTTCCTTGCAGAGAAAGGATTTTAGTCCATGTTACGAGGTAAATAAGCTGCTGAGTGTGAAATTCAGAACGGCTTCCTGAATCTGTGCTGTCCCAAGCCAGCAAAGAGCCATCCCATCATCCCAACGGAGTATTCCCACTCAGGAAAAACAGTGACAACTCTGTTAAATGTCCTAACAGAAATACCCCAGACCCATGAGACGTTGCAGCTCACCATCAGGCACTACTGCAGGATCAAGGTTTAGTTAAAGGTATTTTCATAGAATCATAGAATCACAGACTGGTTTGGGTTGGAAGGGACCTTAAAGATCATCTAGTTCCAACCCCCTGCCACGGGCAGGGACACCTTCCACCAGACCAGGTTGCTCCAAGCCCCATCCAACCTGGCCTTGAACACTGCCAGGGAGGGGGCAGCCACAGCTTCTCGGGGCAACCTGGGCCAGGGTCTCACCACCCTCACAGCAAAGAATTTCTTCCTAATATCTAATCTATATTATGCTGTGAATGAATAAGCTCTTCTATGAGAACGCCGAGGGCAACACTGTGCACAGACCCCACCATCTCCTGCCCACCCAGAACAAACCCTGTGGCTGCCATACCTGCCTTGAGCAGCACCTTTGCACAGTCCAGGTGCTCCCTGGCACAGGCCACATGTAGGGGAGTCCCAAAATGGCAGTCGTGAGCCTCCAAGTTGGCGCCGACATCGATGAGGAGCTTCACACACTCTGAGCTGCCTTTAGAAAGGGAAGAGACGAGTCAACAGAAAGAATCCAGCTCAAATGGGAGCATGCGGCGTGCTGAGATCAGCATGACCCACAAACAGCCTGTTTAATATTTGGGGGGACGGCTGCAAAATAGAAACGCTCGTGAGCCAACACAATACACTGTAGGACCAAGATCAAGACCAAGACACAAGAAAGAGAGTCACATCTGCACGGCACTGAGCTGGAGATAACTGGTCTTGCAGGGGATCAGGTCAAAAAAACCTGAATTGAAGGGTTTGCACTAAATCACCCGTTCTTCGTGGAGCTGGTTGTGTTGCTGATCCTGCCCTGGGTGGATTAATCACCTTCAAGACCACCCGAGCTTTACTTTTTCCAATGCTAATAATAAGACTTAACAGAAAGTGGGCAGTGATCACCATCAAGCCTTAAGAAAAAGGCTTAACGAGGAAAAGCTAAGAGCACACAGCTGCATATTTCAGCCCAGAGGAGTCCAGAGGAGGACAACCAAGCTGGTGAAGGGTCTGACCTACGAGGAACGGCTGAGGGAGCTGGGGTTGTTTAGCCTGGAGAAGAGGAGGCTCAGAGGTGACCTTAGTGCAAGCTACAACTACCTGAAGGGAGGTTGTAGTGAAGTGGGAGTCGGCCTCTTCTCCCAGGCAACTAGCAACAGGACAAGAGGACACAGCCTCAAGCTTCGCCAGAGGAGGTTCAGGTTGGACATTAGGAAGCATTTCTTCTCAGCAAGGGTCATTAGCCATTGGAAGGGGCTGCCCAGGGAGGTGGTGGAGTCACCATCTCTGGAGGGGTTTAAGAAAAGACTAGACATGGCACTTAGTGCCATGGTCTAGTTGACATGGTGGTGTCAGGGCAATGGTTGGACTTGATGATCCCAGAGGTCTCTTCCAACCTGTTTGATTCTGGGATTCTGTGATTCAGTAACTACCTGATTGTCACAAATGCTGTCTCCTACATCTGTCATAGTCAAAGGGAAACTGTCCATGACAGCATATAACAAAAACAGTGAAGGGGAGGAGAGAGGAGATATTACATCGTACGAAGGGGAAACTGAGGCACAAAACGATTAAAGAGATTCGGTCACAATCATTCTCTCATCCAGGCTTTCCTGCTGTTGCATCTGTGCAAGTGGAAGTTCAGGGGAGGAGTGACACTTTGCCACTCCCCCGCCTCTGCTGCTGTCACAGCCACCCTTGATGTTTGCTCCTGCTCCATAACCCAGATCCAAATGTCCAGACAAGGCTTAAGTAGAGGACAGGGGGAGCAGAGACCGGCTGGCACGCACCAGCTGGGACATTATTGTGGCCCCTGCAGTTTTCTCTTATCCCCTGGACAGACCTAGTTGATTCTTCCAACCTAGTTGATTCTGTGACCTTTAAGATCACCAAGTCCACCCGTTAACCCAGCACTGCCAAGGCCACCACTAACCCATGTCCCTCAGCACCACATCTACACGGCTTTTAAATCCCTCCAGGGGTGGGGACTCCACCACTGCCCTGGGCAGCCTGTTCCAGTGCTTGACAACCCTTTCCATGAAGAAATTGTCCCTGATCTCCAATCTAAACCTCCCCTGGCACAACTTGAGGCCGTTTCATCTCGTCCTATCTCTTGTTACCTGGGAGAAGAGACCGACCCCCCCTCACTACACCCTCCTTTCAGGCAGTTGTAGAGAGCGAGAAGGTCTCCCCTCAGCCTCCTTTTCTCCAGGCTAAACACCCCCAGGTCCCTCAGCCGCTCCTCATCACACTTGTGCTCCAGACCCTTCACCAGCGTCGTTGCCCTTCTCTGGACTCGCTCCAGCACCTCAATGTCTGTCTTGTAGTGAGGGGCCCAAAACATGGATCAGTGGGAAAGAACACAAACACCCCTCTGCTCGCAAGAGCAAAGCTACTGGTTTGACTCAAGGTTTTCTAACAGAGCACCAAAAAGCTGGCATTTTATCTGCCTAACATCCCGTGTCCGTCACATGGGATAAAAGCACCCAAGACAAGGGACAGCTTTATTAATCTCATATCACAGCGCTTTGCATTCTGCGTTCAACAGGAGCTGAGCCCACATGATGCTGATGGATTCACAAGCTGTAACGCTCTGATGAGCAACAACAACTTATGGTCAGTTTAAGATACTCAGCAGCTGCTTTTGTTGATTTGTTTTTTTTTTTTCCCAAGCTGCAAATAACCGTGCAAAGATAAAACCACGCGGGCTTACCATTCATGCAGGCTTCGTGGAGAGGGGACGCTGTGTAAAGGGGAGGGTTCACCTTGGCGCCGTGGGACAGCAGCACCTTCACACAGTCTATGCTACCCGAGGCGCAGGCGTCGCAGAGCGGGGTGCTGCCATCGATATTCCTGGCATCCACCTGCAAGGCAGAAAAAACATGTTAGGTACCCGCAGGCTGCTGTGTGGCAGCATCCTCTTCCCTACTTTTTTGACTCCTGAGCCCATTTTTGGAAGGGGCTGCCCAGGGAGGTGGTGGAGTCACCATCTCTGGAGGGGTTTAAGAAAAGCCTGGACATGGCACTTAGTGCCCTGGTCTAGTTGCCATGGTGGTGTCAGGGCAACGGTTGGACTCGATGATCCCAGAGGGCTCTTCCAACCTGGTTGATTCTGTGATTCTGTGACTTCTTTTAACCCTAGAAATATTCTGGGCTTGGGAAAGAGTTGGTTGCTCCTGCCAGCAACCTGGCTTGCGCTGTTCCCATCGCTCTCAGGGCACCGATGTACATTAATGTCACAAGTTTAGGCTGTTATTTCCATCATTAAATTTTTCTACCGTTTTCCTGATGAATCATAGAATCACAGACTGGTGTGGGTTGGAAGGGACCTTAAAGATCATCTAGTTCCAACCCCTGCCACGGGCAGGGACACCCTTCTACTAGACCAGGTTGCTCCAAGCTTCATCCAACCTGGCCTTGAACACTGCCAGGGAGGGGGCAGCCACAGCTTCTCTGGGCAACCTGGGCCAGAGTCTCACCACCCTCACAGCAAAGAATTTCTTCCTCACATCTCATCTCAATCTCCCCTCTTTCAGTTTAAAACCGTCCCCCCTCGTCCTATCACTCCATGCCCTTGTCAAAAGTCCCTCTCCAGCTTTCCTGTAGCCCCTTCAGAAGGCTGCTATGAGGTCTCCCCAGAAGGTTACAAGCATTGTGGCTGAGAAACACAACACAATTCCTCGTCTGCTTACAAAGCCCAGCTTCATCAGAGGACACAGCCAAGCTGTTCGACTTCGCACTGAGGAGGACCATGTGTACTCCGCTTCACTGGCTTTGCTCTGAGGACAGCTGTCTTCAGCGTGTGAGACGTCACAAGCTCTTGAAGACAGCTGTCACCAGCTATATCCAAAGACTCTGTTTAGCTGATTTTTGTTTCCATAATAAAATTAAAGAACTAGAAGGAACAAAAGAATAAATATAAATCCCCTCTGGAAGCTACATGTCCCCTGCTCCCCTTCTGGCCCCTTGATTCAACCCAGCCAGCTTTAGATACTTGAGCCATCTAAATCATCTAAATCAATGTGGTCAAGAAGGCCACCAGCATCCTGGCTTGTATCAGCACTAGTGTGGCCAGCAGGACTAGGGCAGGGATCGTCCCCCTGGACTCTGCACTGGTGAGGCCGCACCTCAAATCCTGGGTGCAGTTTTGGGCCCCTCACTACAAGAAAGACCTTGAGGTGCTGGAGCGAGTCCAGAGAAGGGCAACGAAGGCGGTGAGGGGTCTGGAGCACAAGTGTGATGAGGAGCGGCTGAGGGACCTGGGGGGGTTTAGCCTGGAGAAAAGGAGGCTGAGGGGAGACCTTCTCGCTCTCTACAACTGCCTGAAAGGAGGGTGTAGCGAGGTGGGGTCGGTCTCTTCTCCCAGGTAACAAGCGATAGGACGAGAGGAAACGGCCTCAAGTTGTGCCAGGGGAGGTTTAGATTGGAGATCAGGGACAATTTCTTCATGGAAAGGGTTGAAGCAAGCATGTTGTCAAGCATTGGAACAGGCTGCCCAGGGCAGTGGTGGAGTCCCCATCCCTGGAGGGATTTAAAAGCCGTGTAGATGTGGTGCTGAGGGACATGGGTTAGTGGTGGCCTTGGCAGTGCTGCGTTAATGGTTGGACTCGATGATCTTAAAGGTCCTTTCCAACCAAAATGATTCTATGAAATCAGATTTCTAGTCACCCTGGGCTCTGTTGATAATCAGTGAAGAGAGAGGGGAAGAGACAGGAATACTTCCAGGCAGTTGTTTAAGCCCTCATCAAGCTCAAACACTCTCTGAAGTGTCCTGCCACCCTCTGCTGACTGCCAAGAAAGCCCAGGGTGATGAAGAAGAGCCTAGAGCCAGATGGGGAGAATCCAAATCCCAGAAATAACTTCAGACATCAAGATGAAGTTCCCGGCTGGGTCAAACCCAAACACACACCTGGGCCCCTGCAGCCAGCAGGAGCTCGACACAATGCGTTTGCCCTCGCAGGCTCGCCTCGTGCAACGGGGTGATGGAGTCGTAGGTGACGGCGTTGACGCAGGCTCCGCTCTCTATCAGCTGCTGCAGCTGCAGGATGTCTCCCCGCCTGGCTGCTTCATGAACTGGTGTTCGATCGGCCCAGAAGCCTAGAGAGGAAAGAAGAAATAAATAAGTAGATAAATAAAACCATACGCGTGGAGCAAACAGGTCTCTGCGCTGGAGAAAAGCAGACCAGAAAAGGGACCATAGGCCGGCAGCTAGAAGAGAGAGATGGGAACTCTGAGGCCGGTGCTGTTCAATATCTTTACAGATGATCTAGATGTAGGGATTGAGTGCACCCTCAGCAAATTTGCAGATGACACCAAGCTGGGTGGCAGTGTCTATCTGCTGGAGGGTAGGAAGGGTCTGCAGAGGGATCTGGACAGGTTGGATCGATGGGCCGAGACCAACGGTGTGAGGTTCAACAAGAACAAGTGCTGGGTCTGACACTTGGGCCACAACAACCCCCTGCAGCGCTACAGGCTGGGGGAAGAGTGGTTAGAAAGAGCCCTGGGGGTGCTGATGGACAGGCGGCTGAACATGAGCCAGCAGTGTGCCCAGGTGGCCAAGAAGGCCAATGGCATCCTGGCCTCTATTAGGAATAGTGTAGCCAGCCGGTCTGGGGCAGGGATCGTCCGTCTGTACTCGGCACTGGTGAGGCCGCACCTTGAATCCTGTGTCCAGTTCTGGGCCCCGCACTTCAAGAAAGATGTTGAGGTGTTGGAGTGAGTCCAGAGGAGGGCGACCAAGCTGGGGAAGGGTCTGGAGGGTCTGACCTATGAGGGGCGGCTGAGGGAGCTGGGGGTGTTTAGCCTGGAGAAGAGGAGGCTCAGAGGTGACCTTAGTGCAGTCTACAACTACCTGAAGGGAGGTTGTAGCGCAGTGGGAGTCAGCCTCTTCTCCCAGGCAACCAGCGATAGGACAAGAGGACACAGCCTCAAGCTTCGCCAGGGGAGGTTCAGGTTGGACATTAGGAAGCATTTCTTCTCAGCAAGGGTCATTAGCCATTGGAAGGGGCTGCCCAGGGAGGTGGTGGAGTCACCATCTCTGGAGGGGTTTAAGAAAAGACTGAACATGGCACTTAGTGCCATGGTCTAGTTGACATGGTGGTATCAGGGCAACGGTTGGACTCGATGATCCCAGAGGGCTCTTCCAGAGGGGAATTGTTTTAAACTGAAAGAGGGGAGATTTAGATGAGATCTTAGGAAGAAATTCTTTCCTGTGAGGGTGGTGAGACCCTGGCCCAGGTTGGCCAGAGAAGCTGTGGCTGTACCCTCCCTGGCAGTGTTCAAGGCCAGGTTGGATGGGGCTTGGAGCAACCTGGTCTGGTGGAAGGTGTCCCTGCCCATGGCAGGGGGTTGGAACTAGATGATCTTTAAGGTCCCTTCCAACCCACACCAGTCTGTGATTCTATGATATTCCAAAAAAAAATCAACCTGCAAACTACAGGCTCCTCAAATTTCTTCCCTCCTACTGCACAGTTCCTTACGTGGCAGGCTCCCATGAGAGACAACATCATCAGTCCCATGGATGGGGCTCCCGCAGCCCCAGACGGCTGCACCCGGGGTTACGGAGCAGGAGGGAAGACCCCAGCCAGGGCCAGACCTCCGAAATCTGCACATTCAAGACTTAGGGCTCTGCCCCACCAGCTGAAGCACAACGCAGGGGAACACGGCCGGTTCCTGACGTGACCAGAGAGCATCCCTACCAGGGGAACCTGGGTTTGGGCCCTGCAGGGGGGTGCATGGCTCCCACTCGCCATCTCCCTCCAGGGAGGGAGCCATCCCCTCTCCTCCAGCTCCCCAAAACCACCTCTTTGGATCACACACGCTCGTTAATTCATGGAGGAACAACGATAATTCCCCATCCCCTGAGGCAGGGGCTCTCCCGAGAGCATCCTCACCTGCCTCTTACCCCTTCCATGGGAGAGGCCACTCGCACCCCAAACCATCCTGCCCACCTCTAAATCATCCTGCCCACCCCAAAACCAGCCTGCTCAACTCTAAACCATCTTGCCCACCCCAAAACCATCCTGCCCACCTCCAAACCATCCTGCTCACCTCTAAACCATCCTGCCCACCCCCAAACCACCCTGCCCACCCCAAAACCATCCTACTCAACTCTAAACCACCCTGCCCACCCCAAAACCATCCTGCTCACCTCTAAACCATCTTGTCCACCCCCAAACCACCCTGCCCACCCCCAAACCACACTGCCCACCTCTAAACCATCTTGCCCACCCCAAAACCATCCTGCCCACCCCAAAACCATCCTGCCCACCCCAAAACCATGCTTCTCAACTCTAAACCATCTTGCCCACCCCAAAACCATCCTACTCACCTTAAAACATCTTGCCCACCCCCAAAACTATCTTGCCCACCCCAAAACCACCCTGCCCACCCTCAAAACACGACGTCAACACCGGCCTCGTAACCAACCACCCCCGTCTCTCCCCGGAGCAGACCAGCCCGACCCCTCCGCGCACACCAGCCCCACGGCCCCACAACCGCCCTGTCCCCGCGCACTCATCCCGCCCCGTCCCCACGCACTGATCTCGCCCCGCAGGGAGCCGCTGCCCGCCGGTACCGCCGTGGCCATGGCCGGGCCCGCCGGGCCCGCCGGCTGCGGCAGCGCTGGGCCCGCCGCCGGGTCAGGCCTCCCCGCTCCGCTCCGCCCCCGGCCCTGGCTCCGGCCGCGGCGGCCGCCGGGAGTTGTAGTGCCCGGGCGGAGCGGGGGGACGGGGGGTACTGGGGGTACTGGGAGTACTGGTGTGTGCAGGGAACAGCGACTGGGGGTACTGGTGGGGGGTGCTGGGGGTACTGGGTGTGCAGGGAGGGGGGACTGGGTGTACTGGGGGTACTGGTGCGGGGGTACTGGTGGCACTGGGGTATGAGGGAGGGGGGCTGGGGGTTCTTGTGCAGCGGTACTGGGAGCACTGGGGTGTGCAGGGAGGGGGGCTGGGTGTTCTGGTGCAGAGGGGTGGGGGTACTGGGGGTACTGGTGTGTACAGAGAGGGGGTACTGGGGGCACCGGTGTGTGCAGGGAGGGGTGACTGGGGGTACTGGTGTGTGCAGGGAGCAGGTACTGGTGCAGGAGTACTGGGGGCACTGGTGTGCGCAGGGATGGGGTACTGGGGAGGGGGTACTGGGGGTACTGGTGTGTGCTGGGAGGGGCAACTGGGAGTACTGGTGTGGGGGTACTGGTGTGTGCAGGAAGCGGGTACTGGTTTCATGGGCCCCTCCAGCCTCTCCTACCCCCTGTCAGCGCCCCAGTCTCTTTGCACCAGTTTTAAACCCTCTGAAATAACTGTGCCCACGTGGAGGCAGCAGCAGAACCTGCACAAAGAGCCACGTACCAGGTTTAGTCACAGAATCACAAACTGGTTTGGGTTGGAAGGGACCTTAAACACCATCTAGTCCCAACCCCCTGCCATGGGCAGGGACACTTTCCACCAGACCAGGTTGCTCCAAGCCCCATCCAACCTGGCCTTGAACACTGCCGGGGAAGGGGCAGCCACAGCTTCTCTGGGCAACATGGGCCAGGGTCTTACCACCCCCACAGTCACAGAATCAGAGAATCCCAGAATCAACCAGGTTGGAAGAGCCCTCTGGGATCATCGAGTCCAACCGTTGCCCTGACACCACCATGGCAACTAGACCATGGCACCAGGCTTGTCCTATCGCTGGTTGCCTGGGAGAAGAGGCCGACTCCCACCCCGCTACAACCTCCCTTCAGGTAGTTGTAGACTGCACTAAGGTCACCTCTGAGCCTCCTCTTCTGCAGGCTAAACAACCCCAGCTCCCTCAGCTGTTCCTCATAGGTCAGACCCTCCAGACAAGAGGACACAGCCTCAAGCTTCACCAGGGGAGATTCAGGTTGGACATTAGGAAGCATTTCTTCTCAGCAAGGGTCATTAGCCATTGGAAGGGGCTGCCCAGGGAGGTGGTGGAGTCACCATCTCTGGAGGTGTTTATGAAAAGCCTGGACATGGCACTTAGTGCCATGGTCTAGTTGACATGGTGGTGTCAGGGCAATGGTTGGACTCGATGATCCCAGAGGTCTCTTCCAACCTCATTGATTCTGGGATTCTGTGATTTAGGTGGCTGATATTTCTGAGGACTTTGTAAGAGGCCTTGGTGTCCGTATGTTTGTTTTACCTTGCCAAAGCCATTTACCCAAAGAGAAACCAGACCTGTGGCTTGGCATCCATATAGGCAAGGAGTTAAATGTGGGTGCTGCTTGGAGAAACTGCAACTTGACTCTGCGCTTCCTGAAAGGCGTCATTAACCTTTTCTCCTTTACATCCAGGTCTGGAAAGAGGAGGTGTGTATTGGCTTTCTCCTGTGTCCTACTTCTATTACACTCCCAGTCTTGCAGCCTTCCCCCAACGTCCTTCCCAGGTTGCTGGATAAAGCAAGGAGACATAAGAAATGGATTAAAAACGGGAAAAAATATCCCCTTCACCCCAAATAATCTCTGCAGGAGCAGATCTGCAAGGAGAGCAGCTCCGAGGAGGAGGGATTCTGCAGGGTTCCTTCCCCTCATGCTCCTGCCATACGTTTGAAATTCTGATTTTCATTTTACCCACCTGCTTTGCATTTGTGTGCGCATTTCTCAGGCGGTTGGGAGCTATGCTGCAGGGTACAGAGCCAGCTGGAGAACACCTGCTTCCCCCTTCCACCCACAGCAGCATAAAGGATGAAACCATATTTAAAAAAAAAATTAAATTACATTTTTAGAAAAAAAAAAAGTAAAATTATATTGTTTCTTACTGTTCTGCAGTGACTACACTTAGAATCACAGACTGGTTTGGGTTGGAAGGGACCTTAAAGATCATCTAGTTCCAACACCCCTGCCACAGCCAGGGACACCTTCCACCAGACCAGGTTGCTCCAAGCCCCATCCAACCTGGCCTTGAACACTGCCAGGGAGGGGGCAGCCACAGCTTCTCTGGGCAACCTGGGCCAGGGTCTCACCACCCTCACAGCAAAGAATTTCTTCCTAAGATCTAATCTAAGTCTCCCCTCTTTCAGTTTAAAACCGTTCCCCCTTGTCCTGTCACTCCATGCCCTTGTAAAAAGCCCCTCTCCAGCTTTCCTGTAGCCCCTTCAGGTACTGGAAGGTGCTAGAAGGTCTCCCCGGAGCCTTCTCTTCTCCAGGCTGAACAGCCCCAACTGTCTCAGTCTGTCTCCAGAGCAGAGGGGCTCCAGCCCTCTGAGCATCTTCGTGGCCTCCTCTGGACTCGCTCCAACAGCTCCATGTCCTTCTTGTGTTGGGGGCCCCAGAGCAGAATGCAGTACTCCAGGTAAATCGTCATGCTGGAGGATTCCTGCATCCATATAGAGCTGGAGATGGTATTTGCTGTGGTATTTTTGAAGACTTTCCCCTATTACTGAAAGATGTGAGAAAATTAAAGGCCTCAGGCAAAATTTGTTTGTCTCGCTGCAAGATCCTAAAGTGATCATGGGAGTTTTGCTTAAGCAACTAGGGATAGGACAAGAGGACACAGCCTCAAGCTTCGCCAGGGGAGGTTCAGGTTGGACATTAGGAAGCAAGGGTCATTAGCCATTGGAAGGGGCTGCCCAGGGAGGTGGTGGAGTCACCATCTCTGGAGGGGTTTAAGAAAAGACTGAACATGGCACTTAGTGCCATGGTCTAGTTGACGTGGTGGTGTCAGGGCAATGGTTGGACTGGATGATCCCAGAGGTCTCTTCCAACCTGAATGATTCTGTGATTCTGTGACATACGCCTTGATGGTGTTGTAGAATAAAGTAGACCTCTGGGTCAAGAAGTTCCTGACTTTGCATTTCATGCTCTTCCTTGCTGTTTGCTTTAACACTCCTTTACAGAAAAGTGAGTAGAGCAGAAATGAGTGGGAACAAACCTCTTTCTGTCCACCCAGACTAAACTTTGTGGTGGTGAGCAGCAGCCATTTCTAAGCTAGCTTCCTGCTCCCACCCCTTCTCAGGTGCCCAGAAGTCTTTGCATAAACTTTTCATGCTCTAAACATGACACCTTTAAAAAGAGCTCTGCAGTTTTTCTGGGCATACCCACAGGAATGATGAAACATAACGGGCTACCAAAGAGGTCAAACAAGCCCACAAGTTCTCTTTCCCCTGTTTTCACTTTCAGTAAGGTCCTAAGCCAACACTTCCCAAGCCAAATGGCTCTGAAATTGGTATTTTATCCCTGCACGTCAGTTCCTCAACCAACACATGCTAGGGCCTGTCCCATCCTCCAAACTGGCCTGGTGATGCTGCATCTAGGGAGGCTTCTGGTTCAGGGTCATTTCTGTTCAAACCCAGATAATTTCTTGGTGCAGATTTGTACAAAATGATCAGTGAGGAACAGTCCTGCTCTGCTTCATTGCTGCCTGGGAAGGGAAACTTCATCTTGACAAAAAACCACGCCAGGATCCCGCTGCGACAGAAGCCCATCTCACCTCTTCTCCCTGCTGTAGCCACTTGCCTGTGGTTCCTCTTGGTTTCTGCAGTTGTCTGCCCAGAGTCTCCGTGGCAGCAGAACACCGGGGTTTTCAGCACCCTCCCAAAAGATACCCATGATATCTCCATGCGCTTGCATTTTACCTTTTAGAATCATAGAATTGTTTTTGTTGGAAAGGACCTTTAAGATCATCGAGTCCAACCGTTAACCCAGCTGCCAAGCCCACCACTAACCCATGTCCCTCAGCACCACATCTACACAGCTTTTAAATCCCTCCAGGGATGGGGACTCCACCACTGCCCTGGGCAGCCTGTTCCAATGCTTGACAACTCTTTCTGTGAAGAAATTCTTCCTGATCTCCAATCTAAACCTCCCCTGGTGCAACTTGAGACCATTCAGACCTCCTTTAATCTGTCCCGACAGCCGTGCCAATGAAAGAACAGTCACGCTGAGCATCAGTGGTATCAGCCAGCCATGGGGTTCATGACTTGGCTTTGAGGTCTACCCAAATGCAAACATTTATTCAGAATTACCTTGAGCCACGGGTGACCTCCACCCATCTGGACTCCCTCTGCAGCAGCTAAGGGGACAGTTCTCCTTTTACAGAATCACAGAATCAACCAGGTTGGAAGAGACCTCAGGGATCATCGAGTCCAACTGTTGCCCTGACACCACCCTGTCAACTAGACCATGGCACTAAGTGCCATGGCCAGTCTTTTCTTAAACCCCTCCAGAGATGGTGACTCCACCACCTCCCTGGGCAGCCCCTTCCAATGGCTAATGACCCTTGCTGAAAAGAAATTCTTCCTAATGTCCAACTTGAACCTCCCCTGACAAAACTTGAGGCTGTGTTCTCTTGTCCTACCACTAGTTGCCCGGGAGAAGAGGCCAACTCCCACTTCACTACAACCTCCCTTCAGGTAGTTGTAGACGGCAATAAGGTCACCTCTGAGCCTCCTCTTCTCCAGGCTAAACACCCCCAGCTCCCTCAGCCGTTCCTCGTAGGTCAGAACCTCCAGACCCTTCACCAGCTTGGTCACCCTCCTCTGTTCTCATGAGTGGTAGAGGAAGACGGTCCCCCAGCAGACCACTAATTTTCTAGAAAATTGTAGAAAGGAGTCTGTGAAACCACTACCATGCTGTCAAATTGGGCTGAAGCTGGCTAAGGGCTTCAACAGTTAATGGAAGAACCAGACTCTTCCAGACAGACAATCACAAGCCGAGGAAACCAAGGGGAAGCCAAGCCAATCTCTCATGCCACATATTATAACAAAATGGGAGAAAACCAAAGAGAAACGCAGTGTTTCCACGTATTTCTGTGTCATCTCCTGTCCCATGATTCCCACATGGCAGGAAAAGGGGAGGGAGCCCACGGGTCCTAAGCCATCGGGTGTTTGCAGGCTGTGTTTGTACACTTCACGCAGCAGCTGGGACTCCTGATGCTGCCCCACACATCAATAACGGTCTCAAACCTAATCACTTGCTTTATCGTTGTCTGTTGTCTTTCAGCAGGAGGCCACTGTCTTTTTCAGGAACTGCCGCTTCCACCTCCCAGTTGACTCATTTCATTGCAACTATTTTCTGTTTCAGAGTGACTGACAGCATCTGCAGGCATCATTCATTTTTTTTTTTCCTGAATAAAAGAGGAAACAGATCTTCAAATGACTACTTCTTTATTTTAGACTTGCAAGTACGCCAGAACTTTATGAGTCACTCTTTCAAAGAAGCCGAAATAGAGCATTGCCAGGAACTAGGTCCCCACCACAGTTAGATCATGGGCTCTTCCCCTTGCACAGACTGCACATGCCACTGCCCAAACAGGCGTGACATCACTGGTGAGGCCGCACCTTGAATCCTGTGTCCAGTTCTGGGCCCCACACTTCAAGAAAGATGTTGAGGTGTTGGAGCGAGTCCAGAGGAGGGCGACCAAGCTGGGGAAGGGTCTGAAGGGTCTGACCTATGAGGGACAGCTGAGGGAGCTGGGGGTGTTTAGCCTGGAGAAGAGGAGGCTCAGAGGTGACCTTATTGCAATCTACAACTACCTGAAGGGAGGTTGTAGTGGAGTGGGAGTCAGCCTCTTCTCCCAGGCAACTAGCGGTAGGACAAGAGGACACAGCCTCAAGCTTCACCAGGGGAGGTTCAGGTTGGACATTAGGAAGCATTTCTTCTCAGCAAGGGTCATTAGCCATTGGAAGGGGCTGCCCAGGGAGGTGGTGGAGTCACCATCTCTGGAGGGGTTTAAGAAAAGCCTGGACATGGCACTTAGTGCCATGGTCTAGTTGCCATGGTGGTGTCAGGGCAATGGTTGGACTCGATGAGCCCAGAGGTCTCTTCCAACCTGGTTGATCCTGTGATTCTGTGATTCTGTGAGCACTCACCAGAAATCCTCATCAGAAATAATTCCTAATACTAAAATACTCGTGTTTCATTGTGATGGCAGCTGAATGGTCACACTCAAGGTGGAAACCCAGGCGCTCTGACTGCGGATCTGCTCTTCCATACAGATGCCACGGAAGCTCAGAGCCCTTCTCCTGTCTCCTAGGATGAGGCACACGGTTACACGGGGCTGTTCATCTTCCACCCTCACAGGCAAGCAGGGACACTGACCCCACAAAGATATTTCCATCTCACCTCCCCCGAGTACTACAGCATGGGAACGTGGAAAGCCTTTTTTCTTACTCCTAGCCTAGCTGTGTTTAGGACCAGCAACACCAGCAAGAATCCCAATCTTGGATATGTCAGCAGGAGATGGAAAATCAGTGGATCTGGCAAATTGGAGATACACTGCTAGGCAGTCAGAGCACAAGACTGCTATCGACTTTTACTGACTGTAGGACACCAAAAAAATCATTTACTCTTCCCCGTGCCTTTGTTTTTTCACTGGGTAGTAGCACTTTGTACTCTCTGCTGCTGCAGTAGCAAATTCTTAGAATGGGTGAAGTATCTGTAACGGCATGTTACTGACTTGCAGCATTGCTTTGAGTAATAAGTGACTCATAAGGCAGCTGTCACATTGTCATCTCATTGTCCTTTCTCCTTTTTTCCTTTGTTTCCATAGCCTCAGGCTTCGCCAGAGGAGGTTCAGGTTGGACATTAGGAAGCATTTCTTCTCAGCAAGGGTCATTAGGCATTGGAAGGGGCTGCCCAGGGAGGTGGTGGAGTCACCATCTCTGGAGGTGTTTAAGAAAAGCCTGGACGTGGCACTTAGTGCCATGGTCTAGTTGACATGGTGGTGTCAGGGCAATGGTTGGACTCGATGATCCCAGAGGGCTCTTCCAACCTCATTGATTCTGTGATCCACGATGCACATTGCTGTGTGGACACAGCACCACGGATCTTCTTGACAGCAGGATGTGAAATCCCGGATGTGTTCCCCTCCGAGCACCCACCAGACTCACTGCCTGGCACAGCTGAACTGGGATCTGTTGTTCATGCGCCACAACCGTTGACCCATCGTTCAGCACGCTGTGTTCACACAACTCCTTGCGTAAGAGGTTGGGCAAGCCCAGAACACCCTGTTCCTTGCTCCAACGCCTATTGCAACATTGACTATTTGCTGCATTCGTGACATCCCTGAGAGGCTGCTGAGCCTGGTGAACCCTAAAAATCATCATCCGCTCCTACTGTCCCATGTAGGGTCCAACAATACTGCGACGAGGCAACTCAGAAGCATCAAAAGAGACTATATGTCCCTTGGAGCAACGCTAAATCTGGAGCACAGGTGATGTTCTCCTCTATCCTCCCAGTCAGAGGAAGTGGGTTAGGAAGGAGGAGACAAATTATGGGATTCACCTGACCAAGTGAGGCAAGAGAGTTTTCACCAACAAGGAGATCAGATTTGTATGGAGAACTTTAAGCTAGACTTAGCGGGGAAGGGGGATGGAGTTTTGAGCAACAGAGAAGAGGCAAGGGCTGCTGGTGCATTAGGAACCAACAAGGGAAAGCCAGTGAAATGCCTCAGAGGAGTAAGGGCATGTTCCTCTAAAAAGGTGTCATGGTCAATAGCCCACCTGTACCGATGCACAGAGCATGGGTAACAAGGAGGAGCTGGAAGCCATTGTGCAGCTAGAAAGCTACAATCTAATCAATATATATATTCAATATACAAAGGGAGTTTATAAGAAAGATGGAAAAAGACTTTACCAGGGCCTGTAGTGACAGGACAAGGGGCAACGGTTTTAAACTGAAAAGGGGGTAGGTTTGGACTGGACATAAGGAAGATAAGTTCTACACTGAGGGTGGTGAGGCACTTGAGCAGGTTGCCCAGAGAAGCTGTGGATGTCCCATCACTGGAAGTGTTCAAGGCCAGGCTGGACGGGGCTTTGAGCAACGTGATCCAGGGTTTACACACAACTACTCAAGTGACGAACCACCTCCCTGCGAGGCTGATCTAGACAGTGGTAGAGGGAAACTGGATTATTTATCTACTTTTTCTGCTTAAACGTTCATTTATCCCCCTCACTCCTGAACCAAATCCACACCCAAGCCACGCACTTCCATGTTCTCAACAGAGGAACAAACCCCGGAGTATCTGGGTGGGACACGGCACTTAAAATTTTAACACCCTGGGGAAAATCCTATTTAAAAAGGGTGACCGAGCAACCCCACCACACAGGGGCTGCTGCCATGAAGTGGGGCCTGGGACCACCCCATGAAGGGCCCTGAGGGTACCCCACCTCAGGAGGGACAAGGGGGGCAGCGGGGACAGGGATGGGGCTGAGGAATCATAGAATATCTCAAGTTGGAAGGGAGCCATAAGGACCATCAAGTCCACTTCTATGTGTAAAGCAGTTAGTGAAATAGTGCAAGTAATGAATGAAACTAAATTGTGTTCCTCTGTTAAACAAAAGACTTTTTGTTACTAGGGTCAACCAGGAGAACCTGGACAAAAAGGAGAACCAGGACTTCCAGGAATTGGCGTATGAACGGGGGTGCTAAGGTAAGTGCCACAGAAAAGGGATGAGGAGAGGGAAGGGGCCAGAAAGGCTAAAGAAAGATGGAGGAAGGCCCTGAGGGATGGGGCTGAGGGAAGAGACAAAGGGGCTGAGGGGGTCAGGGAAGGGGTTGAGGGGGGACCAAGGGAAGGCACCGAGGGGGATGGACCGAGGTGAGGGAAGTAGCCCAGGGCATGATGTGAGGGGTGAGGGAAGGGGCCCAGGGCATGATGTGAGGGGTGAGAGGGTGAGGGACGGAGCCCAGGGCATGATGTGAGGGGTGAGGGAAGGAGCCCAGGGCATGATGTGAGGGGTGAGCAGGTGAGGGAAGGAGCCCAGGGCATGATGTGAGGGGTGAAGGAAGGAGCCCAGGGCACGATGTGAGGGGTGAGGGGATGAGGGAAGGAGCCCAGGGCATGATGTGAGGGGTGAAGGGGTGAGGGAAGGAGCCCAGGGCATGATGTGAGGGGTGAGGGAAGGGGATGAGGAAAGGGGTTGAGGGACTGAGTGAAGGTCCAAAACAAGATGCCGGGGGAAGGCACTGAGGGGCTGGGGGGAAGGACTGAGGTGAGGGACGGGGCCCAGGGCAGGAGGTGAAGACTGAGGGGCTGAGGGAAGGGGCCGAAGGGAAGGGCTGAAGACAGAAGCCGAGGTGATCAGAGAAGGGGGCGAGGGCGTGAGGGAAGACCCAAACCAAGGAGCCGAGGGAAATACTGAGGCGAGGGCAGGTGCCCGGGCCATGAGGGGAAGGGAAGGCGCTCGGGGGCCGGCGGGAAGGGAATGGCGGCTGCGGGCCGGCGCCGGTGACCTGCGGGAAGAGGAAAGCCGCGGGCGCGGCCCCGCTCTCTTTCCGGTTCAGTTTTCACTTTCTGTTTTTTTTTTTTTTCCTCTCCGCCGCCGCCCGCCCCCGGCCCCGGCCCTGCCTCCCTCCGTCCCTCCCTCCTTGCCGTCCCTCCGCGACGCCCTTTCACTTCCTGGGGCCGGCGGATGGCGGCGGCCCGCCAGCCCCACATGCCGCCCCGCGTCTCCTGAACCCGCCGGCCCGCCCGGCCCGGGAGCGCCGCACCCTCCCGGGGGCCTCCACCGGGAGCGGAGCCGCGCTGAGGGCCGGGCGGGGCCGGCCATGCGGGCACCGTGAGGGCCGGCGTGGAGGGGAGCGGGGAGCGGGGAGCCTCGGCCATGGGCGAGCGGCAGGACGAGGAGAGCGGCGGGCCGGGCACAGGTGAGCGGGGCCCGGGGGCGGGCGGGGAGCGGAGCCGCCTCCATCCCACCCTCCGAGGAGGAGGAGAGGCCAAGCCGGCTTTGTCCCTTTATTTCCCCACAGCTGGGGCTGCCCAGCCCGGTGGGGACGAGCTTGAGGGGGTGCCCGCTCCTCATTGCCTGAGGGGGAGCGGCACCCGGGCCAGGGCTGGAGGCACCTTCCCTGTCCCCATGGAGACCTTCAACACCTAGAAAACGACTTTTAAATGTCATTTTGACTCGCACAGTGGGGACACATTGGCTTTTCCAAGCTCCCGCTTGACCCGGTAGCCGAGCCCGAGGCGTGAGCAGGTGGGCGAGCAGCCATCCTTTTTGGGTTTGGGGCTGTGCATGCTTTTGGTCTGTCCTTGGGGAGCCGTGCTGGTCATCGCAGGTGCCCTTCAGGAGCGGGATATGGAAATACAAACACATGGCTGCGTGCTGCTCCCTCCCTGGGACTGGCGTGGGGAGCTGAAGGCTGGAAAGCCTCTTTACTCCCCTCCTTGTGGCAACTCGCTGCCCAGGAGGGCTGGAAATCAGCCTTAGAATAGGGGGGAAAAAATGTGTTTCTTCTCTGGTCCCACAGAGTTCTGCTCCCAGATTGTCCTCAAACAACTTGTCCCACAGAGGCTCGGGTAGGAGCAGGGCTTGCTGAGCTGTAGGTCTGCGCTGCTTAAGGGGGGATAATCTGGGATGGACGGAGCAAGCTGGAGGGTGGACAGCACAAAAATAGTTTGTGTGTACCTTACTCCATGGGAACAAAGCTTTTATAAAAAAAATGGGCAAAAAAAGCCTGCCTGGCCCAGAATAATCAGTAGCCTGGTGGTTTGGTGCTCATCGTGGAGGCAGGAGATGCTGCGTGAAGCTCTGCTCTGTGGGGGATTCAAGTCAGAACATTAACCTCATGGTTTTACCCCAAGCGTTTGGTCAAAGCGGGTGTTTCTTAGTGCTGCTTGATAGATCTCTTCGCAGTTCTTATAAGAGACTGGTAACAAACAGGGAGACAACCATGTGTCTCTACTGTCACGAGCTGTCCTGTGGTTGAGTCTGGAAATTACTGGTCTGCACTTGAACAAATCTGTTAGATAAAATGTCTGATTTCACAGAAATTGTTGTTTTCCAGTCAAAAAATCATTCCCTATCTGCTGTGGTAAGAAGTGTAAGTACTTGCCTAGGACCATAGACTCTATTACCCGGCTCTGAAACTGGTTTTACATACTGGTCTATTTTTAGTGTTCCTCTTAAACCTGGCGTTTCTGGCTGTAGCAGAGCTAGCTGAAGTGTTCCCCGTTCCCAGGTACCTCCCATACCCCCTAACACCCGCATCCCACCGGACTTTGAGCTGCATTGGTACAACTCTTTGTGGAGCCGCACAGCAATCCAGATTGCTAAACCTATCTGGATTAAAAATAGCCTGTTTTACTTTATTTTCTGCTGTGGTTTGCTAATTTTCTTTATTACACAGCCCCGGCTGTGCCAGGAGGGGAAGAGAAGGAGCATCGGGGCAAGGGCTTGCGTAGGTCACTGCAGCCACCCACCAAAACACGTGTGGGATCACAGCTTTGGTGGAATTGGGCTGGTTTTATTACATGCAATATATGTGTTGGTCACTCTGACACCTGCTGAAGGGACCAACTGATTATTCTTGGTTAGAATCCCTTTGAGACGAGAAAGTGAAGTGTTTGTTATTTCTGGTAAATGCTATTTTCACACAGTTTGGCTTTTTTGCGGGTTTTTTTTGATAGTGAAATAACTACCTGCTGGTTCTGATGGGGTGTTTGGAGTCAGCGTGTGTGTGCATGGGGATTTTAGTACTTGGCTTCGGTTCTGATTTGAAACTCTAAGTGTGCCTTGGTAATTTCTGCAGCCAAAGGGTCCGTAGAGAGCATGTGGTTACAGCTCTGTTGCCGTATCAAGCAGAACGAGAGACCAGGGAAAGAAAGTCAACGCTGAGAGGAGAGCATCTGTAGTGAGAGCAAAAGTAACGCAACAACCCACGCCTAAGGAAGGATATATCCCTGGTTGGGAGGTTTTCAGGCTTGCTCACAGGCAAAAGGAGTGAGTAACCAGTGGTCTGGAGGAATGCAGCTGCAGAATTTCAGGCAGGGGAACTGTGCCTGCTTTCTCCAGCTGCAAACAAGTTGGGATTTTTTATTTTCCCAAATGGGCGGCTCTGCCTCGGGGAAGTTGTTTTTAACACGTGAACCGTGGCTGTTGCTCTCACAAGGCTGCCTGTGTGTCGGGAGACCCCGGGCATCGCTGCAGCGTTGTGCAGTCGCCTTGACGGCGCGTGGGCTTTAGATCCAGGACGTCGCCAGCGTCGATTTTTTGGGGTCCCAGGAGGCAGCAGATGAACTCCAGCTTGCGTGGCAGCAGGCTGGGGTTTGCTGGGAGGGCTGGACGTTGCTCTGTGGGCGCTGTGTGGTTGGCTGGGTTTCAACATGTGGGTTTCAACGTAGCGTCTGTGGTCTGTGCGCAAGGGATCCTTGAAACATAACCCGGCCTGTCATCAGCCGGGTTTTTGGTTTGCTGTGCAATAGTCTACAGCTCTCCCACGTGTCAAAGCACATCAAGTCTGACTGTCTTAGGCCATCTCAGAGGGTTGTGATCAGCAGTGCTGAGCCTATTTGGAGGCCAGTAGCCAGCAGTGTTCCCCAGGACTGGGCCCAGTCCTGTTTAACTTACTCATCAATGACCTGGACGAAGGGACAGAGTGTACCCTCAGCCAGCTTGCTGGTGACACCAAACTGGGAGGAGTGGCCGATACCCCAGCAGGCCATGCTGCCATTCAGCGAGACCTGGCCAGGCTGGAGAGCTGGGGGAGAGGAACCTCATGGAGTTCAACAAGGGCAAGTGTAGGGTCCAGCACCTGGGGAGGAATAACCCCCTGCACCAGTACAGGCTGGGGGCTGATCTACTGGAGAGCAGCTCTGCAGAGAAGGACCTGGGGGTTCTGGTGGACAACAAGTTCCCCATGAACCCACAATGTGCCCTTGGGGCCAGGAAGGCCAATGGTGTCCTGGGGTGCATGAGGAAGAGTGTGGGCAGCAGGTTGAGGGAGGTTCTCCTGCCCCTCTACACGGCCCTGGTGAGGCCACACCTGGAGTAACTGTGTGCAGTTCTGGGCCCCCCAGTTCAAGAAAGACAAGGAGCTACTGGAGAGAGTCCAGCGGAGGGGTACGGAGATGGTCAGAGGGCTGGAGCATCTCTGCTACGAGGAGAGGCTGAGGGAGCTGGGGCTGTTCAGCTGGAGAAGAGCAGACTGAGGGGGGATCTTATCAATGCTCACAGATACCTCAGGGGTGGGTGTCAAGGGGATGGGGCCAGACTCTTCTCAGTGGTGCCCAGTGACAGGACAAGGGGCAATGGGCACAAGCTGAAACATGGGAAGTTCCATCTGAATGTGAGGAGGAACTTCTTTAGTGTGAGGGTGCCAGAGCCCTGGCACAGGCTGCCCAGGGAGGGGGGGAGTCTCCTTCTCTGGAGATATTCAAAACCCGCCTGGACACGACCCTGTGCAACATGCTCTGGGTGACCCTGCTTTGGCAGAGGTTGGACTGGATGGTCTCCAGAGGTGCCTTCCAACCCCAGCCAGGCTGGGATTCTGCGGTTGGGCTACTGCACTAGCAAGGAGAATCACTTGGCTGGCTAATTTTGCAAAGAAAGTGTTGTCTTTAGTTGTTTTATGTGCTAAAATACCTGTGCTAGTGCTAGACTTGGGACGAGTCAATGCAGACACCTGCAGCTGAGTGAAAACACAACAGGTGACAACCCTGTATGAGATGACAGAAGGGGGGAACTGCGGCAGGACAGGCTTTGAGGAGCATCTGCTGAGGTGAAAGGCAGCAAGAACTGCCACTGCAAAGAATTAACAAGGGAAAACCTGTAAGAACCACATCCTCAGTTATGTGAGCAGCTGAAAGTAGCAAGAGGGAGGTTATAAAATCAAAGAAATGTTACCTGGGAGTTTTCTGTGGTGTAGAACTCCTACTTGGAGTAGATTTTCCACCAACATCACAATGGAGCAGCTGTGGCTTTGCCCAGACAAGCATGGGGACCCCCAGCTCTCTGTGACCTATCCTAAGGCTGCATCATCCTCTGGAGGAAAAATTTCATCCTCTCATCCAATCTGAACCTCCCAAGGTGCACCCTGAGGTGTTTCTCCTTATTTTTTCCATCTGCTGGTGCCAGAAGAGTGGCTCCATCATCTCTGTGACTCCCCATCAGATTAGCTGTGAGCTGCAGTTGGATCTTCCCAGCTTTTCTCCCCCAGATAAACAAGCCCAGCTCCCTTCTTCCCTGTGTAATTAGGTATAGAATCATTTTGGTTGGAAAGGACCTTTAAGATCATCAAGTCCAACCGTATGGTCTTGTTGGGGCTGCCTTCTCTGAGTAGGAATTGGGGGCACAGTTGGAAACAACCAGCTTTGCTGAAATTTCTTATGACATGGGGTTTTTTTACGTGGTGGAGGAACATGACCTTCCCTAGCCGTGAGGAAACTAACGGTGGTTTCTCCCCAACCAACCAGATGCATTCAGATATCGCTGTGAGATTAAATCATGTTGGCAGAGCTCAAGTGGAGCTGTCTGGGTAAAGGTTGCCTGTCCTCTAGGCAGAGCGGGAGCTCTCCTGAGAGGGTGCCAGGGGTTCCCTGCATCGCCTGACTCCTAAAAGTGATCTAAATAAATACTGTCAGTCTCTGATATTGAGCTGAGAAGCGTTACAAAAGCTCCTGCAGCCTAGATACCTGCATTCACTGGCTACTTCGTCCAAGAGGTAATTTAAAATACAATCCAGCACCTTGTCTCACTATGGAAGAGTGTTTTAAACAGAATCACAGAATCAACCAGGTTGGAAGAGCCCTCTGGGATCATCGAGTCCAACCATTGCCCTGACACCACCATGTCAACTAGACCATGGCACTAAGTGCCATGTCCAGGCTTTTCTTAAACACATCAAACCAGGTGATTGCAAAAGGTACCATCTCACCTCAAACAGGAACGTAACTCCTGGGTTTAAAGCCAGAGATGTTAATTTAGAAGAGTGGAGCTGCATCATCCTGATTATTTTTTCAGCAAATTGCAAAGGTTGGAGAGCTGTGCCACCCAAAAATGCCACCCCCAGCCCCGCAATATGAATGCTCGGTACTTGACAGGCTGGAGAGCTGGGCCTGTGCGAACAGCGTGAAGTTCAACAAGGCCAAGTGCAAGGTCCTGCACGTGGGTCGGGGCAATCCCAAGCACAAACCGAGGCTGGGCGGAGAATGGGTTGAGAGCAGCCCTGAGGAGAAGGACTCGGGGGTGATGGGTGATGAGAAGCTCACCATGAGCCGGCACCGTGCGCTGGCAGCCCAGAAAGCCACCCGTGTGCTGGGCTGCATCCCCAGCAGCGTGGCCAGCAGGTCAGGGAGGGGATTCTGCCCCTCTGCTCCGCTCTCGGGAGACCCCCCTGCAGTGCTGCGTCCAGCTCTGGGGCCCCCAACACAAGAAGGACACGGAGCTGTTGGAGCGAGTCCAGAGGAGGCCACGGAGATGCTCAGAGGGCTGGAGCCCCTCTGCTCTGGAGACAGGCTGAGAGAGCTGGGGCTGTTCAGCCTGGAGAAGAGAAGGCTCCGGGGAGACCTTCTAGCACCTTCCAGTGCCTGAAGGGGCTACAGGAAAGCGGGAGAGGGGCTTTTTACAAGGGCTGGAGTGACAGGATGAGGGGGAACAGTTTTAAACTGCAAGAGGGGAGATTGAGATGAGATCTGAGGAAGAAATTCTTTGCTGTGAGGGTGGTGAGACCCTGGCCCAGGTTGCCCAGAGAAGCTGTGGCTGCCCCCTCCCTGGCAGTGTTCAAGGCCAGGTTGGATGGGGCTTGGAGCAACCTGGTCTGGTGGAAGGTGTCCCTGGCTGTGGCAGGGGTGTTGGAACTAGATGGTCTTTAAGGTCCCTTCCAACCCAAACCATCCTGTGATTCTATGATTTTGTGATTCTTCTGGGGGAAAATAGCTCTGCAGTTATCAGAGCTCTTGAACCTCCGTGTGAGCCAACTGCTCTCTTTCTGAGAGTAAGAGGAAACATCTGCTGCAGAGGTGGCTTGTAGTGATCTGTTACAATGATTTACTTGCAGGCGGCCTGTGGTGGTTGCAGGATAATTGACTCGATAAGTTCCTGCTCTTGCCCATGAAAGCACCGCATAGAGTCAGAGATGCTTCCTACCGTGGTCACGCTAATGTGGCACTGCACATCCATCATCTGGTGTCAGCCTGGCTCCGGGCACGTCAGAACAGGGGTAAAACCGTGTGCTGATATCGTGGGCTGTCCCAGCTGACACTGAATAACCATCTTGGCCGGCATCCTGACTCCGTGAGTGGCCACTTAGGGAAAAATCACATGAGCAGGCCAAAGGTACAGCACTCTCTCTGCTGAAAATTCATGCCAGCTGCGCAGGTTTGTGTCTCAGGAACTTCCTGAGGAAGAGCTGGGATCTTTGTATTTAACAGAGTAATTTCCCCACAAATCTGTCGAGTTGATCTTTGAACCCATCTGCAGCAACCCATGGTGAGACCTTCAGGAAATGCTGCTTGTCATTGGAGCCCTTTCTGGCTCTGCCAGACAGCCCGTGATACAACCTCTGCCACCTCTTCCATCCCCAGTGGGCGGCCTTTTCCCCTTCCATTTGCCAACACACTCACTCCTCATCTCTCCATGTGGGTGCCTCCATCAGCCCAGTTACAGAATCACAGAATCAACCAGGTTGGAAGAGACCTCAGGGATCATCGAGTCCAACCATTGCCCTGACACCACCATGGCAACTAGACCATGGCACTAAGTGCCATGTCCAGTCTTTTCTCAAACACCTCCAGAGATGGTGACTCCACCACCTCCCTGGGCAGCCCCTTCCAATGTCTAATGACCCTTGCTGAGAAGAAATGCTTCCTAATGTCCAACCTGAACCTCCCCTGGCCAAGCTTGAGGCTGTGTCCTCTTGTCCTGTCGCTAGTTGCCTGGGAGAAGAGGCCAACTCCCACTTCACTACAACCTCCCTTCAGGTAGTTGTAGACTGCGCTAAGGTCACCTCTGAGCCTCCTCTTCTCCAGGCTAAACACCCCCAGCTCCCTCAGCCGTTCCTTGGAGGTCAGACCCTCCAGACCCAGACAGGGTCTGGTCTATCCGGGAGGTCTCATACAGGGAAGCTCTTGCAGAAAAACTCATTTTGGGTAGGCAGTGAGTTACTTTTTATACCTTTTTTTGGTGTAGATACATACGTAGGAGTAGGACATCAGTCCCCAGAATAGTTTTTGCTGACTTTTGTTTTCCTGGAAGGTCCGTTCATTATCTCAGTTTCTTTGTCCTGCCAACTGCTCCCCATCAAGGAGGTTTTGGCTGAGCTTATCAGGGATGTCTCAGGACTCCGGGCTAAAGAGACATCCTTCTTTGTCAGTGTGTTTTCCCAGGTCCCCTTTATGGCTGCTCCGTCAGCAGGCTGGAGCTAAAAGAGGTCCGCAGGTAAATAGCTGGTCACGCATGTGGTACCGTGGGTTTTATAATGCAGAGTAAAACTAAAGAGTGAGAGCAGCAAAATCAGGATGGGAGATTATAAAAAGAGGAGAGAAAGTGGACGTCAGCAGAGCGTGAGAAGTTGGGAGGCTGATCTGAGGAGTTTCAGCTGGCAGGACGTGGGCTGTTGACAGCACAAAGTGGCACGCGGTGGTGCCAGAAGTGACACTGCCAGTGACGCCAGCTCATACGACGTTGGGAAAGCCAGAAAGACAGAGGAGATCCTGGTCGAAGAGAGGCAAGATGGGGACAGGCTGTGGGAAGGGACCATGCCAAGGACAGGTCAGAAGCCCCGTAGGTGAGCAGTGAGGCTTGCGTTGAGTGTGCGTTGACCACGCTGGGTCGCAGACTTCTGGAGGTTTGACAGCATTCAAATGTCTGCAGCAAGTGCTGCTAAAATTTTAAGGTCAAATGAAAACAAAATAAGACCAGGAAGAAAAGCAAACCTTGTTCCCTGTCCAAGTCTGTACTTACAACGTTGGCAACTGATATTAATAGTTGCAAAAGTGGCTGTTTTTTCTCCCTTGCTGTCAGGGTAGGAAATCATAGAATCACAGACTGGTTTGGGTTGGAAGGGACCTTAAAGATCATCTAGTTCCAACCCCCCTGCCATCGTGGGGACATCTTCCACCAGACCAGGTTGCTCCAAGCCCCATCCAACCTGGCCTTGAACACTGCCAGGGAGGGGGCAGCCACAGCTTCTCTGGGCAACCTGGGCCAGCGTCTCACCACCCTCACAGCAAAGAATTTCTTCCTCATATCTCATCTAAATCTCCCCTCTTTCAGTTTAAAGCCATTCCCCCTCGTCCTATCACTCCATGCCGTCGTAAAAAGCCCCTCTCCTGCTTTCCTGTAGCCCCTTCAGGCACTGGAAGGTGCTAGAAGGTCTCCCCGGAGCCTTCTCTTCTCCAGGCTGAACAGCCCCAGCTCTCTCAGCCTGTCTCCAGAGCAGAGGTGCTCCAGCCCTCTGAGCATCTCCGTGGCCTCCTCTGGACTTGCTCCAACAGCTCCGTGTCCTTCTTCTGTTGGGGGCCCCAGAGCTGAACGCAGCACTGCAGGGGGGGTCTTCCGAGAGTGGAGCAGAGGGACAGAATGAACCCGCTGTGGGTTCAGCTGGGCCGCACTGGTGCGGAGCCGTGCTGGGTTTCTCCAGCCGTCGCTCCTGCGATGCGTCTCTGCTGTCCAACCGACCCCGTGCAAGAAGTCAGTCCCGTTCCCTGAGGATGCTGCGTGGTGGCAGTGGCACATCCAAGCTGCTCAGAGAGGAGTGGCCACTTTCACTTTTGGTTTAAGCACTTTCACTTTCACCTCCTCGAAGCCTGTGCAGAGACTGTGAGGGACCTTCTGCTCCCACAAATGAAACCTGGATGGGTCAGGGTTTTGTGTGTGTTTCTGCGAGCCCCGACTCTCCCTTAGGGTGGGAACGGATCTGAAGGCGCCTCTGAAATCTGAAAGGGGAGGTGAGGGTCGCAGCAAGCTGCCAGGCTCGGTGCCACACTCTGATTGTTTCATCTCCTGTATTTATGTATTACTATGGCAACTTTTTTTTTTTTGTCCCTTTTGGACTTTCATTTTCACACTGCAGCAGAACTTGCCGGGAGGAACAAATGTTTGAGTTATCACCTGCAAAATTGCTGTTTGTGTTGCATTTCCAAAAGCTTCCCAAGCTTTTTTTTTCAAAACCTTCAGCTTTTACCTGTGAAAGATACTGAATAGCCGATGCTTTTGCTGATTGAACACCTCACACCTGCAATCCATGCTCTGTGCCTAGTGAGGCTTTTAACTCCGTAATCTTTGTCAACTTGGTGTCTCACATAGCGTGGAAACACACGACTGGCTCCCAGCTCGCACGTTTAGACATGGCCTTTCTCATGCTCCAAGACCCTGTACTCTCATGCTGCCTCTGTACTCGGCACTGGTGAGGCCGCACCTTGAATCCTGTGTCCAGTTGTGGGCCCCGCACTTCAAGAGAGATGTTGAGGTGTTGGAGCGAGTCCAGAGGAGGGCGACCAAGCTGGGGAAGGGTCTGGAGGGTCTGACCTATGAGGAACGGCTGAGGGAGCTGGGGGTGTTTAGCCTGGAGAAGAGGAGGCTCAGAGGTGACCTTAGTGCAGTCTACAACTACCTGAAGGGAGGTTGTAGCACAGTGGGAGTCGGCCTCTTCTCCCGGACAACTAGCGATAGGACAAGAGGACACAGCCTCAAGCTTTGCCAGGGGAGGTTCAGGTTGGCCATTAGGAAGCATTTCTTCTCAGCAAGGGTCATTAGGCATTGGAAGGGGCTGCCCAGGGAGGTGGTGGAGTCACCATCTCTGGAGGGGTTTAAGAAAAGCCTGGACATGGCACTTAGTGCCATGGTCTAGTTGCCATGGTGGTGTCAGGGCAATGGTTGGACTCGATGATCCCAGAGGGCTCTTCCAACCTCAGTGATTCTGTGATTCTGTGACCCCAAACTTGTCGATGATGCAGACTTGTGAGATGCTATCGGTAGGAGGAGCTGAATATCGCATGCTCAAGAGTGAGATGGTTTGGACCAGGAGCTGAGAAATGAAACAGCACCAGCTGCAGTCCTGTGCTTTTGGGAGCTGTCGAGGGAGCTGGGTTTGTTTAGTCCGGTAGAGAAGATGCTGAGGACAGGGCTGTCACTCCTTGGACGATGACTTCGGACACAAGCGCGGGTCAGGAAGCAAAAAGGGATGTTGTGTTTGGTCCAAACCTTTGAGCAGAGCTGTGAGCTGGGATGTAATTCCCTGAGCTGATTTCTGTGGAGGAGTCTAAACTCCCTGACCGCTTCCTTGAGATCCACAAGGTCTAACAGTTGGACTTGATGATCTTAAAGGTCCTTTCCAACCAAAACGATTCTATGCTTCTAAGATGCAAGAGACAGACAAAGCCAAATGAAAGACGAGTGATGAAAAAAGTGAGCAAACTTAACGTCCCTTCCTGTCCTCATTAGGCTCAAAGAGGGGAAACAATTAACACTGAGAGAGAGCTGGAAGATGTCTTTATTTTTCTTTCTGTGCTTGAGAGCCAAGTTCTGTTCATCTGCTTTTTTACTGCTTCTAATAATTACAGAGGCATCACCTGGAAGTGGGAGGTTTAGAAAGTGAATACAAGAGGGCACAAAAGACCCCAGAGCAAAGTTGAGAGGCAAAAGGGCTTTTAAAGACTTTCCTTTCTGTGCTCCCAATTTCCATTCCCACCCGCCCTCTACGTGCTTTTCTTAGAACCATTTTTAGAATCATAGAATCACAGAAAGGTTTGGGTTGGAAGGGACCTTAAAGCCCATCTAGTTCCAACCCCTCTGCCACAGGCAGGGACACCTTCCACCAGACCAGGTTGCTCCAAGCCCCATCCAACCTGGCCTTGAACAGTGCCAGGGAGGGGGCAGCCACAGCTTCTCTGGGCAACCTGGGCCAGGGTCTCACCACCCTCACGGCAAAGAATTTCTTCCTCAGATCTAATCTCAATCTCCCCTCTTTCAGTTTAAAACCGTTCCCCCTCGTCCTATCACTCCACGCCCTTGTAAAAAGTCCCTCTCCAGCTTTCCTGTAGCCCCTTCAGGCACTGGAAGGTGCTGGAAGGTCTCCCCGGAGCCTTCTCCAGGCTGAACAGCCCCAACTCTCTCAGCCTGTCTCCATAGCAGAGGTGCTCCAGCCAAGAGCTGTTTAGAGCTGGTTTTATACCGTTTCCCCCTCACTTTTTACCTTGTCTGGATTTTCTTTTGCTTGGCACAATGCAGACACTGTTTCCCTTCCCAGTTAAGCCCCGTAGCGTGGACTGGCTGAACTGGCTCAGAGCAGTGTGAGGTTTTTCACTCACTTTGGTGAGTTTTCTTAGAGCGACCAGCATGCAAACCTGCTCTTCTCGTGGACTTTGGTGGTTCTACATTTCTTCCCTTATAGATGACTGCTTTATTTTCTAAAGTTTATGGGTCAGAAGAAATAAATCTTTTCAATGTGTCTGTGTTGCAAACTCAGCCTGGGGTTTGAAGTCTCGTAGCTCGTGAACCACCAGCAGTGATAAAGGTTTTTAAATGTACAACAGAGACTGAGCCCAGGATTTCCTGTGTTTCTAAGTGGCTGTTTTATTTAATATTTCGATTTTAACAGCCGCAAGAGCACAAATACTGCGGGACTTTCCTTTGTTTCTGCATCCGTATTTAATTTGTCAACTGCTTTGGGACCTCTTCTCCATGGGATGCTCTTGGGAACTGTTTTATTGGGGTGTTTTCTTTCAGAAATGTCTGGAGAGAGTTTGGGCTTTGAGAAAGCTCTGCCTGTTGAGGCGTTGAAGGAGGGTTTGCTCTCGTGGTATTGAAAACCATGTTCACTCAAGACCTGAAGATCTTTATAGAAAAACAGATAACCCCAAGAAACTGAGCACTCACTGAAATTTTCCTCATGTGCAGCCATCAACTCTCACACTCCAAAAGAGCACTTAACAAATCTAATTAACTTTTTAGCACAAGAGAACACTCTGACCTGCTCAGCATAAAGTTCATTTACCACCAGCCTTTGCTTCTAGCAGTTGCTACTGATTTTTTTTTTTTTTCCTGTTGCAAAGGAAGAACTTTAAGGGCTCATTGGCAAACAGGGAGCTCACATTCCTCCTGCCAAAGGGCAATTTAACCTGCAGACAAAGCCTTCGGGGTTGCATGGCTGGAGGGGAGCTGCTGCTCCCAATGGGAGCCATGGAGCTGATGTGCTCCCTGGGGATCTGGGCTTCTTAAATGAGTGTGTGGTGAGTCACACTCAGCTGCCACCCGCCTCTGCTGAGGCCCCGTACTCACCTGGGGATGCCCAGAGTTAATATTGGCACCTGCTTTTTGCTTTCTTCCTCCAGGTTTTCATCCAGAATCGGAAGGGTCGAGTTCCCTTTTGCAGAGAGCGGTTTCTGTGCTGCAGAGCTCCTACTTGGACCCTACATCTCAGGACGGTTTTCAGTACAGCCAAGCAACTCTGGTGGAAAACGACGTTTTTCTGAGTGAGGTAAGGCCAGTGGGGGAGCAGGGTGTTGCTGGCAGCTTGGGGAAGGGTGGTGTTTCTTTAGGAGTCTGTAAATGCTGGTTTATTGGCAGGTCTTTCCTTTGCAGTGGCTGCTGTGCCTGCCTTCTAGAGCCCTATTTGCAGTTCCTGACTGAAGGGAGCCTTTTCATTGCTTTCTTGCATTTCCTCCTTCCCAATCTGATCAGGAACAAAAGGTCCATTCAGCCAATATTGCCAAACATTCAGCAGCACTTCCTGGAGCCGGCCCTTTGGGGCAGGTTGGAATCCTGGTTTGATAACCTGGCAGGAGAGCTTTACTCTCATTGTATTTCTGCTGATTCACAGGGAAACTGATTTCCATGTGGTATTTCTTTTGTCTGCCCACACACCTGTGCAGGCACCAGTTTTAACCCTGTTTCCCTTTCTCCAGCTGACTGGGGTGTGTACAGAACCACTTTTAAAACTCCTTCATCCTTGCAGTCCCACTGTCATAGTCGTGGAAGACAGGCTGTCTCCTCTGGGGACTGGAGATGACCAGTCTGCTTGTTGTCATGAATTAAATAGAGCTTAGACTGCCTAAATCTGGGATAGTCACTGTGGAGCTGGATAAAAAAACTGGGAAAGCAGGTATCAGGTAATTTACTGATTTGCCTGTGAGTTCTAAAGCCAAAATAAGCAAAAGCAGTGATGAGGTTGTTGGTTTCATACCTTTTAACCCTGTTTAAAACAATCCCATCCTTCTACAACTTCTTTTATTAATGCCCCAAAACATCATGGACTCAGACCCAGCTCTGTTTGCTCCCGTGATGTTCTGCCTGTCTGCACTGAGGACACGGTCTGCTTTCATTATCAGACAAAAGAAATTGGAGTGATGTGTTATTTGGCTGTAGCTAAACCCTCTGAGCTGGAGTTGCATGGTAGCACCTGCCCTTTAATCAAATAGTCTAGGCTTTGGTCAGTGGAGAGGGGAAAAAACAGGGGATCCTCCAAGCATCTCCCCTTCTGTAGGCATCTTCTCCATGGGTGAGATGATTTGTCTTCCCGTGACCATAGTTGGCTACAAAATGTGATGCTCCACCAGCCCCCAAGCTCCCCAGTAGCCATCGATGTGTAGCAAGAGTGGAATAAGGCTGGACTTCCCTGGGATGAGCACAGCATGATGCTGGGGGGCTGGAGGTGCCTGCTGTCCCTTGGAGGACATTGAACACGTTCTGCTGGGGACGAAGGCAGAGACAGACAGACGGATGCGTGGACTGGGTGGGGGCCTTGTGGTGGGAGACTGGGTGTACACATGCCTGGGGGAAGGAATGATGTGTGGGCACATGAGCTGGTCCAGCATCACCTTGCTGCTGCCCCATACTGGCCACAACAGGAGGTACGTGGGACACGTTGTCCTCACACTATGTGTTCCCTGTACCGCTCAGAACAGACTAGAACAAAGTTTTGTGTCTTCTGCAGCTCAAAGCTTTTGTCCAAGCGAAGGAAGCCGCCGGGTACAGCCAGGAGGAGCTGAAGGAGACCTTTGCATTTCTCCTGTTTGATAATGAAGAAGAGGTAACCTGAAATGTTTATTCAGCTTAACAAGTTTGATGCCAAGTGCCTGCACGTGTGCTCTGTCCCACCAAAGCCCAGCAGATCCGTTGACTGAAGTGTCCTGGCTCTCTGTACCCCGGTTACCAGTGCAATTACTACTGTGTAAATAGTCCAGAGCAAGTTCTGAAAGCAGCACCTGGGAGGTTTTAGTGATGGATCTTACTTTGTGTCTCTCCAGTTGATTATTATGTGAGATTTGGCTGCCTCCTTTGCCCCCTGCAGGGAGATAGGAGTCTCTCTTTGTCCCAGTGAATTTATGGTCAAGTACAGGCAGGTGAAACCTTTCACGTACACTTAGAAGAGAAAAAAGCGCCTTTTAGAGATGGTTTTGGATGAGAGTGGCCTGAATGCAGTTGAGTTCTGTTCAGTTTGGACCGGACTACAGCAAAATAAACCACTTTCAGTCTCCGTTTGGGAGTGGGAATTGTCCTGCTTCGTTGTAGCTGTTTGAAATTTAGCACAGGCTGTGCCAAGTGACTGAGCTCCTTGTACAGACGCCAGGAAAGAGGGAGCTCTCCAGAGGACTGTTGGACCTTGTTTAATGCAGGCATCTAAAATCCTGGGGCTAAATCACTCTCTGGAGGCGCCTTTCTCTCCGTTGTTCAGAGGAGAAGTCTATCTGGGTAGTCCAAGCTAGACATTTGCCTTTTAGGAGGCAGAAGTTAGGTGAGATGAGTGCCCACTGTTGCTTATAAAGGGCCTGAGTACATTTTGACTGGTTTGCTTTTGTTTCTCACCCATAATGAGTTCAAACTGCTCCTGTTGTCACTCTTTGGTCAACATACTTTTGGTCTTTGCACACTTTGATGAATCTGCTTTGGACATGGATTAAATCAAAGCCGGTGAGATGCTCCCAAGGTAGGAATTGTGAGCACAGAGCAGCAAATGTCCTTTGCATTCATGCCAGCCCCATTGCATTGCCACAAATTGCCCAGGCAGATAAAGAAAGGGCAAAGTCCAGCCTGTGCTTGCAGTGGTTTCTGGAGATGCTGGATTTTTTCCAGATTTTTCTAAGCTTTTGCTTCCGCTGAGGTTTTTGTAACAACACTTGATAAATACAAGTATTTAGTGTCTGAAACAACAAATCTTCCTGTGGGCATTGTGTTTAGTTTTCTTTATACCATGGATATTTTGGGACTGTAACGATCTGTAATTGACTTGCAGCACATGTTTGCCTGTTGCAAGCACTTTGCCAACTGTTGTGCTACAGATTTCAGGAGCTGTGTCCCTTATCTTTGAAAATAGATGGTAAAAGAGGCTGTGTCTTCTTTTGAAGGCAAAAGAGGTGTGTCAGACAGGCCTCCGTGTGAACAGCAGTTCTGTTTCCATGCTCGGTGACCCAGCAAAAGGTAAGATTTCCATCCAGAGGACCAAGAGGCCTGTTCACTCTTCTGGGGGTGTTGACTCCTTTTAAAAACAAAAGCCAAAGCCCAGACAAACTCCTGGTGCTGCCTTGTTATTTACTGCAAAGATCCACAGAAACTCGGTGGTGTTTACATGGGAAACTGCATTTGTTTGGATCCAGCAAGCAGCATTTTCCTTCTGCCCCCTCAACCATGAGGATGGGGTCTTCCCCAGGGAATGCTGTCATCTCTTCACTCTCTATTTCAGGTTTTTTCTCCCTTGTTAATAACAGCCTTTGTCACCAAAGTGGCTTTTTGGCAGCTCTCCCCACTGGTTTGCTCTTCAGAGTCCATTTGCTGAGCTTTTGCCAACAGTCCTGTTAATAACCAGAGCAGATCTTGACACGTCAAAGCCTTTTTCAGTATGTGCTTGTTCCTTGCCCAAAGGTTTGGGGCCTCAAGAGGTGCAGTGCAGGACACGTTACTCAAAGAAATCCTTCTGCCAGAAGCAGAACGTCTCCCAGTGCCCATCCCACAAGTCTTTGCAGTCCAAGACACCTAATTATTAAACAGTTAGTGGCAGTGAATGCAAAATCAAGCAAGAAATGGTTACTTCTCTGAGTGTATAGCTTAGTCCTGATGGACTGAGATGAATATTATGGTGTGTCTTGTTGCAGCCCTTCCCCTGTTTCCCCCCCATGTACTTCTCTACTCATGTTGTCTACAAATACAAAGCAGGAGTGAAAGGCCAACACCGACCCCCTCCAATAAATCCACATCCGATATGCCCTGAGCATGGAGAAGGGATGGGGATAAACCATGTCAGAATAGGCCTTGTCACAGGGTAGAAGGTTCACCTTGGCACCTGGGACACTGAAGGGCCACAAAGAGCCAAGGAAGGGGCCTGGAAGGGTCTATGCCATGCCATGGGCCTGCTCTCGTCCCCTTGCAGTGTGTGTTCCCCACATATAAACATCAACGTTCCCTCTGTGTGACTCCAAATTGAGCAAAGGACCTGCCCCACTTGCAGTCTGACCTGGAAGCCCTTCACCAGATCTTCCTGTAAGAGACAAGCCCTCGCTCGGTCTGTTTTCATGTAGTGTGGGCAAAACTGACCTTAGCTGGGCTGCTTCTCCCAGGAGAAACCCAAGTTAACTCCTTTCCTAGAGCTGACCCTGAAACATAATGCTGTTCCATACCAGCAGTCAGGAAATGAGTCAGAACGTGTTTCACCCTTTTTAAGACAGCAAGTGCTGCTCTGGTTTGCAGCACTGACTCTGCAGAGAGTCCCATTTCCACGAGGAGGGTCCTCTTTAAGGGGTTTTTTTTTGGCAATCGGCTTTACTTGACAGATGATTCACATTATCCTGCATTGCTTTGTTTTCACAGGGGTTTATATTTCCAAGTATGCAGACTGTCTTCATCCGAGACCCTGGTATCACGGAAAATCAGGCTATATTGTCATTTGTAAGCTAATTAAGGTAAAATGAAGGTCTGTCTTTTTATGTGGAATGGTTTTCAGAAGCCACTGTACAGTACAAGCAGTTTTTAAGGAGACTTTGGTGCCCATAACTGTGGTGGAGCATAAAATCAGCTCTGAGAGCTCGTCACATTCCCCATAGGGTCACCTTTTTCCCTGGACTCTCATGTGTTTTGGGGGTTGGAGAGGGGGAGCCCTAAGGTGGCTCAGAACCCAGCCCCATTCTGTTCCTCTATGGGGCTGGCGTGTGGCCCCTTTCTCCCCTCCCCACTGGCTCCTGCTCTCTGTAGCTGGCACCAAAACCACGCTGCTCCCATGTGCTCTCCTGAGGAGTGCAGGTTTGTCTGCCGTGCTGAACTCACAGAATCACAGAATCAACCAGGTAGGAAGAGCCCTCTGGGATCATCGAGTCCAACCGTTGCCCTGACACCACCATGGCAACTAGACCAGGGCACTAAGTGCCATGTCCAGGCTTTTCTTAAACCCCTCCAGAGATGGTGACTCCACCACCTCCCTGGGCAGCCCCTTCCAATGGCTAATGACCCTTGCTGAGAAGAAATGCTTCCTGATGTCCAACCTGAACCTCCCCTGGTGAAGCTTGAGGCTGTGTCCTCTTGTCCTATTGCTAGTTGCCTGGGAGAAGAGGCCAACTCCCACTTCACTACAACCTCCCTTCAGGGAGGTCAACTCAACTCGCCTGAGTCAGGCCCTTGCATTTGGAAGGACACAAACACAACCCCCTCGCAGTGGTGGGGAGTGTGGGGCTGCCAACAACGCTGTCTTGGGGGAAAAGGAGGATTCAGGGGTCTTTTAAAATAAGTTTCTGCAAACAATTTTGTGTATTTTTTTTTCTTTTGGTACATTTTCTGGCACAGGGGAAGGTCAAGGTGGTATCTGAGAATTACACAACCAGCTCTACCTGCCCATCTCCCGGCTACGACTGCCACGTCGCCATGAGCAGAAACAACATGCAAGCAAAGACCAGCCACTACCAGGCCTTCGAGCAGAGCCAGGTATCACAGAATCAATGAGGTTGGAAGAGCCCTCTGGGATCATCGAGACCAACCATTGCCCTGACACCACCATGGCAACTAGACCATGGCACTAAGTGCCATGTCCAGGCTTTTCTTAAACACCTCCAGAGATGGTGACTCCACCACCTCCCTGGGCAGCCCATTCCAATGGCTAATGACCCTTGCTGAGAAGAAATTCTTCCTAAAAAAGGAATTTTTTTATTGTTTGCAATAGGACTGTGCAGACAGCTCGCTTGCGGGCTGCAGGGGAGCACAGTGCTGGCCCAGGTGCTTCACTCATTCCTCACCTTGGTTTTTTTCATCTGTTTCCCTTCTCACCCCAGTATTACGTGTATGAAG
Source organism: Nyctibius grandis (assembly GCF_013368605.1). Taxonomy (NCBI): domain Eukaryota; kingdom Metazoa; phylum Chordata; class Aves; order Nyctibiiformes; family Nyctibiidae; genus Nyctibius; species Nyctibius grandis. The sequence goes on along the minus strand of NC_090662.1, from coordinate 2,031,004 downwards.
TGTCCGATGGCAGCGTTGCCCAGCGGCCCAGGCAGATCTGCCCCTACATACTCGTCGCCTGCCAGTACAGGGAGCCGAAGGAGATGCCCGTCTTGGCTATAGAGAGCCTGTAAGCAACTTGCTGTCGTTCCAAAATACCAGCTCCCTTTGTGGGCTGTTTATCCTTTTCTCATTGCTAAATATTCCTTTTTTTCTCCCTTTTCTCTAGCCCTGAGCTTAATCACAAAGGTAGGAGCATGTGGGTTTGTTTTATAAATGTACCTTTGCCCTCTTCTCTTCTCCTCCTTTCTCTGAGCCGTTCTCCTCCCTTTTGCCTGTAGCATTGTACTGCCCATGGAGGGGGCAGCTCTCCATCCGGGGCCAGCTTTTGTGCAACATCGCCCTGAGGACCCCATACAGCTCCACGATTCCAGCCCAGCTGTAAGTTACCCCTTTCTTTTCTTCCTGTGCAATTGGTGGAGGGTGAAGCATTACACCTTGGGGTATCTCTGTACCACAGAAAGCCAGTTTTGGTCTCTCCTGCCCCATCCTTTCATTGATCAGCATCTTGCAGCCATACCAACCTACCACCTGCACTGTTGAGGCAGTTGTCAGTGTCAGGAACATGGTGTTGGGTGGTCAGTGGTGCAGTGTTGTGGATGAGGACATGAGATCAGGCCCTGAACTGCAGCTGGAAACGGCTGTATTTTGTCATCTCTTTTTGTTAACTGCTTTGGGGTGTTTGTTCCAAATCAATTATTCCTGCTTTTTTTAAGCCTTTTATGCTTTTGATCTCACCATCTGCTGCTTTATCCCCACAGGCCTCCCAACCTGGACGTTAACCATGTCATGGGTTTGTCTGACTTGAAGAAAAAGCTACCAGAAGCTGCATTTGGGAAAAGAAATTACATTGAGAATGAAGGTGAGTGCAAAACCCACCGGCGTGGTGAGTAACATCTGCTTGTGCTGTGCTGTGCTGTGGGAATTGCCATGGAGGGGTCAGAGCTCAGGTCCGTGTAGCACTGGGTCCTGTCTTGAAGGCTGGCTGGCTGCAGATAAGCGAGGAAGAATGCCAAGGCAGCACAGGGATGTTCTCCTGTCCATACTTCATGTGGTCTCCTGGTGTGATAGACCTGGTGTGATAGAATCCTCTTCCCAAAGCAGCCCTTAAATCAGCCCGTTGCTGGGACAGGACAGGGTGGGAGACCCTGTTTTGAGACCTGGACTCCTATCCTGCAAGGTGCCAAACATGTTACAGCTGAGAGAAAATGCAGGGAGAGAAACTTTCCCCTTCTTATGTGATCTCCCTTCAAGGTGAGGGACATTCCACCTCTTAGGGTCTGACCCAGTGTCTCCTGAATCTGGGTGGATGGGGGGGAGCTGCCAGCCAAAGCCAAAAGATGTGGCTGCTTGCAGTAGCTTTGGGTCACGGGTAACCTACTTGTCACTTCAAGGGGACAGAATCACAGAATCAACCAGGTTGGAAGAGCCCTCTGGGATCATCGAGTCCAACCATTGCCCTGACACCACCATGGCAACTAGACCATGGCACTAAGTGCCATGTCCAGCCTTTTCTTAAACCCCTCTAGAGATGGTGACTCCACCACCTCCCTGGGCAGCCCCTTCCAATGGCTAATGACCCTTGCTGAGAAGAAATGCTTCCTAATGTCCAACCTGAACCTCCCCTGGCGAAGCTTGAGGCTGTGTCCTCTTGTCCTGTCGCTAGTTGCCCAGTAGAAGAGGCCGACATGAGAGGGGAGAGAACTCCAGAAACCTTGGGGAGAGGCAGGGGATGCTGAGCAAGCAGTGAATAAAAGCACAGATTTGGGGAAGGGAGAGAAGGGCTCTGCTGTCCCCTTAGTGGTGCTGAGAGACCCTACTTGCCTATAGTCAATCACTCCCTGTCCTGGTCAGTGCAGGGTGGGGAGGAGGGGACCTGTGTCTAGTTACACTCTGAGGTTCATACTGCTGATCGATTTTTGGATTGGAGTTTTGACGAGCCTGGCAGCCCTCAGCCCCAAGGTGTTGAGCTCCTGATGGCTGCGAGTGGCTGTGCATTGCAGCGGTCACACAGTTACTGGCACAGGTTGCACGTAGAGAGCTCTGCGTGTGATTTGCAGAAGCTCCAGGTGAATTTCCATGTCATCTTGCACCAAAATAAGTGCAAGCTGCTGCAGTGTTGCCTCCCATCTGTGTATCAGAGGTGGCCTTAGTGCAGTCTACAACTACCTGAAGGGAGGTTGTAGTGAAGTGGGAGTCGGCCTCTTCTCCCAGGCAACCAGCGATAGGACAAGAGGACACAGCCTCAAGCTTTGCCAGGGGAGGTTCAGGTTGGACATTAGGAAGCATTTCTTCTCAGCAAGGGTCATTAGGCATTGGAAGGGGCTGCCCAGGGAGGTGGTGGAGTCACCATCTCTGGAGGGGTTTAAGACAAGACTGGACATGGCACTTAGTGCCCTGGTCTAGTTGCCATGGTGGTGTCAGGGCAATGGTTGGACTCGATGATCCCAGAGGGCTCTTCCAACCTCATTGACTCTGTGATTCTGTGATCAGCTCTGCTGAGCCAGGTCAGGGCACTGAGCAGGCCCTGTTTTGGGGGGTCAGCATTCAGCTTACAGTGCAGATGGACACAGCATAGTGCCAGGGCATGGGAGGAGGCAGGAGAAGTCAGAGAGGTCACAGCAACACTTGATGAAGGTGCTGTGGAACCCCAGTCAGCTGGTGAAAGAAAGGAAATACTTGAGCAGAAGAATTTTGCTGTGAAATTCAGAGGGGTTAAGGTGGATCTGAGATCTTGCCTTTGTTAAACTCCTTTGGGGATCGCTGTGGAATAAAGATGCTCCACAGTAGGGGAGAATATGGCATGTTAATGAGGTATTTCCCTCTGAAAGGCTTCCCTGTCTCTGTTGAAGCACATGGCCTTGGTTAAATTGCTTTTGTTAGCTGCAGAGATAAGATAGGAAACATCTCCTGTGAGCCAGGGTTTGAAGAGGAAACTCGCTGCGATATGAATGCGTATATCAGTTTAGAAAATCTTGATTTTTTTTTTAAAACCCAGTTCTTTCACCAGTTGCACACCCATCTTCCTGGTACAGGAGCACTTGTTTGTTCAGAGTTCATGCAAGAAGCACTATTTCAACGTCAAATTCTCTCTCTTTTGTCTGCAGTTTGCTTTCAGGGTGTTTACTTCAGCCTGTATGAAGTAGAAATATCAAATAAGGAGCAATATAAAATGGATCAGTTAGTAGAAAACCTAAAGGAAAAGGACTTGGTAAGTATTTCACAACATCATCCTTCTGGGAGGAAAGTGGCCTTTTAAATGATCTCTTGAAACTTGTGGTAATGTTATTGACAGATTCTGAACTCATGCAAAATGGAGTGAATTTCCCTGCTTTAAGTATTATTTTCCTGCTTTGTTGTTCTCAAACATAGTTTAGTCTTTCTGTATATAAACCATTAACTGAAAATTACCCACTATGAGCTGGGAACTGATTTCTAGGGTGAGCAAGCCCTGCTGAGCAGAAGGCATTATATGAGGCAAACCTCTTCTTTGGCTCTATTTATGCCAGATGAGATTATTTTATTGTCTTTATTAATGATTTTCCCCCTTGCATTGCAAACAGAATCACAGAATCACAGAATCAACCAGGTTGGAAGAGCCCTCTGGGATCAGAGTCCAACCATTGCCCTGACACCACCATGGCAACTAGACCATGGCACTAAGTGCCATGTCCAGGCTTTTCTTAAACCCCTCCAGAGATGGGGACTCCACCACCTCCCTGGGCAGCCCCTTCCAATGCCTAATGACCCTTTCTGAGAAGAAATTCTTCCTAATGTCCAACCTGAACCTCCCCAAACAGCAAGGTGGACAAGGACTGCAAGGGATCTGATTGATTCTGTGTGATTCTGTGTATATATTAAGAAAGCAGAAGCAAAGTCCCCCAGAGCCAAAATGATAATTACTTATCAAAAGACATCAGCTGTCACGTGCCTGCCTTTCTCCTTCGTGGCTGAAAAACAGCCCCAGCTCAGCTGGGTACTCACAGTTATGCTGCTGAAACCTCATGGGCTTCCAGGAACTCTGAAGAAAAGTGCTTGGACGCCCTAAAGTATTGATTACAATTCATTTAGTAGTTATTGGTAACAACATGAGAAGGAAAAAAGGGGATAGCAAAGACAATCTTAATGTCCTTCCACGTGCAGGTAACCCTGAACTGTGCAGCATCAGGAGGACCTGTGGCTGGGGCACAGATCTGTCCGTGCTGCAGCTCATCTTGAGGTTCCCAGCATCTCAAGGGACGTGAGCTTATCTATGCCATCCCTTTTTTCTTCTGTTCTCACCAATAAAAGATATTTTAATCAACACTTTACAGAGTCCAAGAGCGTTTCTTAGTGAGATCCATGACAACCACTTGTTCTGGTGCGTGACACCATGTTTGCAGCCACTGAGGGTTATAATGTGCATCTTGGAGAAGAGCAGACTGAGGGGGGAATCTTGTCAATTCTTACAAATACCGTAGGGGTGGGTGTCAAGAGGAGGGGACAGGACTCTTCTCAGTGGCGCCCAGTGACAGGACAAGGGGCAATGGGCACAAGCTGAAACATGGGAAGTTCCATCTGAATATGAGGAGGAACATCTTTGCTGTGAGGGTGCCAGAGCCCTGGCACAGGGGGGAGTCTCCTTCTCTGGAGATATTCAAACCCCGCCTGGACACGACCCTGTGCGACGTGCTCTGGGTGACCCTGCTTTGGCAGAGGGTTGGACTGGATGATCTCCAGAGGTCCCTTCCAACCCCAACCACTCTGAGATTCTGTGATCCTGCCAAGCCCAGCAGAGCTGGGCTCGCTGGAAGGGTCAGCAAAGATGAGATGGCTGAATCGTGGCCATGAGCAGTTTGGTGTTGAAAGCCCTCAGGAGCATCGTTTCCCTAGAGCTTCCCTGTCCTCATAAATGTGTCAAACTGGATCAATATATCTCCCTTATGTCAGCGAGGAAACAGTCACAGCCCCTTTTGGGTGTGCTTCTTCTCTCCCCTTGCCTGTCGAATGGCCCAGGGGTGAATCCGCTTTGGTGGCAGCTCCCAAAAGTGTGAATGAAAAATCATCCTGTTGGTGAGAAACCACAGCTATTTCCTTGAGCTGGATTAATGCAGCAGAGATGCTGGCTCTTACCCCTTCTGCTCTGCTCGCTTGAGACAACCAGAGCAAGGAGCTACTGTTCTGAAGAGTGAATATTACACTGAATTTGCTCAGCATTTCCAAAGTTGTTCTCTTGTCCTGGAGAAATGAGGCTGTGGGCATTAGTCCAATCCTCTGTTATGTCTGAATGGGATCAGTGAAGCTTCACAGAGCATTCTGCAGGGTTATGCAGTTCCTGTAAGTTCCCTGAAACTCTGCGTGGAAGAAAGAGATCCAAATGGGTGTCCCCATGGAGGGAAGGGCAGTCCAAGCCAAGCTCTGCCATGAGGCATCAAGCAACACCCAAGTGCAAGAAAAGCCTCGATAAGTGAAGGTATCTTTTCAGACATGCTGTCATCCAGCTCTGAGACGGAGTTGTAGGCGTCACTTAGACTCAGCAAATTTTTTTTTCACATATTCATTCATACAGATGCTGATAATAAGCAAGTTGTGTCTGGAACATTCGCTTGTGTTTTCTCAGATGCTGGTGTCCAGCTGGGAAACCCTTCCCCAGCAATTCCTGGCTGAGATGCCCAGGAGCTTTTGAACTGAAGGGACTAAAGTTATTAACCTTGTTCATTAATCACAGCTAGTTTGGCTAAGCATATTTATTTTTTAAGGAACAGGCAGGGGGAATTTGAGAGCTGAATAACAACATAAATGCGACGCTTTTGGTTACAGGTCCCAAGTGGCGTGAAACGAACAGTGTCCTCCTCAACAGGGAATGAGCTGGTGGTGTTGGCACATGTTCACGGGCAGTCAGGGCTTGTTGACAGTCATACTGCGTGGTATAAAGTGTGCTAAGGAGGAGAGGGAGTGGTTGCTCTAACTTTGTGTGTGTTTGTTATAGGCAATCATCAAATATTTACCAGATCGAGGAGTCCTCATCCTCCTCACGTCCTCTGCCTTGGCACGAGATGATGGTAAGACATGGCTATGTATATCTGTGCTTAAACATCCTGCTCCATTTTAGAGACCCTCAGTCTAAACAAAACCTGTTGCTTTCTTTCATAGAGCTTGACCGTAAGGAGCCCGTCAGCCTCCTGGCCCTGTTTCTGTTCACCTCATCCCGGTCGCTGTGCCACAGAGGTAGGGAGGTTGTCTTGCTACCTTCAGACACGGTGTGTTGGGTGTGGGATCCTCGCCTCATAGACACATTCCTCTTGAAGAGCTGATTTCTCTGCTCAGAACCACCTACAGCTTTAGCACAACGGGTGTTACAAGAGGAGAGAGCAGTCCCAACTCTCTAGTTGTGCTGTATTTTAAGCTTAGCTAAGCCAGGCTCCCTGCCTCGCCCATTCACTGCACATCCTTGCCCCTTTGCACGAAGTTGATGGGAGTGACAAATATTCTTCCTCTCAGTCAGTTTTCAGCAGCATCCACTCCCTGAACTGACTTATGTGTGCACGTGGGAGTCTGACTCCGGCAGAGCCTGGCTTCCAGCCCTAAAGGTGCACTGAAGCTGTGTTCAGGGGGGGCAAAACAACACGTGGCACTCGCTGGACTCTGCATGGAGCTGATGTGATTTGCTAAACCAGCAGGAAAAAAGCCTGCCCTAAAAAATAAGTTATTTTTTTGTTTTTCTGAGATAACAAGTAAAATGGGCTCCGTGAAAGGTCATTGCTGGGAGGAGAGTTGGGGAAGGGGCATTACTACCTAAAGAGCAGCGAGGGATTGGAGGCTCAGCCATATTGTGTGACTGATCGACAGCCGGCTAAACACGAGCCAGCAGTGTGCCCAGGTGGCCAAGAAGGCCAATGGCATCCTGGCCTCTATTAGGAATAGTGTAGCCAGCCGGTCTGGGGAAGGGATCGTCCCTCTGTACTGGGCACTGGTGAGGCCGCACCTTGAATCCTGTGTCCAATTCTGGGCCCCGCACTTCAAGAGAGATGTTGAGGTGTTGGAGCGAGTCCAGAGGAGGGCGACCAAGCTGGTGAAGGGTCTGGAGGGTCTGACCTCTGAGGAATGGCTGAGGGAGCTGGGGGTGTTTAGCCTGGAGAAGAGGAGGCTCAGAGGTGACCTTAGTGCAGTCTACAACTACCTGAAGGGAGGTTGTAGCGCAGTGGGAGTCGGCCTCTTCTCCCAGGCAGCCAGCGACAGGACAAGAGGACACAGCCTCAAGCTTGGCCAGGGGAGGTTCAGGTTGGACATTAGGAAGCATTTCTTCTCAGCAAAGGTCATTAGCCATTGGAAGGGGCTGCCCAGGGAGGTGGTGGAGTCACCATCTCTGGAGGTGTTTAAGAAAAGCCTGGACATGGCACTTAGTGCCATGGTCTAGTTGCCATGGTGGTGTCAGGGCAATGGTTGGACTCAATGAGCCCAGAGGGCTCTTCCAACCTGATTGATTCTGGGATTCTGTGACTTCTCTGCTGCGGGATCTGTAAATGCTGGTGGTGGAGCCGTGACAACCCTGTCGGGGTGCGAGACGGGTGAGGGAGGGAGGCAGGGAGATGGCGTTGGGCAGAGCCGTGGTGCTTTGCTGCCGTCAAGGTGAGTGACGGCTCTGGGACTTGGAAGGTGAATCCAGGCTGTTTGCAGCCCCCAAACTTGCTGCTTTTCATGCAGAACAAACACAGAGGCACTAAATAAGAGAAAATAAAGATGGCACAGTTTGAACCTGCAGATCTTGAAATAAGGATGAGCTTCAGCCTCTTGTGTTTGCCTTAAATTTTCTCTGTATCTGTTGGCTTTATACTGCACTATGTGGAAATATTCACACTACAGTTTCCTCTTGTGGACATAAAGTCTCTGCCTCCCCTCGACAGCTTCATCCACGCACCTCTCGCTGTGTCCACTCCACCAGCAACACTTCTAGCCTTGCAGATCCCCAAGCAACACATAAACAGGGGCCTTTTGCTCTGCGTAACTTTTGGCTTGGTTTTTGTTGAGTCATCCTAGGGACAAGCCAAGAGGCTGTTTATGCCAGCACACGCTGGTATTTCAGGCCGCCTCTGGGTGAGTGGTGGCTGGCATTGCCGACGGAGCTGCACGGGACATACCCATCTCCCCTCCCCGGGAGATAAAATCAGCAGAAGAGGCAACAGGACCTACGAGCACATCCAAGCGGGATTGTTTTGTCATTTTTGGTGTTTAACTTCCAGCTATAAACTTTCTCCTTCAGGATCTGCATACAAAGTGGGCTTGTCAGTCGGGTGAAGACATGATGGTAACTTGGCAGTGCGGGCTGTGAATGTCTTTGATGCCTGAGCTCAGTCAGCCTGACTTTAAGGACATGCTGCTGGTGGCTGTGTTAGTGTGGCAACTGTTCTAGTTTCTTTTCTAGGTGTAGGAGAGAGACGGGCTCTTCTCCCAGGCAACTAGCAATAGGACAAGAGGACACAGCCTCAGGCTTCGCCAGGGGAGGTTCAGGTTGGACATTAGGAAGCATTTCTTCTCAGCAAGGGTCATTAGCCATTGGAATGGGCTGTCCAGGGAGGTGGTGGAGTCACCATCTCTGGAGGGGTTTAAGAAAAGCCTGGACATGGCACTTAGTGCCCTGGTCTAGTTGCCATGGTGGAGTCAGGGCAATGGTTGGACTCGATGATCCCAGAGGGCTCTTCCAACCTCGTTGATTCTGTGATTCTGTGGGCTCCTCCAGAAGCAGATTGAAGATCCAAAGTGCTGGGTCAAACCTGGGATCAGTAGGTTGTTGCTGTGACGCCTGAAGTTGGGTGAGGTGAAAGGGGAAAATGCATGGAGACCAGTCTGGAGGTGGCAACTGGCCACACAGATATTGAGATCCTGCTCACCAGCCCTGCAACAGGCAGAAAATACCCTCCAGAGCCAGAGGGGTCTGGTCTTGAAAGGCTGTGAGCACTGTGCGCTGGGGGCGAGGGGAACAGGGCAAGGAGATATTTATCTTGAAGACGGTTATTGAGGAAGAAGGTGGTGGAGACAGGAGAGGGCACCAGGCGTAAGGAGTGTCCCAGAGCCAAGATGGTGCAAGCAGCTTGTTGGTAGGAAGGTTTGGGGCTGGTGTTGATGCTAAAGAGGAGGCAAAGCCTGGGCAGCTGGAGAGCAGCTGGCAGCGAAGTGCAGAAGCAGGGGGAGAGGATAACGTTGAGCAAACGCCGCCTGTTGTTCCGTGATGTGGTCTGAACGTTGATGGCTTCCAGATGTTTTCCCTCTGGTGCCAGCAGGACTCCTGCACATGCTGTCCCATTCTGCCTGCATGAGTGACATTACCCCAGCCAGCCCTGCCTGTCCCCTGGGTCCGAGACTTCTTCTCACTGGGGTTTGAAACCCTTTTTGCTTTAGGGCTTCTCCTTTCTATGGAGATAAGCAGAGCTGTGCAGGGATTTGGGGTTGAAAAGGGACGGTCGGTGAAGATGGGAGGGGTGCAGAGAGAAAAGGAGGATGAAGGACCGACACATTCGAAGTCGCTCAGCTCAGACTCGAAGCATGAATAATGTTTCCCATTTCGAAACAAGCAGCCTCTGAATCTGTTCCCTTCCTGTCCAGACAGCCGTGGGGAGGAATGTAGGGCGGCCGTAACGAGACGTGCCGCAGCCTTCCCGAGCCAGCAGCGGAGGCAGCAGCTGGGAGCTGGCTCGCCACGATGCCTGGGCTTGCCGGTAACAAGGACCGGCGTTGCCAGTTCAAGGCAGCAGCAGGGCCAAACAGGCGAAGAAAATCACACATCTGGGAGGGGAAGAGAAACGCCTTTGCCTTGCTGGGAAGAGATGTGACGGGGAAGGGCACTGGGGTCATCAGCCTGGCCCTGCAGCCAAAAGAAACCTCGGAGTTGGATCATAACACGCAGATGGGCCAAGCCTGAGGGTGCAAAGCGCCAGCGTCAGACTGCTGGGTTGCAGTGGATGAAGCCAGAGAAGTCTGGCTTGTGCAGACACAGGGCTCTACCGACAGACTCTGTGTATCACATCATCTCAGAGGAGGGCGACCAAGATGGTGAAGGGTCTGGAGGGTCTGACCTACGAGGAACGGCTGAGGGAGCTGGGGGTGTTTAGCCTGGAGAAGAGGAGGCTCAGAGGTGACCTTAGTGCAGTCTACAACTACCTGAAGGGAGGTTGTAGTGGAGTGGGAGTTGGCCTCTTCTCCCAGGCAACCAGCGATAGGACAAGAGGACACAGCCCCAAGCTTCGCCAGGGGAGGTTCAGGTTGGACATTAGGAAGAATTTCTTTTCAGAAAGGGTTATTAGACATTGGAATGGGCTGCCCAGGGAGGTGGTGGAGTCACCATCTCTGGAGGTGTTTAAGAAAAGCCTGGACATGGCACTTAGTGCCATGATCTAGTTGACATGGTGGTGCCAGGGCAACGGTTGGACTCGATGATCCCAAAGGGCTCTTCCAACCTGGTTGATTCTGTGATCTCTCCAGGCATTTCTGGACACCAAGGGGCCACTGCTGTGCCAAGCAGAGCCTACTTCCACGGTGACGTCTGCGAGGACGGGCACCCTCGAGCCTTGGGACTTGTTTGTGTTGCTCCCTACGAGGAGCTAAACTTTTATGATACTGTACGTGGCAGGGCGTTAGTCCTGCTGAAATTTCTTTTCAGAAAGGGTTATTAGACATTGGAATGGGCTGCCCAGGGAGGTGGTGGAGTCACCATCTCTGGAGGTGTTTGAGAAAAGCCTGGACATGGCACTTAGTGCCATGGTCTAGTTGCCATGGTGGTGTCAGGGCAATGGTTGGACTCAATGATCCCAGAGGGCTCTTCCAACCTGATTGATTCTGTGATTCTGTGATCTCTGATTCTGTGAAATGAGAAACACCAACTGGTTTTGGTAGGGTCAGTCTTCCAGCTTTAGAAAATCACCCAGGGGGGTTCATGTTATGTATTTATTTCTGCAGTCCTTAGGTCTGCTTGGGGAAGTCTGTGTTTCCCAACCCACTCCAGAGCACTAACGTGGTGTCTTCATGTGAAGGGCATCCCCCCACGCTGACAGCAGGTAGAGATGGAGCTGCTGAAAGTTGCATCTGAACAGGGACATAACACGAGAGATCTGAAAATGGTGCTAGTCTAAACACCCTGCATGGACAGCCCTAAATTTAAAAAAAAACCAACAAAACTCATATATTTCTCAGAGCTCTGACTGTCCTAAATGTTGAATTTAGCCAGAATTGCTGGAGTGAAGGGACTCGGACCACTGTGTGTGCGATCTCACCCTGTAGTTTCCTGCAGAATGGGGCTAGCTGATACAACAGCAGTCTTTCATCTTAGTTTAACCCACTTGTGACTCCCACGTGCAATTCTTTTTTACCTTCAGCAGTTACAAGCATCCCTCAAACCAGGACATCGCCCCTGGGGTTAGCTTTTTGTAGGTTGGCTTCTGGGGCTCTTTCATAGCTTTCATGTTCTCTTAGCATGTAACAGTGAGGTGATTTGGGGAGTTTAATCCTTTTTTTTAATATGAGTAAAATTGTTATTTTCCTTTCACAGTTGAAAAGCACGATCCAAAAGATGGAAAGGAAGATGGTGACGATAGTGACATCTCATTAAAAATAGCCTCAGTTTTGCCTGGACTTCGCTATGCCTTACAGAAAGCCACCAGTTCTTCAGGGGAGGACACAGTCAGCACCAGCATCCGTATCAAACAGCACTTCCAGGAATATGCAAAGCTTAATCAAAATCCACAGCCCACCTCTGGCCAACCCAGTGATGTTCCTCTTTCTTTTCCAACTGAGGATGATTGTACTAATCCCTCCAGAAAACTCTCAGCGCAATCCTTCTCCCAGTTGCAGCGTTATCTCTCCGATCCCAGCAGCTACACGCTGGAAGTCTCAGCTGCCTTAGGATGTTTGACTGGTGCTGTTCAGTCTCTTCACTGTGGTTCAAAGGCCAACTGCAAAGTGGACTTCTCTTCAGCTATGCCACCGGTCCCTATTCCTCCTAACACAGCAGTGGAAATAAAAGTCAAAAGTGAAAATTCAAAGCCAACAGTGGGGCTGGACCAGAGTGGTGAAGGGCCCACAAAAGGCATCAACTTGGCCAGCAAGCCGTGCGTGCAGCAGAGCAGGAAGAGACCCACCCGAGACGTTGGGACCAACACCAAGAAGAAGTGGTCACACCGCAAGAAGAAATTGCATCCTGTGGGGGACAGTGATGGGAACAGGAATGCAACCAAGAATAATGTCAGCGTCGCTCTCTCTTGCCCTAAAAAGCCAGGGCTCACAGCCAATTCCAACGAGCCCATGCTCAAATTAGCCAACTTGGAGTATCCGCACAGAAGGAAAAGAGGTAAGTGTTATCTAAATGGGGTGGGCTTCCTCCTGCTTCTCCAGGGTATCCAGCTGGGATGCTGAGGGTTCACTAGGAGCTGTGTCCCCTCGCCGTCTTCCTGGGTGCCCAGAGGAAGCAGACATCTCCTGAGAGCATCCAGATAGGTCTGTGGTGGTCTCCACAGTCTCTTGTTCAACCTGGGAAGGAGCCCAGGGCTATGGAGGGGATTTCAGTGAAGATGCGTGAAACCCGGTGCAGTGGTCCACACTGTTGCCTTCCTTTGCTTATGACTTTGCTTCAGGCTGCACCTCGAATCCTGGGTGCAGTTTTGGGCCCCTCACTACAAGAAAGACCTTGAGGGGCTGGAGCGAGTCCAGAGAAGGGCAACGAAGGTGGTGAAGGGTCTGGAGCACAAGTGTGATGAGGAGCGGCTGAGGGACCTGGGGGGGTTTAGCCTGGAGAAAAGGAGGCTGAGGGGAGACCTTCTTGCCCCCTACAACTGCCTGAAAGGAGGGTGTAGCGAGGTGGGGTCGGTCTCTTCTCCCAGGTAACAAGCGATAGGATGAGAGGAAATGGCCTCAAGTTGTACCAGGGGAGGTTTAGATTGGAGATCGGGGACAATTTCTTCATGGAAAGGGTTGTCAAGCACTGGCACAGGCTGCCCAGGGCAGTGGTGGAGTCCCCATCCCTGGGGGGATTTAAAAGCCGTGTAGATGTGGTGCTGAGGGACACGGGTTACTGGTGGCCTTGGCAGTGCTGGGTTAGCGGTTGGACTTGATGATCTTAAAGGTCCTTTCCAACCAAAACGATTCTGTGATTCTATGACTGACTGCACAGGGACATCAGCCAGGTCCTGGTTATTGCATCCTTTGTCCACGGGCTGTTGATGGCTCAGGCAAGGAGCAGTTCACAGAATCACAGAATCACAGAATGTTCGGGATTGGAAGGGACCTCGAAAGATCATCTAGTCCAATCCCCCTGCCAGAGCAGGATTACCTAGATCATATCACACAGGAACGCGTCCAGGCGGGTTTTGAATGTCTCCAGAGAAGGAGACTCCACACCCTCTCTGGGCAGCCTGTGCCAGTGTTCGGTCACCCTCACCGTAAAGAAGTTTTGCCTCATATTGATGTGGAACCTCCTGTGTTCCAGCTTGCACCCGTTGCCCCTTGTCCTGTCAAGGGATGTCACTGAGAAGAGCCTGGCTCCATCCTCATGACACTTGCCCTTTGCATATTTATAAACATTCATGAGGTCCCCCCTCAGTCTCCTCTTCTCTAAGCTAAAGAGACCCAGCTCCCTCAGCCTCTCCTCAGAAGGGAGATGTTCCACCCCCTTCATCATCTTCGTGGCTCTGCGCTGGACTCTCTCTAGCAGTTCCCTGTCCTTCTTGAACTGAGGGGCCCAGAACTGGACACAATATTCAAGATGCGGCCTCACCAGGGCAGAGTAGAGGGGGAGGAGAACCTCTCTTGACCTACTAACCGCACCCCTTCTACTACACCCCAGGATGCCATTGGCCTTCTTGGCCACAAGGGCACACTGCTGGCTCATGGTCATCCTGCTGTCCACTAGTTGCCAAAGCCATGGTCATTACAGGCTGACTAGATAACCAGCTACCCTACATGGTCACATTGTGACTCCCTGAGTGAAATTTCTTGCTGTGGCCTTGAGGAAACAAGAAGTTTGAGACTGATCACACCCAACTTGCTCTTCTGAAAGCTGATATCTGGCCTGAGCTGCTCACGCGAGGTGTCTCAATGGCATAAATTGTCCTCTGCAGGCTCCTGTCTTACTGCTGAGGATAGGCAGAACTTGTCCTTTTGAGCCAGCCTAAGCCTCCACCTGATTTGTAGAGACACTCAGAATCAGAATCACAGAGTCAACCAGGTTGGAAGAGCCCTCTGGGATCATCGAGTCCAACCATTGCCCTGACACCACCATGTCAACTAGACCAGGGCACTAAGTGCCATGTCCAGGCTTTTCTTAAACACCTCCAGAGATGGTGACTCCACCACCTCCGTGGGCCGCCCCTTCCAATGTCTAATGACCCTTGCTGAGAAGAAATGCTTCCTAATGTCCAACCTGAACCTCCCCTGGTGAAGCTTGAGGCTGTGTCCTCTTGTCCTATCACTGGTTGTCCAGAAGAGGCCGACTCCCACTGCGCTACAACCTCCCTTCAGGTAGTTGTAGACTGCACTAAGGTCACCTCTGAGCCTCCTCTTCTCCAGGCTAAACACCCCCAGCTCCCTCAGCCGTTCCTCGGAGGTCAGACCCTCCAGACCCTTCACCAGCTTGGTCGCCCTCCTCTGGACTCCTCTGGAATATATCCCAAACCAAAACAAATGCCATCCCTTTTCCTTGTCCCAGGTGCAGAGGTCCTGTCTGCAGAATTTGTGCACAAAACACAGTCTGAACCTGTCCGGAAGGAAACCTCAGCTCCCAACGGTCCTGGCTTGGAAACAAAGAGACCAAAGACACTGGAGAACCCAGACGTGAAAAAGGTTCTTGTTGCTCAGACCGTCACGAAGCCAGTGAAAAGTGAGATGCCAGAAAGTGTGGCTAACAGCCCGTGGAAACCTCAAGCCAAACAGCAAGCAGAAAGCGGTAAGAGCGCTGTTCCCTGTGGAGATCTTTCCTTTTAAAGCTGAGCCATCAGACGTCACGGTCAGGTCATGACCAGATGGTTGTAACCAGGGGGGCCTACAGGAAAGCGGGAGAGGGGCTTTTTACAAGGGCTTGGAGTGATAGGATGAGGGGGAACAGTTGTAAACTGAAAGAGGGGAGATTGAGATGAGATATGAGGAAGAAATTCTTTGCTGTGAGGGTGGTGAGACCCTGGCCCAGGTTGCCCAGAGAAGCTGTGGCTGCCCCCTCCCTGGCAGTGTTCAAGGGCAGGTTGGATGGGGCTTGGAGCAACCTGGTCTGGTGGAAGGTGTCCCTGCCCGTGGCAGGGGGTTGGAACTAGATGATCTTTAAGGTCCCTTCCAACCCAAACCAGTCTGTGATTCTGTGATAACAGCACGTTCTGCAGCAGCCAAAGGGCCTGACAACACTTAGTGCTGAGGGTCTGGGGTGGGATCTGGGTAGTGTCACCCCACAGCCTGCAGGCTCCCAGTTCCACAGTCCTAGTGTGAAAATCACCGTTACGGGATGTACAAACCACATGGGTTCATTTCTGAGTCCTTTCCTGAGCTCTCAGTTTGCAGCCTTGGCAGACTGCTGGGATCGTTTAAGAAGCCTGATTTTTAACTGCTGAGCTCTGAAACTGCTGAGGCAGCTCGTGCACGGGGCGTTACAACCTCTGCTCGTAGCCAGCGTCTGCTGAGAATTTCAGTCCGTTACGTTGTAAATCCAATCGTTTAACAAGAGTCAAATTGTCACAGACGTCGCAGACTGCGGTGGATTTAAGAGGCAGCGTGGACAACCCCTGAGTCTAGTGGCTGCAGGTGCTGGCCCAGAGTCTGCTGTGAAACTGAGAACCAGTACTAGTGCCAAAATAAATGAGGGAAGAGGAGAGTCGTTTTCTGTTAATTTGTCGTGTTTTCTCACACTCACGCTTTGATGGTTTGGTTCTGTCTCTGGTCTTTCTTTTCCCCCTTTCTGGGGGAGGTGGAAGCTTTGAAGACTGGTTTAGCCACCTCAGTTCATCCATTCTTCTTGCTCTTTCATTGCCACGTGTTCCTGAAACGTGGCACTTTGATCAGCGTGTGGGTATCAAACGCCACCCCTCGTTGCCCTTGTCACGTGGAGGGTCCTGGAGCAGATCTGGCCAGTGCTCTCACCCAGGCAGGGTGGCAGATGGGCCCTGCTGAATGCCAGGATCTGCCAAAAATGCAAAATAAGAGCATTTAGCAGTAAGAAACACTCAATTTATATGCCTTACTCTGCAGTTCTCAGGGAAATTAAATGTAACACGTAGGACTTCAGCACAGATGTGATTTAATAAGGTTTTACTTGAAGAGATTTTTGTGCTGGTTTTTAGTAGAAGGCATTAACCTTGTTTAATGACTGTTTTTACAAACGTGGGTCTTGAGCCCTGGTGAGGGGCATTTTTGATGCTGAAAACTAAATAAACACGTACTTGCTGTGCTCTGGCTGCTTTTGGGAGCCCCCAGGTTTCTGCGTGTGCTCTGAGTTACAGCTCAGGGGCGGGTTATGCCCTGAGCAAATTGCTAGAAGAAAATCTAAAGCAAATTAAAAAGGATTGAGGAAACACCTAAAATATCTCAGATTGTGTTTACGTGACTCTGTGTGCAGAGGCTGAGGGTAATTTTGTTCACTCTGGATGCCGTGCCTTTTATTTCTGAGAATAAAGCCCATTCCTGAAGTCGCTTAGATCCCAACTCTCAATCCTTTTGTAGCAGCCATGGAGGTGGTTGTGTAGCATGATCATGGAGGTGGTTTTTTTCCTCAGGTGTGCAAATTCTTTTCAGAAAGGATCATTAGCCATTGGAAGGGGCTGCCCAGGGAGGTGGTGGAGTCTCCATCTCTGGAGGGGTTTAAGAAAAGCCTGGACATGGCACTTAGTGCCCTGGTCTAGTTGCCATGGTGGTGTCAGGGCAATGGTTGGACTCGATGATCCCAGAGGGCTCTTCCAACCTGGTTGATTCTGGGATTCTGTGTTTATTCTCTGCCTTTCTTTTTCTCACGCAGAGCGGAAGGAGCCGTTCTCTGTCCTCCCGAGCGAAGTTTCTTCCCAAAGCCACCCCACGGATGGCCAATTGAGTGAGGTTTACCCAGGCGGGGTTGCTAATCTCTGTTTCGATCTCAAGGGGACCAACTACGAGTCCCATGCCTTGAACTTGCTGGCTGATCTGGCTCTGGGTTCTTGTATTCCTTCGTTGATCTCCAGGGACAACAGGGTGATTGCTGTGTCCTGGACCCCCTCCAGCGACTCTGCGAAGGAGCAGCAGAGTCAGCTCAAGCACAAATCCTCACACCTTGCTTCCGACCACGAGAACCACAAGGCAGGCAAGGTTGCAAAGGGAGCCACCTCTCCTAGCAAAGAATCGCCGCACCAGAATCTTCCTCCTGCTGAAAAAATAGACTTAAATGACTTGGCCACTATTCCCAGGGAGAAAAACCCTGGGATTTTCAACAAGAAGAACAACGCAAGCCCCAACCCTGCAAAACCCCATGTGTTGCCTCCAAGAGAGACTCAAGAAGCTGCTGAGGTGAACAAGCACTGGTTCATCTCTGCCGAGCACTCGTACGCCTCGCAGATGCCTGAACACTCCAAGAAACACGTGTATCCCAGAGGTGCCCCCTATCCCGGAGCATCACCCTCCAGAAACGGGACCAGGAATGCCCTGGCAGGACCCCTGGTTGGGAAAGTCCTGCCTTTCCGCCACCAGCAGAACAACACCCACCACCAGCGGCCCTTCGAGGCTGTGACGATGAGGTGCGGGAGCAGCCTGCTCTCCTCCAGGCCCAAGGAGGACTTCACCAAGTCCCACACGGTGAACATCTGTGGTGAGTCCGTGAAGGTGACGCGCCGTTGGGAGGCAGAGTACCTCTTCAGTTTGGACAGCAGGTACACCAACGACGCCCTGGAGAAGACAGTCATCCGCGCCCTGCACGGGTAAGTCAGTCTGGAAGGCCTCCTGCAGGGGACATCTCTTGCTGGATGTCTGGAGCGCCTTTGGAAGGGGCTTTCTTTGCTCTTTTTTGCTTTGCTTTGCATGATAATTGCTTTTCTCTCCATGCTTAGATGCCCAGTTTTGCTGTGTTAAAGCTGGTGTGTCTTCCCTGCGGAGAAGGGCTTGGGGATACTGGTGGGTTACAAATTGGACATGAGCTGGCGATGTGCGCTGGCAGCCCAGAAAGCCACCCGTGTCCTGGGCTGCATCCCCAGCAGCGTGGCCAGCAGGGCGAGGGAGGGGATTCTGCCCCTCTGCTCCGCTCTCGGGAGACCCCCCCTGCAGTGCTGCGTCCAGCTTTGGGGTCTCCAGCACAGGAAAGATGTGGAGCTGTTGGAATCACAGAATCACAGAATGGTTAAGGGTTGGCAGGGACCTCTGGAGATCATCTAGTCCAACCCCCTGCCAAAGCAGGGTCACCCAGAGCACGTTGCACAGGGTTGCATCCAGGCAGGTTTTGAATATCTCCAGAGAAGGAGACTCCCCACCCTCCCTGGGCAGCCTGTGCCAGGGCTCTGACACCCTCACAGCAAAGAGGTTCCTCCTCATATTCAGATGGAACTTCTCGTGTTTCAGTTTATGCCCGTTGCCCCTTGTCCTGTCACTGGGCACCACTGAGAAGAGTCTGGTCCCCTCCTCTTGACACCCACCCCTAAGGTATTTGTAAGCGTTGATAAGATCCCCCCTCAGTCTGCTCTTCTTCAGGCTGAACAGCCCCAGCTCCCTCAGCCTCTCCTCATAAGAGAGATGCTCCAGCCCTCTGACCATCTTTGTAGCCCTTCGCTGGACACTCTCCAGTAATTTCTTGTCTTTCTTGAACTGGGGGGCCCAGAACGGCACACAGTTACTCCAGATGTGGCCTCACCAGGGCCGTGTAGAGGGGCAGGAGAACCTCCCTTGACCTGCTGCCCCCACTCTTCCTAATGCACCCCAGGACACCATTGGCCTTCCTGGCCCCAAGGGCACATTGTTGGCTCATGGGGAACTTGTCCACCAGAACACCCAGGTCCTTCTCTGCAGAGCTGCTCTCCAGTAGATCTGGAGCGAGTCCAGAGGAGGCCACAAAGATGCTCGAAGGGCTGGAGCACCTCTGCTATGAGGACAGGCTGGGAGAGTTGGGGCTGTTCAGCCTGGAGAAGAGAAGGCTCTGGGGAGACCTTATTGTGGCCTTTCAATATATAAAGGGAGCTTATAAGAAAGATGGGGACAGGCTTTTTACTAAGGCCTGTAGTGGCAGGGCAAGGAGCAACAGTTTTAAACTGAGGGAGGGAAGGTTTAAATTGGACATAAGGAAGAAATTCTTTGCTGTGAGGGTGGTGAGACCCTGGCCCAGGTTGCCCAGAGAAGCTGTGGCTGCCCCCTCCCTGGCAGTGTTCAAGGCCAGGCTGGATGGGGCTAGTGGAAGATGTCCCTGTCCATGGTAGGGGGAGAATGGACTAGGTGATCTTTAAAGGTCCCTCCCAACCCAAACCGTACTGTGATGCCCATGGCTCTGCAGCTAGAATTGGTACCTCGAGCCATGGACACAAGTCCTTCTTTGCAGCCACGAGTTTCCCTTTTTTTTTTCAACAAGGTGGAACCTGCACCAAGCGCTCTGTGACTGCAGGTGGGCGTTTGCAGCCCCCCTGCATCAGGGCTTAGCCCTGAGGGGAACCAAGCGATGAGTTACCTTGTGCTAGTCACACAGAATCACACAGAATCAATGAGGTTGGAAGAGCCCTCTGGGATCATCCAGTCCAACCATTGCCTTGACACCACCATGGCAACTAGACCATGGCACTAAGTGCCATGTCCAGGCTTTTCTTAAACCCCTCCAGAGATGGTGACTCCACCACCTCCCTGGGCAGCCCCTTCCAATGGCTAATGACCCTTGCTGAGAAGAAATGCTTCCTAATGTCCAACCTGAACCTCCCCTGGCAAAGCTTGAGGCTGTGTCCTCTTGTCCTGTCGCTGGTTGCCTGGGAGAAGTGGCCGACTCCCACTCCGCTACAACCTCCCTTCAGGTAGTTGTAGACTGCACTAAGGTCACCTCTGAGCCTCCTCTTCTCCAGGCTAAACACCCCCAGCTCCCTCAGCCGTTCCTCGTAGGTCAGACCCTCCAGACCCTTCCCCAGCTTGGTCGCCCTCCTCTGGACTCACTCCAACACCTCAACATCTTTCTTGAAGTGCGGGGCCCACAACTGGACAGAGTCAACCAGAGGGAGGATGAAGATGTTTTAGGCTGTGTTTGCTTTTCCTTCCAGGCCCTGGGACCCTGATCTGCCCGACGATGTGGAAGAGATGAAGCTGATACTTCATATGTGGGTGGCTCTCTTCTACAGCAAACCCAGTGAACTCCTGAGCAGCACGAGGAAGGTGGTGGAGCACAGCAATCCCGAGAAGTATGTCTCAATAAAGAGCACTGGGGACTTCCTAGAGCTGAGTGATGATGGTGAGGACTGTTTTGGGGTGGAGACATGCCCTGCAGACTCTTGGACAGACCCTGACCAGATTCCCAGCAGCTCTCTGGATCACAGCACATACAACCAG
Organism: Nyctibius grandis; assembly: GCF_013368605.1. Classification (NCBI taxonomy): domain Eukaryota; kingdom Metazoa; phylum Chordata; class Aves; order Nyctibiiformes; family Nyctibiidae; genus Nyctibius; species Nyctibius grandis. The sequence continues at coordinate 2,010,496 of NC_090662.1, read as the reverse complement.
GGACCTTTCAGCCCAGAGGAAATCCCTGCAGACTCTCAGACTGATGCTCATGGGGCTCCTGGTGTTGTCGATACTACGGTATCGTCTTCTTCAGGGGAGCTGCCCTGTGGGGAGGAGGAGGCTTCCTCCACAAGCTGTCCTGAGAGCCTTTCCCTCGCTGAACATGCTGATGAGAGCCTGATGGCGATCGTTCCTGAGGAGCACGTGCCTGCTGTCTCAACCATCACTGTGGTAAGAGCTTGGGGTTTGGGTGATACGAGTCTACAGGGCACACGATGCATTTTGCATTTGTAGGATCTGCGGAGAGGAGTGGAGCAGACGTGCTTGTGGGCTGTCTTAGAGCCAAGTAGGGGGGTCCCCAAAGCAGGACACTGCAACGTTCCCCAGCATTTAGTTGCCCCAAGTGATTGCCACGCAGACGTTCTCAAAGTCACCATAAAAAAGAAGCTTCCAGGCCTCAGTCTGGGTGTGGATGTCCTCTTGGACTGAGCTGGCATCCCTGGGCTCTGGCATGAGCCGTATCTATCTCTGTCCAAGGGAGCAGGGCCTCAGCGTGGCTGCTCTCGAAGGCAACACTTGGAGTAACTGTGTGCAGTTCTGGGCCCCCCAGTTCAAGAAAGACAAGGAACTACTGGAGAGATTCCAGAGGAGGGGTACGGAGATGGTCAGAGGGCTGGAGCATCTCTGCTGCGAGGAGAGGCTGAGGGAGCTGGGGCTGTTCAGCTGGAGAAGAGCAGACTGAGGGGGGACCTTATCAATGCTCACAGATACCTCAGGGGTGGGTGTCAAGGGGATGGGGCCAGACTCTTCTCAGTGGTGCCCAGCGACAGGACAAGGGGCAATGGCCACAAGCTGAAACATGGGAAGTTCCATCTGAATATGAGGAGGAACTTCTTTGCTGTGAGGGTGCCAGAACAGTTTCTACAGTCTGCAGACAGTCAGTTTCAAAACCTTTCCCTGGCTATTGTGGGACTCTACTTTCTGGCTGCAGTGGGGATGGTGGTGGCTCATGTCGGGTAAGGATTCAACCTGGACTCATTTTAGAGACAAACTCAAACTCATCTCCCCGGTTGCTGTTGGGATGGTTGTACCCACAAAGTCTGAGCATTTCAAGTATCCACGTCCTCCTGCATTTGCCTCCCTTGAAAATTAACCTCTCAATTCTGTTGTTCCAGGAGGAGACGCCCAAGGAGGGACTGCCAGATGCTACGATGAGCCCTTCTGATGAGCTTGATGATGCTGGCAAGCCCCAAGCTGCGCTGGGCAGGGAACAGCCGTGCAGCCAAGCCCTGAATTCCAGTACAGCTCCCTGGAGTGATGCACCGAGTGCTCTGCATGAATGTGGAGAGCAGCAGGAGAGCGGGTGGGCAGCAGGGTCAGGGGGTTGCCCCGGCCCTCCCAAGGACAGGGAGAGCATGGGAGATGCTGGGCACTCTACAGAGGTTGAGGACAACGGCTGGGCCACCAGCGACGAACCGCAACGTGTCTGTGATTCGATGCCCTTAGAAGCACGTCCCGAAAGTGCAAAGCCTGATGGAGCCAGTGGGGAAGGGAGGGAACCCCAAGACCCCTTTGGACATCCAGAAGAAGAGGAGGAAGAGGTGGAGGAGGGAAAAAAAGAGAAAGAGGACTCTGAATGTGAAAGCGTAGGCCTGGAGCTTTTTGATTTAGCATTTTCTGAAAGCAGTGATGAGGACATGGAGCTTGAGCACAGCGAGCAGAAGCCAGTGAATTTGGCATGTCCGAAGGACTTTCATGTTCCTGGAGAGAGCCCTGTGCCCAGCCCCGCTGCCTTAGCATCCCCCTGCCCAGGCAGATCAACGCCGGTGCTGTCAGATGGGACTGGGACTGGCCCTCAAGGGCTTCCTGGTGAGATGGCACCAAGCCTGGACACGCCACAAGAGCCCTGGGAGGCTCTGGCCACCCCAGATGCAGAGATGAACGGTGGGGCCAATGTGGGGTCACCCTGTGACAGGGGGTTGATGCTGCTGTTACCATCTGATCCGAGCCTTGCCTGTGGGGCGCAGCCGGACGGAGTTACAGGCGACGTGGGATCTGCTGGAGAGATGCTCGGGGATGGCTTGGAGCAGGAAGACAAGGATTGTGTGTCCGCTGCGGAAAGGTGGGCGCCTGCTGGGAGCACAGCTGCTGGCACAGCTGGCCTCGAGTCACCGTGCACCGAGGGACTGTCACTAACCTTGTCCCCTGACTCCAGCCCTCTCTACCTGCCATCTCTTGATGGAGCAACAGATCCTGGGGCTGCTCCAGAGGATCAGGAGGCCATGGCAAGCATCCAGTCTCCATCACAGAGCGAGCTGGGAGGGAGCAGCTGCCTTTCCCCAAGGTGTGGAGGTGATGTTCATGCTGACCTCGCTTTGCTGAGCACCAGTGAATCAAACCAAGAAGGGAACAAGGTTTTGGTGGAAGAACAGTGTAGCAGCCCTTCTGCCAACCACACAGATGTGCCGGATGAGTCCTCAGGAGCAGATGATGTCCAGGGCTTCACCTCTGACTGTACAGCCTTAGCAGGTGACTCTGAAGCTGGGGAGGGTGATGATGGTGCGGAGAAGTCCCTCAGGAGCAACAAAAGTAACACAGCGATGGTGGCTAATGCACCACAGGAACCAGAGGCCTCTCCTCATCACCTCCTGCAATCAGAGCCCTCCTCCTTGGTGAGAGAGGGGGTGTCTCCCATGAAGGAGCACCCCAGGCCGCAGCAGAGCTCCCCAAACAGCCCATCCCCACCTGCCCACAGAGGCTCAGCTCCTGCTTCGCCGCCCCAGCAGGACCCTCTGCCCCGTGTTGGAGACGTGGACCCCCACCCCCACGTGTCAGAGCAGAGCGAGCCGGGGCCAGTCCTGAGCCAACACGGGAAGTCCTGCGAGCCAGTAGGTGCTGCAGAGGTGAGCGTGGCTGCCGAGAGCCCGGATGGCTCCTTAAAGCCCAGATGTGCCGAAGAGGTGAAAACAGACACGGGTCCGTGCTGTGCAGAGCTGGCAGAGAGCTCCCCCGCGGATGTCCTTGTGCCAGGTGACCCGGGATCGATGGCTCCTTCTCCTCTGCATGGTCACAAGGCAGGTCTGCACAGCGCCGAGCCAGACTCAGTCCTCAGTGTGCCCCCCAAGTCGCTCTCTCCTAGCACGAGTCCGGCTCCGGATGGTTCCCCATGGTCCTGCTGCTCCAGGTGTGCCAGCCCTGAGGGCCAAGCAGCAGATGTGGGAGGGAGCCATGAGAAGGACCCCATCCTGCCTGAGGATTTGGAAGGAGGAAGCAGCGGCCCTCTTGCCAGTCCCGTGTCCTTTTCAGCAGGGGAGTCGCTCGTGCCACCGTGCGAGCCCCAGTCTGTGCGCAACCGGGGCGAGCACGAGGCCGAGGGACCCCACGCATTGGCTGACCTGCCCCGTGCCAGCACGGAGGTGGGAGAGGGACAAATCCCCGCTCTGCCTTTCCCCAGGTCGCCGTTACACGTGCCCAGGGGGCCCTCTGGAGAAAGCCTGGAGCTTGGTGATGCTGAGGATATCTCAGATGTGCTCCCGAGGGCAAAGCAGCTCCCCAGCAAAGACGGACACATGGGCTTGACCTTTGAAGATCTCTTTGAGTCTTTCTCCAGTGTCTCAGACCAGGAGTGTTTTGGGGGGAATTCACAGTCCCTGCTTACAGCCCGGAGTTCCCACAGCACCAGATCTGTGGGTGCTGCAGGCACAAGGACTAACCACGACTCCTCCTCCACGAGCCCGGCGCACCCGGAGGGGCCCAGCGAGGACTGGGGCTCGCTGGGCGCGGAGAGGGGCTGCTCAGGGGCTGAGCGTGGCTGGCTGAGCGGCGCGGGGGAGACCAGCGGCGGGCACGTCCCACCCTATGTCACTGTTAGGGACAGCCAGGGGACTGCCAGGGTCTACCAGAACTTCGAGGTCACCAAACGGTGCCAGGAGGGGACGGGGAATTCGCAGCCTCCGAAGAGGCGCAGCCGGTGCGCGGGGCAGTCTCATTTGTTGAGGTCGCTGATGGGGACTTGGAGGGGTTCTGAGGAGATCACCCAGCACACTTTGGACATGGAGTGTCTCAGTTTCCATTATAAGCTAAAACAAATCCTAAGGCGTGGGAAACCACCCTTTTCTACCTCCAAAAGCCTCTTTCCAAAAGACTTTTCTCCCCAGGTGATGTCTGAGACATGGCCTGTGCGAGAGGCTCCCATCCCACCCTCCCCGCGGAGCAGGAGCCCTTTGCAGGTGACGATCCTGCCCTCGGACGCGTGGCCGAGCGGGCTCAGCTGGCATGGGGACCCATGTACCCCATGGCAGGACACCATCTGTGACAAGAGGAGCAGGGTCAGATCCCGAAGCCAGAGCCAGGGCCGCGCCGCTCCCTTCCACCTCAGCAAGCTCAAGGACAATAATAAGCTAAAGGACTCACGGGGGGACGTCGCCGTCATCCTCGACGAGCACGCCGAGCTCGACAAGGTGATGCTGAGCACGGCTGGTGTGGGGAGCGAGGGTGGAGGGCCGGTCCCGGCGCACGGAGAGGCCACGAGCGAGTGGACATGCGTGTCCCTCCCCGGGAGGGTGGCCACCTTCGAGGAGATGATCACGGACCTGGACAGCGCGCTGCGTTTCCACCTGCGCAGCGTGGCCAAGGAGGCCTGCAGCCACGCCAGCATGTTCTACCTGGTGGAGACGGGCAAGGACCCTTTCTTTGCAAGAGTGAAGGTAACGGTTGGCCCTGCTGGGCTGGATGGGGACAGGTGGCCCAGGGGTGATAGCCATGGGCAGCAGGAGCAGGGCAAGCTTGTTCAACCTGGCACGGGTGGCATTTGAGGCAGGAGCCACCTCTGCCATTTCATCTCAGGTCCCACCACCAGAAGCTAAAATCATAGAATAGAATCACAGAATTGTTTTGGTTGGAAAGGACCTTTGAGATCACTGAGTCCAACCGTTAACCCAGCACTGCCAAGGCCACCACTAACCCATGTCCCTCAGCACCACATCTCCATGGCTTTTAAATCCCTCCAGGGATGGGGACTCCACCACTGCCCTGGGCAGCCTGTGCCAGTGCTTGACAACCCTTTCCATGAAGAAATTGTCCCTGATCTCCAATCTAAACCTCCCCTGGTGCAACTTGAGGCTGTTTCCTCTCGTCCTGTCACTTGTTACTTGTGAGAGGAGACCGACCCCCCCTCACTACACCCGCCTTTCAGGCAGTTGTAGGGAGCGAGAAGGTCTCCCCTCAGCCTCCTTTTCTCCAGACTAAACACCCCCAGGTCCCTCAGCCGCTCCTCATCACACTTGTGCTCCAGACCCTTCACCAGCTCCGTTGCCCTTCTCTGGACTCGCTCCAGCACCTCAAGGTCTTTCTTGCAGTGAGGGGCCCAAAACTGCACCCAGGATTCGAGGTGCGGCCTCACCAGTGCCGAGTCCAGGGGGACAATCCCTGCCCTAGGTGTGAATCATTTAGGTTGGAAAGGACCTTTAAGATCATCAAGTCCAACTGTTAACCCAGCACTGCCAAGGCCACCACTAACCCATGTCCCTCAGCACCACATCTACATGGCTTTTAAATCCCTCCAGGGATGGGGACTCCACCACTGCCCTGGGCAGCCTGTTGCAGTGCTTGACAACTCTTTTGGGGAAGAATTTTTCCCTGCTAGCCAATCTAAACCTCCCCTGGTACAACTTGAGGCCATTTCTTCTTGTCCTATCACTTGAACATTCTCTGGGCCAAAACAGATCAGAGTTCACGCAGGAGCAGCCCAGACTCAACCCCCAGAAGGTGACTTTTCCTTGAGCAATCTTTAAAGGGTTGGAAACTCGGGGAGGGTGATTGCATGGGAGGATTTGCTGCTCTGAAATAGCAGAGAGGCCTGACGCACGGTTCAGTGAGGGGCTCGAGGTGGTTTTCTACGAGGTACTTGCCAACAAAGGTAGATGGCTGCTTCTTCCCCCTCCGGCTGGAGGCCTGGCCCGGAGCACGCTGTGCCTTCGACAGATGGACACCGTAGGCTGCCCTTGGCACCACGGTGCCTGGTTGGGGTTACCATCACTCTCCTCCCTCTTCTCCCCAGGCACATGTGTGCCAGGAGCTTGGCACCACTATGGTGAAGATATTCTCCATACAAACCTTCTTAGAAGCTGCCGTGGTTTCTGTTTCAGACCTTGCTGAAGAAAGAGGGACACGTGGAGGTCGAACCTCAGAGCTTCTGCGAAGCGAAACACTCGGACGCCATCAGGCTGCTCGTCATCATCAGGAACGAGGACATTTCCTCACACATCCACAACGTAAGACCTGAGTCCGTCCTTTTTTCTTTTCACCAGCACTGGTTTTGAGTATCAGGATCCATTTTAAAGGGTTTTAAGTGTTACACTATACATAGTTGTAGATTTAATTGTCCGTCTTCACGGATACTTTATAGATTCTTTGCTGTGAGGGGGGTGAGACCCTGGCCCAGGTTGCCCAGAGAAGCTGTGGCTGCCCCTCCCTGGCAGTGTTCAAGGCCAGGTTGGATGGGGCTTGGAGCAACCTGGTCTGGTGGAAGGTGTCCCTGCCCGTGGCAGGGGGTTGGAACTGGATGATCTTTAAGGTCCCTTCCAACCCAAACCAGTCTGTGATTCTATGACACAGTGTTCTCTCCACTGAAAGAACAGTGCTTCATGAAGAGCTGTTAAATATCTCAAAAACATGAAGCCTGTCAGTTCTGCTTTACTCCTGCCTCCATTTTTGATCACTGAATAACATCACCTGGACTAGCCCAGCTCAAAGGAGTCAGGCTGGGCTTATCCTGTGTAACGGAGCAGTTCAGCCAGGCTTTGGCTCATGGGTTCCAGTGAATATTGCAGCAGACTGAGCTGCCTGGAGCTCCCCATATCACCATCCACGGCTTTGGGGTTGGGCTATGGAGACACAAACGTTGGGGTGATGCAGAGAGAGGACGGTGTGGGCTCCCCAAGTCTCCCAAGAGCAAATGTGAGCTACAGGGGGGTGTGAACGCTGTTGAAACACCAACTGTGTGTGCAACAGCTTGTCTGCCTCGAGCAGGTCCCGTGCTTGCTGAAGCTGAAGCACTGTCCGAACGTGGCGTTCGCCGGCGTGGACAGCCCTGAAGATCTGACGAGCCGCATGTACCAGGAGCTGTTTCACACCGGTGGCTTCGTGGTGTCGGACGACGAAGTGTTGGAAACGGTGACGCTGGGTGAGTCTCGCCGCGGCCTCTCGCTTGGATGCAAATGCAGTGTCAGCTCCCAGCCTTGTCCCCTGGTTTGCTGACACCTTCCCAGAACTTGCCATCGGCGTCCTCTGCTCCTGCTTTCGTGGGGGCGATTCTGTCCCTCTGTTTGACACCTCAGACCCCATCTGACACACCAGCAGGGGAGAAATTTAATGAAATATAACAAGGGCAAGTGTAGAGTCCTGCATCTGGGCAAGAACAACCCCATGTACCAGTACAAGTTGGGGGCAGACCTGTTGGAGACCAGCGTAGGGGAAAGGGACCTTGGGATCCTGGTGGACAGCAGGATGACCATGAGCCAGCAGTGTGCCCTTGTGGCCAAGAAGGCCAATGGCATCCTGGGGTGTATTAGAAGGGGGGTGGTTAGCAGGTCGAGAGAGGTTCTCCTCCCCCTCTACTCTGCCCTGGTGAGGCCGCATCTGGAATATTGTGTCCAGTTCTGGGCCCCTCAGTTCAAGAAGGACAGGGAACTGCTAGAGAGAGTCCAGCACAGAGCCACGAAGATGATGAAGGGGGTGGAACATCTCCCTTCTGAGGAGAGGCTGAGGGAGCTGGGTCTCTTTAGCTTGGAGAAGAGGAGACTGAGGGGTGACCTCATTAATGTTTATAAATATGTAAAGGGCAAGTGTCATGAGGATGGAGCCAGGCTCTTCTCAGTGACATCCCTTGACAGGACAAGGGGCAATGGGTGCAAGCTGGAACACAGGAGGTTCCACATAAATATGAGGGAAAACTTCTTTACGGTGAGGGTGACTGAGCACTGGAACAGGCTGCCCAGAGAGGTTGTGGAGTCTCCTTCTCTGGAGACATTCAAAACCCGCCTGGACGCGTTCCTGTGTGACATGATCCAGGTAATCCTGCTCCAGGGGGATTGGACTAGATGATCTTTCGAGGTCCCTTCCAATCCCTGACATTCTGTGATTCTGTGATCTGGATAGTGGGTCCAGGTCAGGGCTCCCAAAAACATCCAAGTACAGTGAGGGCCACCAAGATGGTCAGGGGCTGGAGCAGGGGTTGTATGAGGACGTTCAGCCTGGAGAAGGGAGGACAAAGAGGAGACCTTGTTGCTGTTTTCAGCTCCCTCATGGGAAGTGGCAGAGAAAAAGGAGCCACGCTCCTCCTGGAGATGCACAGTGATGGGACGCGAGGTGACTGGGGCAAGTTGCACTTACCCTTTTAGATATCAGGGGGGAAAAAACTCACATCAAACATGTTCAAACACCAGGACAGGCTGTGAATCTTCATCCTTTGAGATATTCAAACCTCACCTAGAAAAAGCCCTGAGCAACCTCGGGTGGCCCAACTTTGAGCAGGGGTCGGGCCAGACACCCCCAGGCACCCCTTCCCACCCTTGGTTACCCTCTGGCTCTTGCTGTCTCCCCAGGCCAACTGAAAGAGGTGGTGACGGTGCTGGAGAAGCTGAACAGAAGCGGGAGGTGGAAGTGGCTCCTTCACTACAAGGAGAGCAAGAAGCTCCGAGAAGACACCAGGTAACGGCTCTGCGGTGGCAGATCCCTCATCCCTGCTGTCCTCATCACCGCAGCAAGGACGTACCCACCGTGGTGGAGTGTGGTGTCCCTCTTTACACAGAATCACAGCATCCATCAGGTTGGAAGAGCCCTCTGGGATCATCGAGTCCAACCACTGCCCTGATACCACCATGTCAACTAGACCATGGCACTAAGTGCCATGTCCCGTCTTTTCTTAAACCCCTCCAGAGATGGTGACTCCACCACCTCCCTGGGCAGCCCCTTCCAATGGCTAATGACCCTTGCTGAGAAGAAATGCTTCCTAATGTCCAACCTGAACCTCCCCTGGCCAAGCTTGAGGCTGTGTCCTCTTGTCCTATCGCTGGTTGCCTGGGAGAAGAGGCCGACTGCCACTTCACTACAACCTCCCTTCAGGTAGTTGGAGACTGCACTAAGGTCACCTCTGAGCCTCCTCTTCTCCAGGCTAAACACCCCCAGTTCCCTCAGCCGTTCCTCATAGGTCAGACCCTCCAGACCCTTCCCCAGCTTGGTCGCCCTCCTCTGGACTCGCTCCAACACCTCAACATCTTTCTTGAAGTGCAGGGCCCAGAACTGGACACAAATAATGAGGATGATGATTTTTGTTTAAATTAGACTTTTCTTATCAGTGAGAGACCACGTGCCTTGAGTCTGGAGCTGCTCCAGGTCAGTGTTTGCGCTACCGAGTAAAGTGCGACAGAGATTTTTTGTTTTATACCTGTATGAGCTGGAGCAGCAGGACATGGGACCTGGAGGGGATCAGATGGCCTGAAACATTGTGTCTTGCACGTGACCCCGGATGAGGCAGAGCTCTGGCAGCCGCTGCTTGCACCCCGCTGTGTGTCCATAAGGCAGTTCTCCCCCTCTCTTTGGCAGACGCCCTCCATGAGCATTACACCCTGCCAGGGCCTTGAGGAGAGGCACAAATTGCGTTTGAGGAGCTGCACTTTTGCTTCTCCAAACGCAGCTCCCTTCCCACCAGCTCACCCTGGCTCCTGCACACACACCCCAGGACCTTGGGGTACCTTCTCGCTGCCCCTCCATCTCGTTGCTGTTTCTTTTTCTGTCTCATCGTGTGCGTGATTTGGGCGAGTGATGAGGAGCTCTTGAGTTTGGAATGTGGGAGAGGAACTGGGGTGTGTAAAATCGAACCCTGCTGGGAAAAGCAGAACTTCTCCTGTTGCTCTTTGCTACTTATTTTAGGTTATTTGCAACGACGTGTGTTTAAATGATGCAATTTGAAAAAGAGAAGTAAGACAGTGAATATTATCCATTGAAATAGGAGCACCTCTGCTCTGGAGACAGGCTAAGAGAGCTGGGGCTGTTCAGCCAGGAGAAGAGAAGGCTCCGGGGAGACCTTCTAGCACCTTCCAGTACCTGGAGGGGCTACAGGAAAGCTGGAGAGGGGCTTTTTACAAGGGCATGGAGTAACAGGATGAGGGGGAACGGTTTTAAACTGAAAGAGGGGAGATTGAGATGAGATCTGAGGAAGAAATTGTTTGCTGTGAGGGTAGTGAGACCCTGGCCCAGGTTGCCCCGAGAAGCTGTGGCTGCCCCCTCCCTGGCAGTGTTCAAGGCCAGGTTGGATGGGGCTTGGAGCAACCTGGTGTGGTGGAAGGTGTCCTTGCCCATGGCAGGGGGGTGGAACTAGATGATCTTTAAGGTCCCTTCCAACCCAAACCATCCTGTGATTCTACATGTCCTGTTTTTATCACGTTTGAACTCGAGAGGGATGTTTTTATCAGGCTGCCTTGGTAGTGCCAGACCACAGGCCAGGAAGGACGGCTTTCTAGGAGCGACCTGTGAACAAAAGGGAAAATAGTCTGGTCTGTCTGAGCACAAAATGCTACAACAAATGGGGAGAAGTCTCAGGTCCTCTCCATGCTCAGCCCTCATGGTGACAGCACAGAGTCATCGTTCTGTAGACCTGGTTTCCAGTCATCGAGCAGAGAGGTGTCACAGAAGCTCAGGGTCGGGTTTTTCATCGTACTCTGGGAGATAAGGACTGAAACTCCTCAGCAGATGCTGCTCTGGAGCGAGTGTTTTCCTTGTGCTCCATCAAGGGCACTCACGCAGCATCTCTTGGCTCTGTCGTGGTGGGATCAGGAGCCCCAATCTGTCAGAGCTGCCTGAAGCGAGGGATCATTTTGTTTTCCTGCTGCATGTGTGGTCATAGAATCAGAGACTGGTTTGGGTTGGAAGGGACCTTAAAGATCATCTAGTTCCAACCCCCTGCCACAGGCAGGGACACCTTCCACCAGACCAGGTTGCTCCAAGCCCCATCCAACCTGGCCTTGAACACTGCCAGGGAGGGGGCAGCCACAGCTTCTCTGGGCAGCCTGGGCCAGGGTCTCACCACCCTCACAGCAAAGAATTTCTTCCTCAGATCTCATCTCAATCTCCCCTCTTTCAGTTTAAAACCGTTCCCCCTTGTCCATACTGTGACACTTGCTCCTGCCATCTCCATTTAGTGCAGGGTAAAAGCACCCATGAGGCTGGAAGAAACATGCATGAGGGAAAGGCAGGTCCCATCTTACCTGCTTGTTCCCTGGGAGGGAAGAGAGGGCTGAAGCCCCTTGTCAGCCCCACACACCACTACAGGCTGGGGGAAGAGTGGCTGGAAAGTCACTGGTGGAAAAGGACCTGGGAGTGTTGCTCGATGGCCACTGAATATGAGCCAGCAGTGTGCCCAGGTGGCCAAGAAGGCCACCAGCATCCTGGCTTGTACCAGCAATAGTGTGGCCAGCAGGACCAGGGCAGTGATCGTCCCCGTGCTCGGCACTGGTGAGGCCGCACCTCGAATCCTGGGTGCAGTTTTGGGCCCCTCACGACAAGAAAGGCCTTGAGGTGCTGGAGCGAGTCCAGAGAATGGCAACGGGGCTGGGGAAGGGTCTGGAGCACAAGTGTGATGAGGAGCAGCTGAGGGACCTGGGGGGGTTTAGCCTGGAGAAAAGGAGGCTGAGGGGAGACCTTCTCGCTCTCTACAACTGCCTGAAAGGAGGGTGTAGCGAGGTGGGGTCAGTCTCTTCTCCCAGGTAACAAGCGATAGGATGAGAGGAACCGGCCTCAAGTGGCACCAGGGGAGGTTTAGATTGGAGATCAGGGACAATTTCTTCATGGAAAGGGTTGTCAAGCACTGGCACAGGCTGCCCAGGGCAGTGGTGGAGTCCCCATCCCTGGAGGGATTTAAAAGCCGTGTAGATGTGGTGCTGAGGGACATGGGTTAGTGGTGGCCTTGGCAGTGCTGGGTTAATGGTTGGACTCAATGATCTTAAAGGTCCTTCCCAACCCAAACGATTCTCTGATTTACCTTGCCCCTCTCCCTGCAGGGTGGACACCAACGGTCACAAGAAGCGCTTGATCCTCAGATCGTGCCAGGGAGCTGATCTCATCGAGGTGCTGCACTACCACGCCTGCGACTCCGGGTCCTCCCCCACATCCGAGTACGTCAAGTGCTTGTTGAACCTGCAGGTTCAGCACATCAGCGCCAGGTTCGCTGTGTATCTCACAGGTAAGGACAGGCTCTGGGCGCTGCCCTCAACCCCCAGGAGCACAGTGTTAAATGGGACTGGGAGGAGGTGGAGGAGGGATGAGAAACACCCCATTTGCCTCCTGTTTCTGCTAAAATCACTGGTTTGAGGTGCGGGTGAGGTGCGAGCTGATTCACTGCAGGTCAGCGCAGTGAAAGGCAAAATGAGCAGATTTTTGGAGCTCTGCTGAAGTCTGGCAGTTTTTCGAGCCTGCGGATGGCTTTATGTCACGCTCTAATTCTGGCCTTGCTGGGCTGAGGCTGTTTGCAAAGCGGTGCCTTAATGTGCTCACGTTTGCAAAACAGAACTGCAGGGGGAGTTGGGGCTGTTTTCTGGGGGTTTCTTAGAATTATGGAATCACAGGATGGTTTGGGTTGGAAGGGACCTTAAAGCCCATCCAGTCCCAACCCCCTGCCACAGGCAGGGACACCTTCCACCAGACCACGTTGCTCCCAGCCCCATCCAACCTGGCCTTGAACACTGCCAGGGAGGGGGCAGCCACAGCTTCTCTGGGCAACCTGGGCCAGGCTCTCACCACCCTCACAGCAAAGAATTTCTTCCTAATATCTCATCTCAATCTCCCCTCTTCCAGTTTAAAACTGTTCCCCCTCGTCCTGTCACTCCATGCCCTTGTAAAAAGCCCCTCTCCCGCTTTCCTGTAGCCCCTTCAGGCACTGGAAGGTCTCCCTGGAGCCTTCTCTTCTCCAGGCTGAACAGCCCCAGCTCTCTCAGCCTGTCTCCAGAGCAGAGGGGCTCCAGCCCTCTGAGCATCTTCGTGGCCTCCTCTGGACTCGCTCCAACAGCTCCGTGTCCTTCTTCTGTTGGGCCCCAGAGCTGGACGCAGCACTGCAGGGGGGGTCTCCCGAGAGCGGAGCAGAGGGGCAGAATCCCCTCCCTCGCCCTGCTGGCCACGCTGCTGGGGATGCAGCTCAGGATACTGGACCATCTCATTTCAGAATAACCTCGTTTGCTTGTTTGGGTTATGGTATTGCTCCTTCCTTTGCAGAAAAGCCCAGCGAGAGCAGGGAGGTCCTTGAAAGCAAAGGAATCCTCGTGGCCGACGTCACCACCTTCCTTGGGACAGTGCAGAAGGCGGCTGCCCCGTTCAGAAGCAGCTACTGGTGAGGGGAAAGCTCGGGATCGACCCCTTCTCCCCCAGAAAGTCCGTGAGCAGCTCCCGGGTTGCCTGCGGGGTGGCAGGCAGGGACCTGTCCCCGGGGTGGCTGCAGGGTCTGCTCCAGCTCTGCTGATGCTCAGGGCTGACCCCTGAAGCCAGAGCCAGGACTCGTGCTCAGCAGAACCGTGCTCAGCACTAACCTGGGCCCCGTCTCTGTGTTGCAGGTGACGACGCGAGGCCGCGGCCCGGCTCCTCCCCGGGCCCTGCGGCGCCGGTTTGGGCATCCTGCTCCTCTGCGGGGTGGCCCCGACATCCTGGTGGGGTTGGGGTGCTGCACACAGGAGCTGGGCACGGAGAGGGGGTGAGGAACGGGTGGCTCCGGTTCTGTATATAGGAATTATTTAAAGATGGTTAATGCAAACCCTCCCGGGGCTTTACCCCCTGCCATAGGACAGAGGTTATTTTAACGTTACACGGTTTTAAATTATTGGAGTGTTTTCAGGTTATGAGTGCAGCTGACATTGGAAAAAAGAAGAAAATTAATTTTAAAAGCAAAAAGCCGTTTACTTGAAGGTCAGGAGCGAGACGAGGTCACAATAATAAATGTATTTTCCACGCACTGTACACAGGACGCAGGCGGGGGGTGGGTGTAGGTTTTACAGGGGTGTTGGGGGCCGTCGCCCGAGGGGGGGCCGCTCTACACTACATTTTACTTTGCCCCCGTTGCCTCTTGGTACCATTTTACTGCTGGGACTCAAGCACGTTCCAGGCTTGTAAATAATAAATAAAATAAATGGGATGCAGGAGAAAAAAAACACCTTATTTATGGGAAAAGGCCGCACTAAAGCCCTTTGTGGGACACCCAAGCTGTGGGGGCGGTGGAGAGGGGGTGTCTGTTTTTTATTTTAATAAAAGAATGCAAGACCTTCTGTACAGGATGACTTTGTAGAGTTTGATTAATAAAACCTACAAACTGTTCCACGCGCCACTGCTCTCTGGAGAGGGTTCCCTGCTCAGCCCCCAGCCTCTCCCAGCAGCAGAGCCAGAAGCCAGCAGCTTTCCCAGCTCTCAGGGAGATGAGAAATGAGCTTCATTCTGCCCTAACCCCAACCAGGTTACAGCGGGGGGAGGTAACAGAAGCAGCTATAGAATCACAGAATCGTTTTGGTTGGAAAGGACCTTTGAGATCATCAAGTCCAACTGTTAACCCAGCACTGCCAAGCCCACCACTAACCCATGTCCCTCAGCACCACATCTACACGGCTTTTAAATCCCTCCAGGGATGGGGACCCCACCACTGCCCTGGGCAGCCTGTGCCAGCGCTTGACAACCCTTTCCATGAAGAAATTGTCCCTGATCTCCAATCTAAACCTCCCCTGGGGCAACTCGAGGCAGTTTCCTCTCGTCCTATCACTTGTTACCTGGGAGAAGAGACCGACCCCCCCTCGCTACACCCTCCTTTCAGGCAGTTGTAGAGAGCGAGAAGGTCTCCCCTCAGCCTCCATTTCTCCAGACTAAACCCCCCCAGGTCCCTCAGCCGCTCCTCATCACACTTGTGCTCCAGACCCTTCCCCAGCTCCGTTGCCCTTCTCTGGACTCGCTCCAGCACCTCAAGGTCTTTCTTGGAGTGAGGGGGCCCAACCCTGCACATGGCAGGAGCTCCTTCCCCCTGTGCATTAGGTCTCTGTGGCCTTTGAGAAGGCTCAGCTGGGTGACTTGAGCACAGCAGCAGCTCAAGAGAGGAAGCACAAGGCGAGGGAGAACTTCCCCAGCCCCCGCCGCACACCTCGCTCCGGCAGCGTGGGCAGGAGGCGCCTTCGACTGGGACGGTGGTTCCTGGAACTGGTGCCCAGGGAGAGGAAGTGCCGAAAGCCCCTCGCCCAGGGAGGGAGGAAGGAGCGGGGCCGCTGCCGCCAGGTTTAGCGCAGCGCTGATGTGGTCAAAGACCCGGTTCCTCTTCAGCAGCAGCATGAGAGGAGCCCAGCTCCAGCTGGAGGGAAGGAGAACCTTCACCATGACCCTACCTGGCCCAGCCCAGCAGCTCAGAGTGGGAAAAAGCTGTTCCAAGGCTTTTTATTTTTTCCCCCTTATTTTTCCTGGTACTTGGCATTGCTGTCTGCTGCCCCACACCAGGATTGCTTCTGTGAGCCAGGGGCTCGCTAAGGCTCACTCCAACGAGGAGCAGCGCTTGTTCAGAGAGATCAAAGCCCTGTAGAGGAACCATAAGAGTGAGAATTATTTACTACTGCTTCAAGCAAGTGCTATTTTGGCTGTAGACACTAGGGGTGGCTGCAGGGAGGGAGCAGGCTTGCACCTACCCACAGCTTGTGCCACATCGTCACCCCTGCCACAAGCCACCAGGGCTGGGAAGCCCAACCCCAGAGGCCGAGGCTGTTTTCTAACCAGGAGCTGCTCTGCACCGCTCACGTTTCAACACAGATGCAGGCGATCTCGGCAAGGAGATGCTGCTCGTACCCCTGAAGTGAATCAGACCAGCGCACAGGACTTTTGTTTCCAGAATTTGGCTTTACTTCGCAGTACAGAAATCATTTGGAGCCTCCAGGAGACAGGAGAAGCACAGGCTCTGTCATCTCGATACCGCAGTGCCGGGTTTGGTCCATCCGAGAAGCCACCAGGGTACAGAAAACTACTGCCACATCTTACCTGCTCTGTAATTTGTTCTCTCAATTTTTATTAAGATTAAAACACAAAGGAGCCTTAGGCACAGCTGTGTCCCAACCGCTGTAAACACTTTGAGAAGCTTAAGTGGAGGTTAAAGTTCCGTGCCCAGAACTAAGCCAACATTTGCTGCTACAATAGATGTGGGCTTTGTCCCTACTACAACTTGCCACAGAGTTAAGATTGATGGGAAGAGACTTTTAGGGATGCTGTCCACAATAATGGAGTGCTCAGGTTGTGTTTGCCTTGGTAACATCAGGTTTGAGTGACAACCGTCACCTCTAACTCACCACAAGCACGTCATTGTGAAGGATGTTTACGAATGATATTAAAAATACAAGGTCAGACACAGCTGGCAATGAGTTACGTCAAATCTGCACCAATTCTACGTCTGCGGCCAAAAAAAAAACCCCAAACCCAAACGAGTTCAGTCTGCCTTTCGCTTATTAGTCATTAAATCAGTCAGTAATTTGCCAGATTCTGGACAGCAGCCCTACTAATGAAATAATTAACACATGATATCCAAAAGGGGAACATTACCAGTGCAGTAACTCTTCAATCTCTCCGAGATGGGATTACAAAAGCAGGCCTTACAATATTGAATTTCATACAGTGTTCATTAAGTTCCTTAATATATTCATAGTAGCCGATTTTAATTTCTCCTAATTAGAGAGATTCTCGTTACTGCTGCTCCTCCTCCCCGTAGATATCGTTCTTCTTGCGTTTCATCTCTTCGAAGTCGAACTCTGAGCCCATCATCCTCTTGTAAATATCTTTGATGTCGTCGCACGTCGTCTCGAAGTGGGTGGTGGCGTCGTAGGTGCGAGAGATGAAGATCTGGGGAGAGAAGGGGCAGTTTTGAGCGTGGCGCCGCTCTCCTCGCCCCCTCCAACGCGAGCTCGGCGCGTACTGACCTGGCTGTCGGTTCCCAAGTCGGTCGGCGCGAACAGGTCGCTGATGCTGATGAACCTGGAAGGAGGGAGGAGAAAAAAATAGCAGCTTCAGAAAGGTTTTAAAGTGTCTCTGAGCAGCAGCGTGGGGGGAAGAAGGGCTGAACTAAAGGGCATCGCTCTGCCCAGCACGTGAGCGGTCACGGTGCAGAGGAAACTCAGAGCTTCAACACGTCTTCGCAGCCAAACGGCCTTCAGAGAGAACCACAGAATGGTTTGGGTTGGGAAGGAGCTTTGAGATTGAGTCCAACCATTAACCCAGCACTGCCAAGGCCACCACTAACCCATGTCCCTCAGCACCACATCTACACGGCTTTTAAATCCCTCCAGGGATGGGGACTCCACCACTGCCCTGGGCAGCCTGTGCCAGTGCTTGACAACCCTTTCCATGAAGAAATTGTCCCTGATCTCCAATGTAAACCTCCCCTGGCACAACTTGAGGCCGTTTCCTCTCATCCCATCGCTTGTTACTTGGGAGAAGAGACCGACCCCCCCCTCGCTACACCCTCCTTTCAGGCAGTTGTAGAGAGCGAGAAGGTCTCCCCTCAGCCTCCTTTTCTCCAGGCTAAACCCCCCCCAGGTCCCTCAGCTGCTCCTCATCACACTTGTGCTCCAGACCCTTCACCAGCTCCGTTGCCCTTCTCTGGACTCACTCCAGCACCTCAAGGTCTTTCTTGTCGTGAGGGGCCCAAAACTGAACACAGGATTCCAGGTGTGGCCTCACCAGTGCCGAGTCCAAGGGGA
Source organism: Nyctibius grandis (assembly GCF_013368605.1). Lineage (NCBI taxonomy): Eukaryota > Metazoa > Chordata > Aves > Nyctibiiformes > Nyctibiidae > Nyctibius > Nyctibius grandis. The sequence goes on along the minus strand of NC_090662.1, from coordinate 1,992,749 downwards.
CGATCCCTGCCCTAGTCCTGCTGGCCACACTAGTGCTGGTACAAGCCAGGATGCTGGTGGCCCTCTTGGCCACCTGGGCACACTGCTGGCTCATATCCAGCCGCCATCAACCAATACCCCCACGTCCTTTCCCACCAGGCACTTTCCATCCCCTCTCCCCCCAGCCCGTAGCGGTGCGTGGGGTTGTTGTGCCCCAAGGGCAGGACCCCACACTTGGCCTTGTGGGAGATCCCCTCTGCCTTCATGCCGCAAGCAGGGAGGTGAGGAGGGGGGAGAGGGGGCTCGTCGAGGGCTTTACTTCTGCTCAATGGGCTCCAAGAGGTCCAAGGCCGGCTTGATTTCCTTCTCTGGGTCCGCGGTCTCCACGGTGGTGCTGGCGATGGCGATGTACTTCCCCATCGCTGCCACGTTGTGCGCAGAGGAGATCATGCAGACGTAGATATCTGGAGAAACGCACCACAGCCGCGGGTCAGCCCGCGCCAGGCAAGCCCCCAGCCCGCCTCAGGCCTGCCCCCAGCGCGCCTCAGGCCTGCCCCATCCCAAAAGCCTCATCTCACACGCTCACGCGCCTCCTCCTGCTCCTCCAACGCTTCGTACCTCCTTGTCTTAAATAAGACCACGCTTGGGTGAGTTCCATCACTGCCCTGCAGTCCTACGTGCTCTCAGGCTCTTGGCTGAGGAGCCTGGACACAAGAGCCCTCCCAGCTCTCCAAAATTCAGTTTCCTGTGGCTACGACACCTCCCGAAAGCCACCACGGTCCCCAGCAGCCAACCCACAGAATCACAGAATCAAGGAGGTTGGAAGAGCCCTCTGGGATCATCGAGTCCAACCGTTGCCCTGACACCACCATGGCAACTAGACCATGGCACTAAGTGCCATGTCCAGGCTTTTCTTCAACCCCTCCAGAGATGGTGACTCCACCACCTCCCTGGGCAGCCCCTTCCAATGGCTAATAACCCCCCGCCCAAGGGCGAGGAAGCATTTCCCCTCCCCAACTCAGTCCTTCAACAACCATTTAACGCCCACCCTGCCTTGAGTGCCAAGAGCCCTGGGCACAGCCCAGCAGTCCCCGCTCTCCACACACCTGATTTTCGGTTGACCTGGTTCTGTGGAATGATGATCTGGCACGAATTGGCATCGTTCGTGTTCTTGATGGGGTGGCTCAAGATGCAGATTACCCGAATCACTTGGCCCACCTTCGTTACGCGGTCCGAGACGTAGCTGGGGTCACAGATGAGCTGTTTGCAGCGAGCAACCTGCAGAGACAGGACAGACCTCGGGTGACCACCACGCGGAGGTGTGACCCCCCCCTCCCACAGCCAGAGGGGAGGAACCAGCCGATTTGGGGACAAAACAAGCAATTTGAGGTGGCTCTTCCTGCACCAGGTTCTTATTTCACTGCCAGCAACACACTTCAGCTCGGGCAACCCAAATCTCACAGAATCACAGAATGTCAGGGATTGGAAGGGACCTCGAAGGATCATCTAGTCCAACCCCCTGCCGGAGCAGGATTACCTGGATCATGTCACACAGGAACGCGTCCAGGTGGGTTTTGAATGTCTCCAGAGAAGGAGACTCCACAACCTATCTGGGCAGCCTGTGCCAGTGCTCAGTCACCCTCACTGTAAAGAAGTTTTTCCTCATATTTATGTGGAACCTCCTGTGTTCCAGCTTGCACCCATTGCCCCTTGTCCTGTCAAGGGATGTCACTGAGAAGAGCCTGGCTCCATCCTCATGACACTTGCCCTTTACATATTTATAAACATTAACGAGGTCACCCCTCAGTCTCCTCTTCTCCAAGCTAAAGAGACCCAGCTCCCTCAGCCTCTCCTCAGAAGGGAGATGTTCCACTCCCTTAATCATCTTCGTGGCTCTGCGCTGGACTCTCTCTAGCAGTTCCCTGTCCTTCTGGAACTGAGGGGCCCAGAACTGGACACAATACTCCAGATGCGGCCTCACCAGGGCAGAGGAGAGGGGGAGGAGAACCTCTCTCGACCTGCTGACCACCCCCCTTCTAATCCACCCCAGGATGCCATTGGCCTTCTTGGCCACAAGGGCACACTGCTGGCTCATGGTCATCCTGTTGTCCACTAGGACCCCCAGGTCCCTTTCCCCTACACTGCTCTCCAACAGGTCTGTCCCCAACTTGTACTGGTCCATGGGGTTGTTCTTGCCCAGATGCAGGACTCTACACTTGCCCTTGTTATAGTTCATTAAATTTCTCCCCGCCCAACTCTCCAGCCTGTCCAGGTCTCTCTGAATGGCTGCGCAGCCTTCCAGCGCGTCAGCCACTCCTCCCAGTTTTGTGTCATCAGCGAACTTGCTGACAGCGCACTCTAATCCCTCATCCAAGTCATTAATGAATATATTGAATAGAACTGGTCCCAGTACCGACCCTTGAGGGACTCCGCTAGACACAGGCCTCCAACTGGACTCTGTCCCATTGATCACCACTCTCTGGCTTCACTCCTTCAGGCAGTTCACAATCCACCTCACTACCCGATCATCCAGACCACACTTCCTCAGTTTAGCTGCGACCAAACAGATTAAGAATCGACCAGTTCCCATTAGAACTCATTTTTACAGTAATAATTTGACTGATTTGAAGCCTCCAGGCAGGCTGCACTGGGGCACATCAGGCTACAGCACAGATTATCACCTCCGCTGCTAGCCAGGACACGTCAGCCCCTGCCCAGGAGAGACACGTTACCCTACCAGCTGCTAAAACTCAACCTCAAGGGCAGAGCTGGCTCCGTACCCACGTTAGCCACAAGCAAGCAGCTCCTCTCTGGTTTAGCCAGCCTGATTTATGCAGAAGACAACCCTGCCACCCTGTGAAGTCGTTCCAACTCCTGGAGTAGGACAACTGCACTGTACTCACAGAATCAATCAGGTTGGAAGAGCCCTCTGGGATCATCGAGTCCAACCATTGCCCTGATACCACCATGGCAACTAGACCAGGGCACTAAGTGCCATGTCCAGGCTTTCTTCAAACCCCTACAGAGATGGTGACTCCACCACCTCCCTGGGCAGCCCCTTCCAATGGCTAATGACCCTTGCTGAGAAGAAAAAGAAACTTCTTACTCCTCACCATGAAAACATCAGCATGAGTTGGCAGAGGGCAAAACAGCACTGGCCAAGCGGTTTAGGTCCCAGGTCTTTGGTAAGGGTTGTTTCTACTGCATTTGTTCAGATCGATGACCAACAGCCTCCATTTTCACAGAATCACAGGGTGGTTTGGGTTGGAAGGGACCTTAAAGCCCATCTAGTTCCAACCCCCTGCCACGGGCAGGGACACCTTCCACCAGACCACGTTGCTTCAAGCCCCATCCAACCTGGCCTTGAACACTGCCAGGGAGGGGGCAGCCACAGCTTCTCTGGGCAACCTGGGCCAGGGTCTCACCACCCTCACAGCAAAGAATTTCTTGAGGGGCAAGATGTAGGGTGGGGAGTAAGGAAAGCACTGGCAGGTACCGTACCTCCCCTTCAGACTTCACACCAACCACTTTGCCGTTTTCTATCACGATCTCTTCGATGGGCTTGTTCAGCATGTAGGTGCCTCCGTATATCGCGCTTAGCCTGCAAGAGCAAAGCCACTTCAGCGGGTTCCACAGGTGCACGTTTGGTTTGCAACAGCTCTTCCAGCCCCTTGTTTCTGTTCCACTCGGACAAACCCCACAGGAGACTGAAACCTCTTTGAAATACGCTGCTCAAACACCCAGGCAGCAGATGCCGTCTGCTGCTCTTTCTGCAAGGCATCAGCTGGGGTTTGGAGCAATTTACAGCTGCGATTACATCCAGCTAGAAACTGCGTGGTGCAACCCAGACAGTCCTGCAGGGTAAGAGCTGCAGGGTACACCAGGGAGGCAAATGCGACTCCTTGGATAGAAAACATAGGATCATAGAATGGTTTGGGTTGGAAGGGACCTTAAAGATCATCTAGTTCCAACCCCCTACCACGGGCAGGGACACCTTCCACCAGACCAGGTTGCTCCCAGCCCCATCCAACCTGGCCTTGAACACTGCCAGGGAGGGGGCAGCCACAGCTGCTCTGGGCAACCTGGGCCAGGGTCTCACCACCCTCACAGCAAAGAATTTCTTCCTCAGATCTCATCTCAATCTCCCCTCTTCCAGTTTAAAACCGTTCCCCCTCATCCTGTCACTGCTTGCCCTTGTAAAAAGTCCCTCTCCAGCTTTCCTGTAGCCCCTTCAGGCACTGGAAGGTGCTAGAAGGTCTCCCTGGAGCCTTCTCTTCTCCAGGCTGAACAGCCCCAGCTCTCTCAGCCTGTCTCCAGAGCAGAGGGGCTCCAGCCCTCTGAGCATCTTCGTGGCCTCCTCTGCACTCGCTCCAACAGCTCCGTGTCCTTCTTCTGTTGGGGGCCCCAGAGCTGGACGCAGCACTGCAGGGGGGGTCTCAGGAGAGCAGAGCAGAGGGGCAGAATCCCCTCCCTGACCTGCTGGCCACGCTGCTGGGGATGCTGCAAACAGGATCTCTGAGCAAACCCAGGACTACCTCCACTAACAGCCATCAGGGTAAACAAGCCCCGAAAGAAGCCATCTCACACGGAGGAATCACTCCTTGATTACACAGCAAGAGAATCATTAACACCTGCAGAATTTTTACATGGCAGCACGTTCTGGAAGCCTGAGCACTGACCCCACACACCTGATCCCCCAGCAGGCATCACAGCAGGGCTGAGAAAACACCAGAGTCCAAACCCAAGTTCTCACCTTGCAAATCCCTGGGGCAGCTCTCCAAGGCCATAGAGGGGATAAAGGTACGGGCTTTTACCGTATCTGGCCAGCGACTCGCTGTAGAGCTTAATCCTGTTGATTGTTTCTTGGCAGGGTTGATCTAGATAGCTGGAGAGGGCAGTTATGTGTTTTGCAACATTTCACAAACCAAGACAACAGCAGAAAACACTCAGAGAGCAAAATATTTACTTCCTTTGAGGTTTCCTTCCCCACCCTCCAGCTGCTCCTGGCAAGTATTTCCCTGGAAGTTCCCTTTTAGCAGCACTCAGCGTCACAAGGGGTTTCACAGAGGAAGGAGATGCTTCGTTAACCCCAGGAACTCACAAAATTTAAACACCCCATCAGCAGAGGAGCAATATTCCAAGATTCACGCAGCACTCGGGGACAGAAACACTTTGTGAGACACCCTCCCCTCAATTTACAAGGCCTGTGCACCCCAGAAGATCTGGGGGAGCAGCTGAACCCACACTTACTCGTCGGTCCTGTAGAGCGCCAGGGCATGGCCCGTGAAGTCTATAACGTCTTGCCCCAGGTCGAACTTCTTATACACGTCGCGCATGGTGGTGGTCTTGGGGTCGACGCCATCGAAAGTCCGGGGGTCGTTCTCGTCGAAGTTGGCAACGTACACGAGGAACTTCCGGAACCGGCGTTTCTCGAACAAGCCCATTAAGCCTAAAAACAAGGTGTTTGGTCAGAAATTACACAGCTACTAAAGGGCTTTTCCATCACTACAGTATCAGAAGCAGGTAAGAACTGCAGAGTGTTTCAAACAGCACTTGGTAACGGGGAGTTTGGCCTCGAGGGCTAACCAAGGCTCTCTGCTCAAGCAGGAGACACCAACATAGAATCCCAGACTGGTTTGGGTTGGAAGGGACCTTAAAGCCCATCCAGTTCCAACCCCCCTGCCACAGGCAGGGACACCTTCCACCACACCAGGTTGCTCCAAGCCCCATCCAACCTGGCCTTGAACACTGCCAGGGAGGGGGCAGCCACAGCTTCTCTGGGCAACCTGGGCCAGGGTCTCACCACCCTCACAGCAAAGAATTTCTTCCTCAGATCTCATCTCCATCTCCCCTCTTTCAGTTTAAAACCGTTCCCCCTCGTCCTGTCACTCCAGGCCCTTGTAAAAAGCCCCTCTCCAGCTTTCCTGTAGCCCCTTCAGGCACTGGAAGGTGCTAGAAGGTCTCCCTGGAGCCTTCTCTTCTCCAGGCTGAACAGCCCCAGCTCTCTCAGCCTGTCTCCAGAGCAGAGGGGCTCCAGCCCTCTGAGCATCTCCGTGGCCTCCTCTGGACTCATTCCTACAACTCGTTCCATCTGCCATGCTGGTCCACACTGGCAGCTGTCCTGGTGTACTGGACCTCGAGAGCAGTTTCTACTTGTAAAGCCCAACCTGAGCTTCCCAAAGCAGAGACCTGTGTTTGGCATCTACCAGACTTTGCATCATCAAAGCGTGGTGATCAAAGCCCCACCAAAGCCAGCGGTGCTGGGCTCTCCTGCAGCGTCGCCAAGGAACTAGCAAGTGCTGCGAGGGTCAAAGCTTCAAACACGAGACTGGACAAGGCACCATTGATGCACTTTCATTTTCTACAGGTTGGAGAAGCCAGACTGGACTTGCTGAAACGTGAAGGCAGGGACAGCACCAAAGGCACCTCTTACTTCTGCCAGTATGAGTCTTAAGAGACCACTTATGAGACAGCAATGCAGCCAAATTGAAGGAACGACCAACTACTTCACAACAAACAGGAGTATCTGCTGGGAGGAAGGCTCCAACGTAGAGGAGATACATACCAGGAGCCTTATTTGCAGGAGTCACTTTATCACAAGACTTTAGAGATGCTTCTATTATACATCCTGCATCTGAAGCCAACACTGTCCTCTGCCAGCTCCTAACGTATTTCACTACACTGTTATGAGTGTAGTTTTATCAGTAGTTTTATCTGAAGAGTGAGATTTAAGCAGACAATTAAGATTTGACAATTAGTCATTCCAATTTGCCTGCTGACGAATGCAACAACATTCTTCAGTCGCAATTCCATCCAACACAGACCCAATATTAAATATTTAGGGCAGAGCTGGGAGCATTAAGCCCCAAATGTCACCTCTCGAGGAAGTAAAATACTGCCACGTTCTCACCACATCACAGAATCAATCAGGTTGGAAGAGCCCTCTGGGATCACTGAGTCCAACCATTGCCCTGACACCACCATGGCAACTAGACCATGGCACTAAGTGCCATGTCCAGGCTTTTCTTAAACCCCTCCAGAGATGGTGACTCCACCACCTCCCTGGGCAGCCCCTTCCAATGGCTAATGACCCTTGCTGAGAAGAAATGCTTCCTAATGTCCAACCTGAACCTCCCCTGGCCAAGCTTGAGGCTGTGTCCTCTTGTCCTATCGCTGGTTGCCCGGGAGAAGAGGCCGACTCCCACTGCGCTACAACCTCCCTTCAGGTAGTTGTAGACTGCACTAAGGTCACCTCTGAGCCTCCTCTTCTCCAGGCTAAACACCCCCAGCTCCCTCAGCCGTTCCTCGCAGGTCAGACCCTCCAGACCCTTCACCAGCTTGGTCGCCCTCCTCTGCACTCGCTCCAACACCTCAACATCTCTCTTGACGTGTGGGGCCCAGAACTGGACACAGGATTCAAGGTGCGGCCTCACCAGTGCCGAGTAGAGAGGGACCATCACTTCCCCAGACCGGCTGGCTCAGGAAGCCCAAGACTCACACTGCAAGTGGTGTTTGAAGTCAAATGAGACACAGAAGAACCCCATGCTAAGCACAGCTTGCTACTGAGATGGAGTCTACACACAGCACCACGTGAGGAGGGTCAAGATCTCCTTCTCCACACGAGCACAGAATATCCCGAGCTGTGGGTGGCAGAGACTTGTCTGGCCTTTGTTTAGAGACAGCAGCCTCAGGAGGAAACAAAGCAAGGTGTAACTACTCACTGGATGCCAAGGCTTCTGCCTCAGTGGAAGGAACTTTGTAGATCTTGCCTCCCTTGTAGACGAAGCTCCCCTCGATCACCTTGAAGTCTAAGTAGCGAGTGACTTCTGTGTAGAGCAGCATCTTTACCAACTGACCTGGAAAGGAGGTTGGGCACAAGTCAACCAGCTGGTCTGTAGCCAGAAGCCAAGATGAGGACAGAGCTTCTCACAAGGCAGACAGCACTTCCAACACAGCAAACTCTTCAATGACAGCACCACGTTCAACCCACACAGCTCTTACACCTTTGTGTAACAGACAGGGTGTGGCAGATACTCACTAGTGCAATTAGGCAGCGTTAAGGCTTTCTTACAGGCAATTAACACCTTCCTGGTCATTACTCCAGCTTCCATCAGCCCTCTGAGCAAAAGCCATCCTGCAGCATGTTAATCCCCTGCTGCTCTTTGCTCCTTGTAGCTCCTTCACACTCAACATGACAAACAAGGTCGTGTCTTTGAACCACAGCAGCTCCTCATCCTCACTACTCACATCTAGCACAGCCAACTTACCACAAATTAGCCCCTGGCTTGCAGGCAGCTCGTGAAAACATATGTCCACTTACCTGTCCCCACCACCACATCCCCCGAGGGATGCTGACCCTTAGACACCCTCCAGATGCTGTCCCTTAGGAACGCACCACAACGGGATTCCTGTGCAAGCCGAGAGTTAAGCTGAGACTAGCGTAACCAAACCTTGACTGGAATCACAGAAGCACAGAAACAATCAGGTTGGAAGAGCCCTCTGGGATCATCGAGTCCAACCGTTGCCCTGACACCACCATGGCAACTAGACCATGGCACTAAGTGCCATGGCCAGGCTTTTCTTAAACCCCTCCAGAGACGGTGACTCCACCACCTCCCTGGGCAGCCCCTTCCAATGGCTAATGACCCTTGCTCAGAAGAAATGCTTCCTCATGTCCAACCTGAACCTCCCCTGGCGAAGCTTGAGGCTGTGTCCTCTTGTCCTGTCACTGGTTGCCCGGGAGAAGAGGCCAACTCCCACTCCACTACAACCTCCCTTCAGGTAGTTGTAGACTGCACTAAGGTCACCTCTGAGCCTCCTCTTCTCCAGGCTAAACACCCACAGCTCCCTCAGCCGTTCCTCGCAGGTCAGACCCTCCAGACCCTTCACCAGCTTGGTCGCCCTCCTCTGCACTCGCTCCAACACCTCAACATCTCTCTTGAAGTGCGGGGCCCAGAACTGGACACAGGATTCAAGGTGCGGCCTCACCAGTGCCCAGTACAGAGGGACAATCCCTGCCCCAGACCGGCTGGCTACACTATTCCTAATAGAGGCCAGGATGCCATTGGCCTTCTTGGCCACCTGGGCACACTGCTGGCTCACGTTCAGCCGCCTGTCCATCAGCACCCCCAGGGCTCTTTCTAACCACTCTTCCCCCAGCCTGTAGCGCTGCAGGGGGTTGGTGTGGCCCAAGTGTCAGACCCAGCACTTGTTCTTGTTGAACCTCACGCCGTTGGTCTTGGCCCATCGATCCAACCTGTCCAGATCCCTCTGCAGACCCTTCCTACCCTCCAGCAGGTCGACACTCCCACCCAGCTTGGTGTCATCTGCACATCTGCTGAGGGTGCACTCAATCCCTACATCTAGATCATCTATAAAGATATTGAACAAACCAAGTCTTCCACTGCACTAGCCCTGAGCAAGGCTGGCACTACACAACACATTTATCCCCTCGTGCTTCAAGGACAAGAAGATTCCAGTAGCAACTGGCTGGTGTTTGGCAAAGGGAGTTGCCCCTGAACTTGTTTGCACTGGTAACCACTTCACCGATAGTGGGTTTGGTGCAGAAGACTTGTCCCAGTGTTGGAACACACAGATTAAAGCATGAGGATTTGTAGCATCAATAAGGGATGACAGAGTCTGCAAGCCATAAACAGGAACAAAGGGGGTTAACAGTCAGCACGGAATCAACCATTTCCTCCTCAGCCACGGAAGAACAGCAGTGCACAAACTCATGGCATTAACCCTGGCTAGAAATGAAAATGCTTTAAGGGAGGATGTTGGAAAATGGACGTTGAAACCTTCCAGACACGCCACTGCTGCACGCTCCAAGCTAGAGCCATCTTCCAAATGTGAAAGGTTCACAGCCAAAGCAAGTCACAGAGCAGAAGCTGTGGTGCTGCTGGCATAAACGCACGCAGATCAGCTCGAGGGAGCGTTCCACAGCTCTTGGATTAATGCTTCAACAAGTTACAATCACAGAATCACAGACTGGTTTGGGTTGGAAGGGACCTTAAAGACCATCCAGTCCCAACCCCCTGCCACAGGCAGGGACACCTTCCACCACACCAGGTTGCTTCAAGCCCCATCCAACCTGGCCTTGAACACTGCCAGGGAGGGGGCAGCCACAGCTTCTCTCGGCAACCTGGGCCAGGGTCTCACCACCCGCACAGCAAAGAATTTCTTCCTCAGATCTCATCTCAATCTCCCCTCTTTCAGTTTAAAACCGTTCCCCCTCGTCCTGTCACTCCATGTCCCTGTCAAAAGCCCCTCTCCAGCTTTCCTGTAGCCCCTTCAGGTACTGGAAGGTGCTAGAAGGTCACCCCGGAGCCTTCTCTTCTCCAGGCTGAACAGCCCCAACTCTCTCAGCCTGTCTCCAGAGCAGAGGGGCTCCAGCCCTCTGAGCATCTTCATGACCTCCTCTGGACTCGCTCCAACAGTTCCGTGTCCTTCTTCTGTTGGGGCCCCAGAGCTGGACGCAGCACTGCAGGGGGGGTCTCCCGAGAGCGGAGCAGAGGGGCAGAATCCCCTCCCTCGCCCTGCTGGCCACGCTGCTGGGGATGCAGCCAAGGACACGGGTGGCTTTCTGGGCTGCCAGCGCACGGTGCCAGCTCATGGTGAGCTTCTCGTCACCCATCACCCCCAAGTTCATGAAGACATGGCTGAAGGGCTGTGCTAAGTTTACGAGGCAGATTTGGGAGCTCAGTATCACTTACCATTAGCCATAAGGAATTTTGGAATTAGGTCCACGTTCCAGTCTCTTCCTCGCCCCATAGATTCTGGTGGAGATCCAGGTAGATTAAACCTTTTGTAGAGCTTCGGAGAGAATACGAAAGTTATTATAGCAAAGGAAATATCTATGGGTGTAATTTCTCCCACACATGTACACACTTTCCACCCCCATATCTCCCCAGCTGAACATAAGCTCTTCACAGCAAGCTTTTGGCCAGTGTTTCAGCTCGAGTTTGACTTTTGATGCAAGACACATCCAGTAAATTCTTCCACTCAGAATCAAGCAGCGTTATTCTGCTCATTCAGTCTTTCTTCCTTCAAGGCTTAAAGCTTGGGAATTTCTGACCTGCTGAATCAAAATACTGTTTAACATGGCTAAAGGTGACCTGATCAAAGCGCCTGCTTCAGGAGAGGGCAGGCTCCTCCATGTACTTAAATCAGATTCTCCAATATAAATATTTACCCCAATTAAGCAGCGAGGAGAGCAGTGATTTCCTGACATCTGATTGATCAGCCACACTAACAGCTTTAGGGGCCACACAATCGCAGGGCACAAGCTGTACCCAAACAAGATAGCACCTATTATAGAATCACAGACTGGTTTGGGTTGGAAGGGACCTTAAAGATCATCTAGTTCCAACCCCCTGCCACGGGCAGGGACACCTTCCACCAGACCAGGTTGCTCCAAGCCCCATCCAACCTGGCCTTGAACACTGCCAGGGAGGGGGCAGCCACAGCTTCTCTGGGCAACCTGGGCCAGGGTCTCAACACCCTCACAGCAAAGAATTTCTTCCTAAGATCTCATCTCAATCTCCCCTCTCTCAGTTTAAAACTGTTCCCCCTCGTCCTGTCACTCCATGCCCTTGTAAAAAGCCCCTCTCCAGCTTTCCTGGAGGCCCCACAGTGCTCACAGACCAAGGACCAAGCGTGACAGCAAGGCACAGAGAGCACACAGCGTTCGTTAGGCCAACGTTGGCCGGCAAGCACGGCCCTAACGATTTAGCCAAACAGTTTTAACACCTGGCTGCCGGGCATTACACCTCCGAGCAATCGCTCCTACGCTGCGTGCTTGAACCTCGGGCTGGGGGCTACAAAAAACAAGGGCTATCTACAAAGTATACACAGAATCACAGAATCAATCAGGTTGGAAGAGCCCTCTGGGATCATCGAGTCCAACCATTGCCCTGACACCACCATGGCAACTAGACCAGGGCACTAAGTGCCATGTCCAGGCTTTTCTTAAACCCCTCCACAGATGGTGACTCCACCACCTCCCTGGGCAGCCCCTTCCAATGGCTAATGACCCTTGCTGAGAAGAAATGTTTCCTAATGTCCAACCTGACCCTCCCCTGGCAAAGTTTGAGGCTGTGTCCTCGTGTCCTAAAGAGGAGAAGGGCGTGTCCTGCATGGTTTGTCCCCCGCTGTTATCTGGTGTGGAAGTGCCATAAAACATTCTTACTCCAAGGAAACCCTTAAGAGTAATTACACCGACTCCACCCCTAAGACAGCTTGAAATAAAGCCCCTTTGTGTGCCTGGGGAGGACACACTCGGTGGGTGTCAGCCTCCGTACTTACATCCTCCAGAGGGGTAATGGATGCGCTTTCCCCTCCGTAGTAAGAGTTACGATCCATGTGAAGGACTTTCTTCCCATTCACTGACATGATCCCAGAGAGGATACATTCCTACGGAGAGAGGGAACAAGAAAGGACACAAGGGACACGTTAGCTGCATTTGAGCCTCCTTCCACTCTTCCTAACGATGCTCTCTCCAAGAGCGTGTTCAGACAGGCTGCTGCATGCCGAGGTTTGAAGGTACGGGCACAGACCTTTGAAAACAAGCACACCAGTTGCCTCACTCCAGAATTAAGACATCCATGCTGAAATACTTCTGTTTCAGACACATTAACCCCCTACTAGGTTTGCTGTCTGCTCTGGGCAAGCCAACAGAGGTGTTGTAACTACACAACCACCACCTACCAGGGCTCCCCTGAGGATATTTCTGGGTAATTCATGCATTTGGGCCAGATTAGGAAAATCTACACTCCTAAACCACCAGCTATCAAATCAAGGACGTTCACAGAAAGGCAGCACTCTCATTTAGGGGTGACACCAGGAGCATAAAACCTTGCCTTAAAGGACTCCAGGTAGTCTCCTCAAGATCTCAGTCTTTGATATTTGCCACACTGGGACACACAAGAGAGTCAACAGCTACTCTGAGAGGACAGAGGTAGCACAAAGAATAAATTAAGCCATTTGGGAGCTTGATCACCTCAGTAGACACTTCGCCATCCTTGCTACGTACCCAGTGAGATTAAAAACACCGAGATTACTTCGAGCAGCAGCTCAGCTGCTACGTCTGAACGCAACACCAAGAGGCTGAGAGTAATTGCAGAGGGACACAAGTTGCAGCTTGCAGAACCAGCTAAGGACTTGCACGGCCGAACCCTCATGAAAACCCAACTTTGCAACTAACCCGGTCACCAGCTCTGGCGTTCACAAGCCAAAGAGCTTAAAAACTGGAATACTCGCGTGCTGAGGAGTGCTTATCGTGGAGGTTTTACTGATCTTTCCTGCTCTGCCTCAACTCTCTCCAAAGGCAGAATTTATGCAACTGAGTTCTCGTTCCTAGAATCACAGAATCACAGACTGGTTTGGGTTGGAAGGGACCTTAAAGACCATCTCGTTCCAACCCCCTGCCACGGGCAGGGACACCTTCCACCACACCAGGTTGCTCCAAGCCCCATCCAACCTGGCCTTGAACACTGCCAGGGAGGGGGCAGCCACAGCTTCTCTGGGCAGCCTGGGCCAGGGTCTCACCACCCTCACAGGAGAGAATTTCTTCCTCAGATCTCATCTCAATCTCCCCTCTTTCAGTTTAAAACCGTTCCCCCTTGTCCTGTCACTCCATGCTCTTGTAAAAAGCCCCTCTCCAGCTTTCCTGTAGCCCCTTCAGGTACTGGAAGGTGCTAGAAGGTCTCCCCAGAGCCTTCTCTTCTCCAGGCTGAACAGCCCCAACTCTCTCAGCCTGTCTCCAGAGCAGAGGGGCTCCAGCCCCCTGAGCATCTTCGTGGCCTCCTCTGGACTCGCTCCAACAGCTCCATGTCCTTCTGTTGGGGCCCCAGAGCTGGACGCAGCACTGCAGGGGGGGTCTCCCGAGAGCGGAGCAGAGGGGCAGAATCCCCTCCCTCGCCCTCCTGGCCACGCTGCTGGGGATGCAGCCCAGGACACGGTTGGCCACCAACGTTATCTAATTTCTAGGTCCCAGCCACATCTCCCGTTATCTTTCACCCAACCTGTAAAACCCCACATCCAGCTGCTGAGAGATGCCACCGCTGCACATCTGCACGCTCAGGAGTGGAAGAGCCATTCCTTCAGGAGAACTGGCAGCCTGGTCCTCCTGGCAGAGATCTGCATCTCCACGAGATCCTTCGTGTTTACTCCACACACACCTCGCCCTGCAGAGCGCTCAGGACTCTCCTCGGGTGTCACTTCCCCCCTGCTGTGGTGTGTAGGAGGCTTGTTTCAAACTCTGTTATGGCAACGCTGGCCAACACGGTTATTGGTGAGTGCACTCAGCCAAACCACGGTTGTAACACAAAAAGTCTCCCACCGTGTATCGTTTACATGACTTGTAAATCCCAAGTCTGGTAAATCCTCGGTGTAAAGGAAGCTTTTAAAACCATAGAATCATAGAATGTGAGGGGTTGGAAGGGACCTCTGGAGATCATCGAGTCCAACCCCCCTGCCAGAGCAGGACCAGTCTAGGGCAGGTTACACAGGAACGCAGCCAGACAGGGCTTGAAAGTCTCCAGAGAAGGAGACTCCACACCCTCTCTGGGGAGCCTGTTCCAGGGCTCTGTAACCCTCACAGTAAAGAAGTTCTTCCTCATGTTGAGGTTGAACTTCCTGGGCTCCAGCTTGCATCCATTACCCCTTGGCCTGTCGCAGGGCACAAGTGACAAGAGGTTGCCCCTTTCCTCTTGACACCCAGCCCTCATCTATTCATACACATTAATCACATCCCCTCTCAGTCTTCTCTTCTCCAGACTCAAAAGCCCCAGGTCCCCCAACCTTTCCTCCTAAGACAGCTGTTCCAGTCCCTTCCTCATCCTCGTAGCCCTCCGTTGGCCTCTCTCCAGTAGATCTCTGTCCCTCTTGAACTGGGGAGCCCAGAACTGAACGCAATACTCAGGTGAGGTATCACCAGGGGAGAGTAGAGGGGGAGGAGGACCTCCCTCGATCTGCTCCATCTTCAGCTTCACCAGTCAAAGACCAACCCATGATGAAGGCAGCTTTCAGGAGGGGTTATTTTGTTCTGAAGCGTCTCAACATCTGTAGGTGTGTGGATGGTTGGCAGGGATCGCTGGCCTGAGGACTTGCTGTCCTCGTGCTTCCAGGTGGTAACAGGCAAATCTTTTCTGCTGGGAGAGCAGGGCAGTGCCAACCAGCCTGTCACCCACCAGGATGCCACGGCAATCAGCCAAGGCCCCACAGAGCAAAGCTAGAGCTGCCTGCCTGGTGCACGGCAAGAACGGGCCGCTCTGAGCTTCATCCCTGAAGTCGTGGGTGATTTCAAACACGGTGCTCACAAGGCTTCGTGGTCACCACAAAGAGAAGGTCACCACGAAGGTCACCACCATGAATAGAACTAACCACAGTACGTCCCACAAACCCTCTCCATGACCCATCAGCTGCTCCTTCCAGCGCCATACCATCCTCCACAGACTCCAGATCCTACAAGGCCCCTCCACTTTCTCCAGACAAGCCTAAGCAAGCAGAGACCCTAACAGCACACATGGCTGCACCAAACCCTGTGTAAAGACACTACTCCAGAGCACCGTGAGCCCTACAAGGCCGAGGAACTGCACAAGTGAAAGTACAGGTGGCTTTGCTGGTGTCAGTTAAAACGTTAATGATTTACCACAGGCAATGTGAGACAATCCACCAAGTGCATCCCCACCAGCCAGCGTGATCTCCTCAGTTAAACTGAACTCACAGAGCTCCACGCAAGGGCTCTGGTTTGACTCTTTGCTCTAACCTCCACTTTTATTCCCCCTGGAACATCTTCCAAAACGCTGGCTCACCAGCTCTGCCAGATGGTGGTACAGGACTGACGACGTCCACGCTGGAGCCGAGCCACGAGGAAGCCAACCAAGATTTCAAAACAAACTAAGTATCAATTGGACGGATGGAGTTACAGTGAAAGCTGCAGAAGCTACATTCTGCAGGCCAGATGTCAGCTGATTTCCTTCCTCCATTGAAGGAAACATCAAAGCATTTCATGCTCTGTCTTCTCAGAACAGCTCACCCATCGCTTCCCACTGAGCCTGTACCAACAGGCTGCCTGCCCGAACTGCCAGCATCCCCTCAGAGGGAATTTGGGTACCAGCAGAAGATCTAAGAGGTCTTACATCCCTTCTCAATGTTATTTCATACCCATTAAACACCAGTATGGGGATCGAGGTGGAAGTATTACAATATTATTTTATCCAAGGCTCATTTAACAGGTCCTGCAGAGCCCCGAAGCGCTGAAATCCCGCGCAGGCCTTTCACCATCGCTTCCCTTCGCAGCCGATGAGGCAACGGCACGGGCATAAAACACACGAGACGCACAATAGATTTATCCTCCCAGCTCAGCAATTCCTTTCGCCGGCTGACTGCCGGCTCTACCCATCCACGGGGGCACTAGTCTGTGTCTAGGAACTGCTCGATACGTCGTGATATCGTTAGGGTCAGGGAACGAGGAGAACAAACGGCCTGTAGTGATAAGGGAAGGGCTGGAGACAGCTTGGAGTGCAAATAAAAAAGGGGAATCATAGAGTCAATGAGGTTGGAAGAGCCCTCTGGGATCATTGAGTCCAACCATTGCCCTGACACCACCATGGCAACTAGACCATGGCACTAAGTGCCATGGCCAGGCTTTTCTTAAACCCCTCCAGACATGGTGACTCCACCACCTCCCTGGGCAGCCCCTTCCAATTGCTAATGACCCTTGCTGAGAAGAAATGCTTCCTAATGTCCAACCTGACCCTCCCCTGGCGAAGCTTGAGGCTGTGTCCTCTTGTCCTATCGCTGGTTGCCTGGGAGAAAAGGCCGACTCCCACTCCACTACAACCTCCCTTCAGGTAGTTGTAGACTGCACTAAGGTCACCTCTGAGCCTCCTCTTCTCCAGGCTAAACACCCCCAGCTCCCTCAGCCGTTCCTCGCAGGTCAGACCCTCCAGACCCTTCACCAGCTTGGTCGCCCTCCTCTGGACTTGCTCCAACACCTCAACACAAGGAAGCATCACAAGTTCCAACCTGTGGCTTTCTGACCATATTATGAACATCAATAATATGCAAACGGGTAGAACTGAGCAGCTGCTGACAGCAGAAAGGGCACCAAGACACAGCAGGGAAAGCTCCCGGCATCCAGCCGGGGTCGAACACAATCTTTGTGCAAATTACACTCACGCTGTGCTACTATAATCCACCGCTTCGGCCAGGTCAGGTTACGGCGGGCTCCCGAGAGCTGGCATTGTGTTGCTGAATCAATGACAGAGCAAGTCTTAGAGCCATCGATGTCTGCAGCACCGAACCAGAGAGCAACACGCATCAGAAACGTAGAGACAGCACGTTGGATACAAATCCATGAAAAAAAAAAACCAGGAGTAAAGGGTGACTAGGAGGTATTGGTGTTTCCACGCTTGCTTGAGGCCATCAGCTCTTCCCTCACTCGCATGAGCTGGTCACGAAGAGACCTTCTGCACGCAGAAGCCTTCAGGAGTTGAGGGAAGCAAGGAGGTTTACATGGATCTTCTCCAAGTAGGGCAGCAGTTCAGAAAGGCTCAAACACCCCGACGGAAACGTGAGCCAGCGTCGGTTCATCCAACGGCGCCGAGGGGAGGGTTCAGCGCAAAACGTTCAGCAAAATCCCTTCCCCTTCGCAACAGGACAAGAGGACACAGCCTCAAGCTTCACCAGGGGAGGTTCAGGTTGGACATTAGGAAGCATTTCTTCTCAGCAAGGGTCATTAGCCATTGGAAGGGGCTGCCCAGGGAGGTGGTGGAGTCACCATCTCTGGAGGGGTTTAAGAAAAGCCTGGCCATGGCACTTAGTGCCATGGTCTAGTTGACATGGTGGTGTCAGGGCAATGGTTGGACTCGATGATCCCAGAGGGCTCTTCCAACCTGGTTGATTCTGTGATTCTGTGAACAGGTCCTGCCACAGCAGCAGCTCCTTCTTAGAAAGCCAGGGCCGTGCTGTGGTGAGCAAGAAGTTACACACAGCTCGTCAGCATCGCCCAGGCTACTCCACCTCTAACGTATGTGGCTACGTCCACCGTGGCGGCCTCCAGCAGGCAAGTCTCAAAGCTCTGCTTCACCATACAAACTGCCAACGCAATTACTGCGCTTGAGCAACCCCCTCAGCTACCAGGGGATGATGCAAGGGACAGTGACGCTCCACTTGGTCCTCGCAGTCACCTTCATGTCCTTTAGGCTCCTTAAGCAACAAGGCCTGTGACTCTATGATTAAATATCATAGAATCACAGGATGGTTTGGGTTGGAAGGGACCTTAAAGACCATCTAGTTCCAACCCCCTGCCACAGGCAGGGACACCTTGCACCAGACCAGGTTGCTCCAAGCCCCATCCAACCTGGCCTTGAACACTGCCAGGGAGGGGGCAGCCACAGCTTCTCTGGGCAACCTGGGCCAGGGTCTCACCACCCTCACAGCAAAGAATTTCTTCTTAGATCTCATCTCAATCTCCCCTCTTTCAGTTTAAAACCGTTCCCCCTCGTCCTGTCACTCCATGACCTTGTAAAAAGCCCCTCTCCAGCTTTCCTGTAGCCCCTTCAGGCACTGGAAGGTGCTAGAAGGTCTCCCTGGAGCCTTCTCTTCTCCAGGCTGAAGAGCCCCAACTCTCTCAGCCTGTCCTCATAGAAATATATCTTGAACCAAAGAGGCTGGCTACTCTCCTCCTGTTGAACGTGAACCTTTGCGATGGATTTATATAGCTTTAACGTGGTGAGGCACCTGGCAGGTAAGAAGCTTAGTTCAGCAAACTGGTGCCTGCAGGAGTGAAAACCCAGCAGGAACACGGCCTTCATCTGCTGGGGCTGAAGAAGATACAGTTTCATCATGCCCATCATTCACATCAAATAATCCACCTTGTCTGGAGCACAGAAAGCCTGTCAGAGGGCACAACATCCCACTCCCCAACGTCCCGGTGAGCGAGTACCGAGCCATTTCCAGACCAGAGAGGTGTAAATGAAGGTGAAGTGAAAAGACAAGTCTGAAAACAGAAACACGAGGTGTTCTCCCTGCCTGCCAATTACCACACCAGATTAAAAACAAGTTTGTGCAGTAGGGCTGGAGAAAGGTGCTGCCTAAATCTGCAAGGCACGACGCACCTAGCAAGCCTAAGCCAAGGATCTTAAAAGTTATGAAGACTTGAGCAACTTGGAGAAGCCATTCCCACCAGCACCTCCAGGATGAGGGACCTGGAAGACCTACCAGCTCTCGTGTGAGGGCAGCCAGACCCACCAGCGCTTTGCAAATACCTGCCCATGAATTAAAATATTTTAGTGCTGCTAATCCCAATCCTAAAGCTGCCTGAGCTCTTGAAGAAGAGATCAGCACCCAAAATATTCACGTTCTGCTCTCAGATCCCTCAAAAGTGGAATTTATGTGTGTGCTTACGAGCGGCGGCCCTGCAGACCCAACCAGAATGACCACTGCAAGGGATGTCTTTGCACATAAAGGCTCCAACGATTTATTTTGTCTCTTTAAACCAACAACTGAACTTTCACTTTGGAAAGAGAAAGAAAAAAAAAACCCCTCCAGATGAGCAGCTGCTCGCTGCCCCTTCCAGATGGGTCTGGATTACAGGTGTTTTATGGCCTTTGGACAAGTCCTAGTGATGGTGGTGGTGGAGTCACCATCTCTGGAGGGGTTTAAGAAAAGGCTGGACATGGCACTTAGTGCCATGGTCTAGCTGACATGGTGGTGTCAGGGCAATGGTTGGACTCGATGATCTCAGAGGTCTCCTCCAACCTGGTTGATTCTGTGATTCTGTGATGGACGCTGGGAGAAGTCAACCGGTAGCTCTCATGGGACAAGACTAAATGTAGAAGCTGGGTGCAGTACTCGAGTCTCTAACAAACAGGACTCCAATTTAATCTCCTTTTCTTCAGGCAGCATCAAGATTGGTACTCGAGGTGCGAGTCAGGCGTTTCAGAGAGGAGACACAAATTCACTCAGTTACAACAGTAGCCTGATGGGACTCCAACCCTACAGTCACAGAATCACACAGAATCAGTCAGGTTGGAAGAGCCCTCTGGGATCATTGAGTCCAACTGTTGCCCTGACACCACGATGGCAACTAGACCAGGGCACTAAGTGCCATGTCCAGGCTTTTCTTAAACACCTCCAGAGATGGTGACTCCACCACCTCCCTGGGCAGCCCCTTCCAATGGCTAATGACCCTTGCTGAGAAGAAATGCTTCCTAATGTCCAACCTGAACCTCCCCTGGCCAAGCTTGAGGCTGTGTCCTCTTGTCCTATCGCTGGTTGCCTGGGAGAACAGGCCGACTCCCACTTCACTACAACCTCCCTTCAGGCAGTTGTAGACAGCAACTGTAGTCCATTTCTGCAAGGGCCAGCTGTGAGGAAAGGCTGGTTGAAAACATCACCCGAAGTTTCATGACAGTTCAAGGCCCTTTGGAAAAGGAAAGAAACAACTGAACGTGTGCACACAGTGTGTTTTCCAGTTCCTTTTCCTCAGGAAGCCTGACTCTGCCAGCACTGGTACCAGACCAGGAGGAGCAACCTTCAAGCTTCCAGTTTGATGCCTCTTCTGAGTGCAGGAAGAGTCCTGGAGCCCAGCCTGAACCGAGCTCTGCTCCGACACTACTTGCCAGCCACAACGGTTGAGCCAAGGCCGTGCATTTTAGGATCATTTTAGGATCAGGAAGATCCTGCCTGCACCAGGCCCTCTGGTTGCCATTCACTTGCTTTTCCACACGAGCTGCTCAAGTCCAGATGAAGTCCACGCTGCTCTAATTGGTATTTCAGAGCTAAAGCCTGCACATCAGAAGCAAAACAAGCGCTCCCGCACGCTCTCAGGCTCTGGAGTTTGCTCAGCACACCTTAAAATACAGCCATAATTAATTCCTTTTAACTCAACTGCTGATCATTAGCATCAGCTTGTCTTAAAAGCGATTTCACAAGAGGCCTTTTGTCAAACTGACGTTGGCATTTGTCAGTTTGAGATGAAGCACGGTGCTTACCAACTTGATACCACAGCTCACTCTAAAGCATAAATTAACATTTTAATGGGGCTCAGATCTATTGGAGGCCCCTTCACTCAAAGCTCATTATATTTCACCCCCCTAAAAGTCCATTTCACACAGAATCAACCAGGTTGGAAGAGACCTTCAGGGATCATCGAGTCCAACCATTGCCCTGACACCACCGTGTCAACTAGACCAGGGCACTAAGTGCCATGTCCAGGCTTTTCTTAAACCCCTCCAGAGATGGTGACTCCACCACCTCCCTGGGCAGCCCCTTCCAATGGCTAATGACCCTTGCTGAGAAGAAATGCTTCCTAATGTCCAACCTGAACCTCCCCTGGCCAAGCTTGAGGCTGTGTCCTCTTGTCCTAGCGCTGGCTGCCTGGAAGAAGAGGCCGACTCCCTCTTGACTACAACCTCCCTTCAGGTAGTTGTAGACTGCACTAAGGTCACCTCCGAGCCTCCTCTTCTCCAGGCTAAACACCCCCAGCTCCCTCAGCTTCCCCTATCAAAGGGAAGAAGCTTTTGCCTCTCTAAGTCATTCCTGCTGCCTCAAAGGAAAAGCCTTTAGAGAAAGGAATGAAAACAACCAGGAAAGTTGGGTTTACCCGACGGGCAGCAGCTGGGAAGACGCTCCCACACTTCGCACGTTCGCTTTGTGCCACATCCTGGGTTTTGTTACCATTATTCCCAACGAAACAGGGGGATGAGAAACCAGTTGTGCCTTCAGCGGCCATGCCCCGGTCCCGTGGCTGCAGACACGGTGTGGCAGCCCCCCGTCAATCACAGCACCAAAGCCACAGGAGGAAGCGCATCTATTTCTATTTACAATTACCATCGACAGGGGGAAGTGGGGGAAATCCCTCGCGGCCAACCCCAAAGATCTCCCTTTGTCTGCCCACCTCTCCCCGTTACCAGGAGGAAACAAAAGCAGGAAAAGGCTGTTTAACAGCGAGGAAAAAAACCCTCCTCTCCACCATATTGGATTTTCTTCCTCCCTTCTTCAAACAATGCCTCTTATTTGCAACCTGCAATTCACCACTCAGCCCCTACTAAACCCGCAGCGGAGAAGCCAGCAGTGGCCCCCAGGCACCTTCATGCTTTGAAGGAAGGCAGCACCCAGAAGAAATCCCCACCAGCAAACCTCACGGGCACAGCGGCACTGCCATTTTTTTTTGCAGAGCCGGCTGCATCCTCCACAATAGGACAAAGCTCCACCACGGCGCATCCCCCTCCCTCCGCCGCACCCCCGAGTGCCATCAGCTGTCAGCTTTCCTCAGGGATGACCGAGATGAAGCGACAACGCAGGAGAGGGTGTTTTTTTTTGGGGGGGTTGGAAGGGAAATCAGACAAATTTGACAGGCGTGCAGGGCTCACCAGCCTCCCCATCCCCCTCCTGCTGCAGTCAGGGCTGGATGGAGAGCCGAAGGCTGCAAAGGCGGAGCGGGGAAGAGGAGGAGGGGGGGGGATATAACCAGGTCTGCCTCCACCCTAAGCCAGGCTTGGCTCTGGGGATGGTGTGGCTCGATGGACCTGCAGCCACCTCGGGTTTGGGGGTGAAGGGAAAAAATAATAATAATAATTTAAAAAAAATATAAAAATCAGGCAATAAATCCCCGTTAGCGTTTTACTGTCCGTCGTCCCCCGCCATCCCTCCCTCCCTCTGCTAAACAACTGCATTTCCTGGGGCCTCCCGCAGGCAGTGGCGGAGCGGGGGCTCCCGGAGCCTGGGGGGGGTATGGGACACACACACACACACATCCCAACATGGGGGTCTATTATAATCCTATAAAAAACAGAATCCAGCCCGGGTCTGGTTAGGGATGGGGAAAAAGGATTCAGGAGGTCGAGTGGGGGGGTGGGGAGGGATGCAAGCTGGGGGGGGGTGGGAGTGATGGGGGGTGCTGTGATAATGAGAGATGGGAGAAGGGATGAAGGTGTCGGGGGGGGGCAGGGGAGCAGAATCGTCACCCCAGCGTAATATTTGGCGGGGGGGGGGGAAGGAGGAACCCAGGCACCCCCAGGGTAATATTTGGGGGGGGGAGGGGGGGGGGGGAAGGAGGAACCCAGGCACCCCCAGGGTAATATTGGGGGGGGGAAGCAGGAACCCAGGCACCCCCAGGGTAATACTGAAGGGGGAAAGCAGGAGCCCAGGCACCCCCAGGGTAATATTGGGGGGGGAAAGGAGGAACCCAGGCACCCCCAGGGTAATATTGAGGGGGGAAAGGAGGAACCCAGGCACCCCCAGGGTAACATTTAGGGGGGGAAGCAGGAACCCAGGAGCTACGATGAGGTGACACATGAAGAAAAGATCAGAGCGGAGTGTGTGGGGGGTGATAATCACATTAGAAATTGAGGAACAGACCCCAGGCAGCCAGCGGAGGGAACCAGGACCCGGTGCCCGAGGTGGGGTGGGGGGGCCCGCAGATCGCAGGCGCCCAGGGATGGGGGGGGATGATGAGGTGATGGATGGGCCAAAGGACAGCGGCGCTTCGGGGGAGCGGGGATCAGCACCTGTGAGAGCGATGAGGAGGGGGGGGGCAGACAGGGCGGGGGGGGGGGGGGGGGGAGGGGGGTGGAGCGGGGCCCGTCAGGGCGGCGGCCGCCCGCCCGCAGCAGGCCCGAGGCCCAGGCGGGCGGCGGCGGCGGCTCCTCCTCACCGTGAGGCCGGTGCCCAGCACGATCACGTCGTACTCCTCATTCATGGCGGCGCGGGGGAGGGAAGAACCGGGGTGCGGAGGGGGGGGGAAGCGTCTCTCGGGTGTCGCTGAGGCGAAGCCGGGCGCTGCGGGGCCGCGGGAGCGGGAGAAAATGGAGCCGCCGCCGCCGCCGCCGTGAAGAGACCGCGCCGCGAAGGGGCGTGGCCGCGCCGCCCCCGCGCCTGC
The DNA here is from genome assembly GCF_013368605.1 of Nyctibius grandis. NCBI lineage: Eukaryota > Metazoa > Chordata > Aves > Nyctibiiformes > Nyctibiidae > Nyctibius > Nyctibius grandis. The sequence goes on along the minus strand of NC_090662.1, from coordinate 1,968,880 downwards.
CAATCACCGCCCTTTCCGGCCCGCCATTGGCTGGTCGCGCCGTCGCTAAGGGGCGGGGCGTTGCGCCTTGCCGACGGCGGCTGCCACCGTGGTGGGGGGCGCGGCGCGCATGCGCGGTGCTGCGCTTCGCTTCCCCCCTCCCCTCATCGCTGGGCGGGGGGGGGGTGGTACACGCGTGCACGTGCTGCGTGTGCAAAGGGCACGTGGGGGGCACGTGGGTGTGCAAGGGGCACGTGCGAGTGTGCAACGGGGGGGTGCGAGTGTGCAATGGGGGGGTGCGAGTGTGTGTGTGCAACGGGGGGGTACGCGCGTGTGACGGGGACACGCACACGTGTGTGCGACCGGGACACGCACACGCGTGTGCAACGGGGACACGTGTACACACGTGCAACGGTGCACACGCGTGTGCTACGCGTGTAAAGGGAGCGTGCACGCGTGTGCAAAGGGGCACAACCACGACACCCCGCTCGGTCCCCACGCAGGAAGAACCCCCCGGTGCTTTTCCACCCCATCCCCGGCTTTTAATGGCAGCCGCTTCGTTAATTATAACCCCAACGAACGATGATAATTACGGGGTGTTTCTACTTCCCACTTGCAGGTTTCACTTCTCGCACGCGGCACCTCGCACATTTCCCCCTTTTTCACCCCAAAAAGTTTTCCCTCTCATTCACCATCACGCTCAGTGCAGCAAATCCCCCCAAAGCCCACAGCAAACCCAGCACCGACGCGAAGGAGACGCCGCGTTTCCAAGAAGATTTGGGGTTTTTTTGGGGTATTTAAGAGGGTTTTTTTTAATCCTTACCACGACCCAGCCTCCACCGCCCACCGCTTCCTGGAAGCGAGGCAGGAATTTCCCGGCTGGTTTTAACGCCCCGTAGATCTGCATCCCCGGGAAGGGGAGCGAGCGCGTACGGAGCGGCCCCGGCAAAGCTGCTTACGCGCCTCGGCGTGGATTAGACACCCGCAGGGATTAAACATCTTAATTTCATCATACGTCTGCATCCCCCATGACTACCCCCTCTGCTCCGCTCTCGGGAGACCCCCCCTGCCGTGCTGCGTCCAGCTCTGGGGCCCCAACAGAAGGAGGACACGGAGCTGTTGGAGCGAGTCCAGAGGAGGCCACAGAGATGCTCAGAGGGCTGGAGCCCCTCTGCTCTGGAGAGGCTGAGAGAGCTGGGGCTGTTCAGCCTGGAGAAGAGAAGGCTCCGGGGAGACCTTCTAGCACCTTCCAGTACCTGAAGGGGCTACAGGAAAGCGGGAGAGGGGCTTTTTACAAGGGCATGGAGTGACAAGACGAGGGGGAACAGTTTTAAACTGAAAGAGGGGAGATTGAGATGAGATCTGAGGAAGAAATTCTTTGCTGTGAGGGTGGTGAGACACTGGCCCAGGTGGCCCAGAGAAGCTGTGGCTGCCCCCTCCCTGGCAGTGTTCAAGGCCAGGTTGGATGGGGCTTGGAGCAACCTGGTCTGGTGGAAGGTGTCCCTGCCCGTGGCAGGAGGTTGGAACTAACTGGTCTTTAAGGTCCCTTCCAACCCAAACCATCCTGTGATTCTGTGATTCTCTAAGGTCTCCCAGCGAGCTCTGACAGCATTGCAACATTATTTCCTACCTATCCAGACACTTCTACTCACCCTGACCATCTCAGCCATGTCCTACAAGATGAAGGCACTAGGTCTTCTCCTCTGTGGCTGCAGGACCAGCAAGCACCGGTGCCAAGGGTGGAAGAGGTGGTGTAACAGGTCAGCGTCGAAGCCGTATCCGAGCTGCCGGGCTCTGCTCCAAGCTGCCTCCAGCGCCGTGTGGCACAGAGCCCGGCTCCCGGGCTCGCTCCCCGGGGACCAGGCACCCGCACCGTGTCTCCACATGAGACGTCTGCCAGGGACACGACGGGGGTTGGCACACACGCCGTCTGCTACTGTCCAGAAGCCTTCAGAAATCAGAAAGCACCTTCAAAATAAATGCAAATTCCCTTTTATGTTTTCAAGGTGTTTGCCATGGCCAGGAGAGCTAGAGAGAGGCATATGGAAAGATTCTCACTTGTTTTCTCATAACAGCTTAGACTACAAGTAATTTGAGCTCGTTAATGGAAATATTAGGGGGAAACACCTATTTCATGGCCTGCTAAAATCATGAGAAGTGGGAATACTGTGTCCAGTTCTGAGCCCCGCACTTCAAGAAAGATGTTGAGGTGTTGGAGCGAGTCCAGAGGAGGGTGACCAAGCTGGTGAAGGGTCTGGAGGGTCTGACCTACGAGGAACGGCTGAGGGAGCTGGGGGTGTTTAGCCTGGAGAAGAGGAGGCTCAGAGGTGACTTTATTGCAGTCTACAGCTACCTGAAGGGAGGTTGTAGTGGAGTGGGAGTCGGCCTCTTCTCCCAGGCAACCAGCGCTAGGACAAGAGGACACAGCCTCAAGCTTGGCCAGGGGAGGTTCAGGTTGGACATTAGGAAGCATTTCTTCTCAGCAAGGGTCATTAGCCATTGGAAGGGGCTGCCCAGGGAGGTGGTGGAGTCACCATCTCTGGAGGGGTTTAAGAAAAGCCTGGACATGGCACTTAGTGCCATCATCTAGTTGACATGGTGGTGTCAGGGCAATGGTTGGACTTGATGATCCCAGAGGGCTCTTGAACCTCATTGATTCTGTGACTTCTGTGACCATTAGCGCCTTCCAGCATCAACTCATTTTTCCTCCCTGATGGAGAAGAATCTTCTTCACAGATGGAGAAAGAAGACAGGAGAAGCCTGGCAAAAAGCAGGTCTTTGCAGGCACATTCGGAAGAGTCTCAAGATGCTCCCGAGCCCTGCTTCTCCCCCTCTTGCAAGCTATCAGCCCCCTCTCACAGCCCCCCCAAATTATTTTGGCGAGCGCGCTGCCTCTCACAGAATCACAGAATCAATCAGGTTGGAAGAGCCCTCTGGGCTCATCGAGTCCAACCACTGCCCTGACACCACCATGGCAACTAGATCAGGGCACTAAGTGCCATGTCCAGGCTTTTCTTAAACCCCTCCAGAGATGGTGACTCCACCACCTCCCTGGGCAGCCCCTTCCAATGGCTAATGACCCTTGCTGAGAAGAAATGCTTCCTCATGTCCAACCTGAACCTCTCCTCGTGCAACACGCGCCGGCAGAGGGGAGGAAGCCCTCACCCTGCTGTAAAGGACGCTTAACTCAAGAGGAGCACGGCACTGTCGTCGCTCTGCCTTAAGATCACCACGGCAAACTCTGCTCCGGGGACTGCAGGGTGGGAGTTTCTCGCTCAAAGAGAGCTCAGCACGGTCTTAAACCCACCCAGGAGCACGTGGGTTTAAGACCATGACGTGAGCACCACAACACCTACCTCGCTCGCTCAGTTATGGGCCTGATTTTTCACATCTGCTATCACCAAAACTGCAGAATCACGTTGTTTTTTTTACATCTTGACGTTACACACAGACAGGGGCACGCCGTGTTTCTATGCAAAACCAAATTTATGATTCCATTTGCATCCAAACAAACCAAACAGCTACAGCAGCTCTTACCTTCACGTGTATTCCAGGTTGTTAGAGACCTACTGGCTACCTTAAATATTAAGCCATACTTCAAAGAGCAGGATTTTTTTTATCTGAAGTTCATTGGTGGTGAGAAGTGCCAAGCAAGGCTGTCTGGAATAACAAATACCTCTTTTTTTCAGTCTGATCCAAAGACCCTTGATGTCATCGCAAGGTTGAGGTCTTTGTGTGGATTTCAGCAGGTTTTGGGATCAGGCTTGGGCCACAAAAAGGATGGAGGAGGTTGATGTAGCTTGAAGACTCTGTGCACTTGTCCTCTGCAGCTCAAACGTGGTGAAGGAAGAGTCACCAAGGGCTCGCTTATGCTGCACCACACTCGGCCTCTCTCAGGAGCTACCAAAAGAGGTGGCCACATCAAGCAACTTCAGAGTTTAGTGGAGAGCAGGTCCATTAAGGGCTACAAAAATCAACAATCCAGGTGTATCTTCTCCTTCAGGATGTCCATCGTATGGCAACATCCCATCAAGAGCTAGGCAGGCTCCAGTGGGTTCAAGCCACGCAGGACCCCAGAGATCATCTAGCAGTGGCCCATGGGGCACCTTCCTTGGATGATTATACTTCAGGGAGCTGTGGCCTCAGCTGTTTGGACGTGCTGGGTGCTGCACAAGAAGAGGTGAAGTTCAGCCCTGGAATTTGGAAGTGAAAGAAAAGCAGCCATGAATTTACAAGGATGGGATCAGTAAGGGAACGTGACAGCCCAGATCAATTATGTCCATCATCTTTTTGAGATAATCCTATTTAAAATATGCTTTTCATCTCCATTATTTTTTGAGAGAATCCTATTTAAAATATGTTTTCTCCTAAACATATTTCCCAAGGGTCAAGCTCAGTTTCTCTGCTGAGTCCTTGGCCAAAAATCCCATCATTTAAAACACGTGTTTGCCTAAATCTGAACAGTCATTAAGTGACAACTAACGTACCACGCTGAAATGAACCGTGTTTCCCTTTTTCCCAGTTGGTCTCACGTGCTGACGTTCGTTTCCTGGAAAACCTGGATGACATCTGGCTTCCTGGCGAGCTGTCGTGCCAGCGTGCCCGTGCCATCCGGAGCGTCCTGCAGCCCGGCGCGGAGCAGGGTCCGTGCAGCGGCCGCCTGCTGCCCAGCGCACGCTGAGTGCAGGGCTGTGGGGGAAAGAAGATATCGAGGCAGGAGCTGAGATTGCCGCGTGATTTCGGCCTCAGCCCGCTTCAGCTGCAAACATGGATTCCCAGGGAAAGAAACCCGAGTCAGCAGAGGGAACACAACAACCCCACGCACCACTGCAGGCTGGGGGAAGAGTGGCTGGAAAGTGCCTGGTGGAAAAGGACCTGGGGGTGTTGGTTGATGGGTGGCTGAATATGAGCCAGCAGTGTGCCCAGGTGGCCAAGGCCACCAGCATCCTGGCTTGTATCAGCACTAGTGTGGCCAGCAGGACTAGGGCAGGGATCATCCCCCTGGGCTCGGCACTGGTGAGGCCGCACCTCCAATCCTGGGTGCAGTTTTGGGCCCCTCACGACAAGAAAGACCTTGAGGTGCTGGAGCGAGTCCAGAGAAGGGCAACGAAGGTGGTGAAGGGTCTGGAGCACAAGTGTGATGAGGAGCGGCTGAGGGACCTGGGGGGGTTTAGTCTGGAGAAAAGGAGGCTGAGGGGAGACCTTCTCGCTCTCTACAACTGCCTGAGAGGAGGGTGTAGCGAGGTGGGGGTCGGTCTCTTCTCCCAGGCAACAAGTGATAGGATGAGAGGAAACGGCCTCAAGTTGTGCCAGGGGAGGTTTAGATTGGAGATCAGGACAATTTCTTCCCCGAGAGGGTTGTCAAGCACTGGAACAGGCTGCCCAGGGCAGTGGTGGAGTCCCCATCTCTGGAGGGCTTTAAAAGCCGTGTAGATGTGGTGCTGAGGGACATGGGTTAGTGGTGGCCTTGGCAGTGCTGGGTTAGCGGTTGGACTCGAAGATCTCAAAGGTCCTTTCCAACCCAAACGATTCTGTGATTCTGTGACTTTTCCCAGCTGCAACACTCAGCCAAGCAGCCCCGTGATGGCGCAGCAGGGCTCCGCTGCCGCAGCCACGCACGTCTACAGCAGCAACGGGATGACTAAACTCACCCAAGCAGCAGACACGTCCTCTTCCACACCCAGCCATGCTGGTAGAAAAATGATCATCCCAGCTTACCCCAGCTATTACCCTCATCTTCCTCTCTCAGGTTACTAGTACCTCCAATCCATCGAGTGGTACTAACCTGCTCAGCCAAAGCTAACCAGGTTTGCAAACATATCACAGAATCACTAAATCAATCAGGTTGGAAGAGCCCTCTGGGATCATCGAGTCCAACCGTTGCCCTGACACCACCATGGCAACTAGACCAGGGCACTAAGGGCCATGTCCAGGCTTTTCTTAAACCCCTCCAGAGATGGTGACTCCACCACCTCCCTGGGCAGCCCGTTCCAATGGCTAATGACCCTTGCTGAGAAGAAATGCTTCCTACTGTCCAACCTGAACCTCCCCTGGCCAAGCTTGAGGCTGTGTCCTCTTGTCCTATTGCTAGTTGCCCAGGAGAAGAGGCCGTGTGATAATCCACGCAGGATACTCTGCAGGAGCGGAGTCTGGGTGAGAAGCTCCCCAGGACGCAGTGACACTAACCCAGCAAAGGTGCCAGGGAACGGGGCAGCCAACGGGCATGAGGAGCCACTGCAAACGTCCCAGGGTTGGATGGGTTCAGCAGAGCTCTGATTTACTCACTGAGGGGGTGGAGAGAGAGGTCGAGAGAGATACAAGACTGTTCATGCTCACCGCTGATGCGTGTTATTAAGCAAACCTGGGTAAGTTGCCAATTTTGGCAGTGGCTGAAACCATTTATATCTACTTTTTTTTTGAGAGAGAGAGATGCTGATGCAAGAGATGCCTCAGACTCTCACGCTGGAAGTGCCAACTCACTGGCATTACTATAGCAACTATATTTACGGTCAAGCTCTCTGTTCTTATTTGCTCACAAGCCATTCCTAGGCAGTTTGCTAAGGAATTGAGGCTTAAGAGCTTGTGCAGTCGTTGTATTTGTCTGCCCACCCTGTTTCAAATTGGTTGGTTTCAACCAAATTTGATGGCAAGGCAGCGGTATCACAGCTACTAAGCTCCTGAAAGCGTCATGCAAAATAAGCAGCTGGGTAAAGAGAAGCACCAATTAGCATCTCTGTTCTTCCCACAAGGGAAAGGCCCCAGGTCAGGCTCAACCACACCATTAGACATCAGAAAGTCCAGCAAGAAGAGACCCAGTGAATGAAAGCTGCAAAAAACACCCCAAGCTTCACGTCACGCTGCTCCACGAGCCTTTTGCATACGTGCATCTGGCACCTCCTTGCACGCTCTGCAGGCTGCTCTGGAGGCTGGGCTCCTGTCACTGAAGCTCTCGCTGTCATACAGAGGGGGAACAAACAGCTCGGCAGCCTTACCCGAACGGTTCTTCACGTCCTTTGCGTGGAGATCAGCGCCGAGGGACAGCAGCGTCTGGATGGTGTGCACGTGTCCTTCCTGCAGCGGGGAGCACAGGCACGTCAATTACTTATTCAGAACCAGCTCTGCACAATTCCTCCCCTTTGCATTTAGCAGAAATAACACAGGCCTGAAAAGAAAGGAGGCTGCAAGTGGTCTGTCCCTAACTGGTGAGGCTGCACCTTGAATCCTGTGTCCAGTTCTGGGCCCCGCACTTCAAGATGTTGAGGTGTTGGAGCGAGTCCAGAGGAGGGCGACCAAGCTGGGGAAGGGTCTGGAGGGTCTGACCTATGAGGAACGGCTGAGGGAGCTGGGGGTGTTTAGCCTGGAGAAGAGGAGGCTCAGAGGTGACCTTAGTGCAGTCTACAACTACCTGAAGGGAGGTTGTAGTGGGGTGGGAGTCAGCCTCTTCTCCCAGGCAACCAGCGATAGGACAAGAGGACACAGCCTCAAGCTTTGCCAGGGGAGGTTCAGGTTGGACATTAGGAAGAATTTATTTTCAGCAAGGGTCATTAGCCATTGGAAGGGGCTGCCCAGGGAGGTGGTGGAGTCACCATCTCTGGAGGGGTTTAAGAAAAGCCTGGACATGGCACTTAGTGCCCTGGTCTGGTTGCCATGGTGGTGTCAGGGCAACGGTTGGACTCGATGATCCCAGAGGGCTCTTCCAACCTGATTGATTCTGTGATTCTGTATTTCAGCTCAGAGCGCAGAACCTGTTGCTGATGTGGACCGTTGCGCGTCTGCCTGCGGCACCCTCGGGCACCGGCACTTCCTAAAGGATTACTCCACTGTTTGTAATGCCCTGTGAGAAGGTGCAGAACACCACACTTACACACTGCCACGACCCACAGTGCCCTTTATCTTTCCTCTGCTGGTAGCCAAGTTTAAACGCTGCAGAGCAAAATGCAACACAGCCCTCACACCCCTCCTCCCTGCACCAGCTTCTCCGTAAATAAATCCTCTCTCACAAAAATAACACGCCTGATTTTGTAATTACTTCTTCAATGCAATGAATTACTCTTTGTCGTGCAGCATGAGAATGGAAGGCCCTTATTTTTGTCCCCTCCACCCACTCTTTTCCCCCATTGTCATACAACTCAGTAGCATCCTCCCCCCTGCTCAAGGCTCCCACCTCCCTGCTGCACGCACACCCCCCTCTCAGTGGCAAAGACAGCAAGGCAGGAGCTGCTTTAGCTGCCACAGCCTTGGCAGCAAATTGAGTTGAAAGAGTAATTTGATTTTCATGTATTTATAAATGCGAAGTAATAAGGAAGGAAATAAAAAAAAAACCCAACCCACCAGCCAAACAAACGATGCTGTAAATATAAAGTGACACGGAGCCTTGGGAAGGAAGAGAAACACATCAAATCGCTCCCCAATCAGCCAAGACAGAGCTGGGAGCTTCTCCAAGGCACATTATATTCCCCAAAAGCCTTGCTGTTAAACGTACCCTTGGCAACCAAAAGGGCTTTCAACGTGGTTTCTCAGAGCATGAGGAAGGGAAGCTGGGAGAAAGGCCTCCTTTGTGGGAGCCAGCAAATGCCACTGCTGGGTCCTGCTGGAGCAGAATACTGTTGCCAGCATTCCCAGTAAGTGTCATTGATGCTTTTGTAGGAGCAGGGCGCTGGGATGCTGCTTCGTTCCCACTACAAGTCTAGACCGGGCTCTGAGCGCTGCATGTTAAAACTCACGAGGTTTAACACGCAGGGATCCGAGCATGGACCTTCCCTGGCTGCCAGCACACCGTAGCGTGACAGCAGCAAGCAGAATCACACAGAATCAACCAGGTTGGAAGAGCCCTCTGGGCTCATCGAGTCCAACCGTTGCCCTGACACCACCATGGCAACTACACCATGGCACTAAGTGCCATGTCCAGGCTTTTCTTAAACACCTCCAGAGATGGTGACTCCACCACCTCCCTGGGCAGCCCCTTCCAATGGCTAATGACCCTTGCGGAGAAGAAATGCTTCCTAATGTCCAACCTGAACCTCCCCTGGCAAAGAAGGGGAGGCAGCAGGATCCCAGAAGGGATCCTGGTCAGCAGTGAGGCTTTTGGGATCCGCTCTGCGCTCTCAGGGAGTGTTGCAGGACCTGCAGCCCACCAGGCCCTGCTTCCCACACAGGCGTGAGGTGGGAGGAGGAGAAAGCCCAAACCACTCTCACTGCCTGGAATTCAAAACACCTCCTGTGCGAAGGACACAGATAAGCGTCCAGGAGCTCCCCCCACCTTTCCACCTCTCCTTTCTCACATCTGGCCACGGGCAGGCCAGAATCTGGCCTACTGGGACAAACAGGGGCTGTTTCACAGCACAGCAGCCGTTTTCTGTCCAGCAAGCTGCTGACATGGAGATTGGCCACTGACCTGCCGGGATCCAAACCACGAGAAGAGTGGTGAGCAGAGCAATTCAGATACCCACCACCACTCTGCAGACAGCTGGACACACTTAATGAGAGTCTAAAAACCATTAAACAGGGTATGGGACTGGTCAGGAGCAGACAGTGACAGAGGATGAGCTAGGAATGTAAATCATAGACTGGTTTGGAAAGGGACCTTAAAGATCATCTAGTTCCAACCCCCCTGCCACAGGCAGGGACACCTTCCACCAGACCAGGTTGCTCCAAGCCCCATCCAACCTGGCCTTGAACACTGCCAGGGAGGGGGCAGCCACAGCTTCTCTGGGCCACCTGGGCCAGGGTCTCACCACCCTCACACCAAAGAATTTCTTCCTCAGATCTCATCTCAATCTCCCCTCTTTCAGGTTAAAACCGTTCCCCCTCGTCCTGTCACTCCATGCCCTTGTCAAAAGCCCCCCTCCAGCTTTCCTGTAGCCCCTTCAGGTACTGGAAGGTGCTAGAAGGTCTCCCTGGAGCCTTCTCTTCTCCAGGCTGAACAGCCCCAATTCTCTCAGCCTGTCTCCATAGCAGAGGGGCTCCAGCCCTCAGATCACCTTCGTGGCCTCCTCTGGACTCACTCCAACAGCTCCGTGTCCTTCTTCTGTTGGGACAAATCCTCCATCAGTGGTGAACATCTAAACCAGTCTGGTTTACAGGCCTGCCTGTAGCACACCAACTGGCAGAGACTTTGCAGAGGAAGCCTGGGAACAGGGACAAACCTTGGCTGCATAGTGTAGTGCTGTGAGCTGGAGGGTCGTCACTCTCTCATTGACATCGACACCCAGCTCGGAGACAAGGAACTGGATGGCTTCATCCTGGGCTGTGACGGCTGCCCGGTGCAGAGGCTGAGCACCCAGCGCATCCACGGCTGTAGGACAGGCCTGGAATGGGGGAGGAGGGAAAAGGAAAGCAATGAACAGCTTGGCCAAACCTTCAAGGACAATCACCATCCTAAGCAGAATCATGTCTGCCTGCCACAGCCATGGTGAGGACAGTGAACACGTGGGAGGTCACCAGCAGGACCAATGCAGTTGGTAGCACCATGATTTGCAGACCAGAGCCAGCACTCTGCTGAGCTTGTTGAGTGATAAGCAAAACTAGTACCAAAAGAAGCAGCACCCACCCCCTCTCTCTTCAGCTGCAGCACATATGATGGCTTCACAAATGTTTTATCCTGTAAGGGCCAGATGAGCGAAGACAAGCACATGAATGTCTCCTGAAGTCAACAAGCACCTACATACTCAAACACAACCTGGGCATCAAACCATCTCTGCTGGGTGAGGCTACGTGTTATGGCTGAGTAAGTCCAAAGCCTGTGAGCTGGAGAAGTGCGGTACCACATTCCCTGGCCCGCTCCGTGCCACGCTGGGGGCTCAGCTGGCCAGTTCAACCTGCCAGCGTGGCACAGATTTACGGGTTTGGCCACGCTAGCTTTCTGCCAGGCCAGCGAGCTGCACCGGTTCGGCACAGTGTCCGATGAACACCCAAGCTCATGCAGGGGAGAGGCAAAGCGAGGGCAAAGGAGGTGAGAAGGGAGGCACAAGCCCACCTCTGCGAGAATCAGCCATTAGGTGGGCTCCAACCATCTCACATAGAATCACAGGATGGTTTGGGTTGGAAGGGACCTTAAAGATCATCTAGTTCCAACCCCCCTGCCACAGGCAGGGACACCTTCCACCAGACCAGGTTGCTCCAAGCCCCATCCAACGTGGCCTTGAACACTGCCAGGGAGGGGGCAGCCACAGCTGCTCTGGGCAACCTGGGCCAGGGTCTCACCACCCTCACAGCAAAGAATTTCTTCCTCAGATCTCATCTCAATCTCCCCTCTTGCAGTTTAAAACCGTTCCCCCTCGTCCTGTCACTCCATGCCCTTGTAAAAGGTCCCTCTCCAGCTTTCCTGTAGCCCCTTCAGGTACTGGAAGGTGCTAGAAGGTCTCCCCGGAGCCTTCTCTTCTCCAGGCTGAACAGCCCCAGCTCTCTCAGCCTGTCTCCATAGCAGAGGTGCTCCAGCCCTCTGAGCATCTTCGTGGCCTCCTCTGGACTCGCTCCAACAGCTCCAACATCAGCTCAGCAGTCAATAAATAATGCAGTGGTCTGGCTCCTACTACCCACAATTGGCTCTAATGACATCCCTACTACTCCTTGCACGTTGGAGGAAATTGGAGATTACTGGGAGACAACACGGGAGCAGCAGCTGTCGTGAGAGAGGGAGGCCAGAGACGAGCTGTCACCAGCACAGCCAGACGCCTCCGTGTTATCCACCCTCAGCGCTGCCACGAGAGCCTCCACGCTGAGCCCCAGCACCCCTGAGCACTGGTCTTGGCTTCGACACAGCCACCCCTGCAGTGCTGGGCAAGTCCTGTCCCCTCCTGCCACTGCCTTGTCTCTCCATCCCCTTTCACCAGCTACAGGGACATATCCCTGCGCCAGGACGAGCTCTGCCCCGTGAGCCGAGTCCTGGTGGCCTTACTCAGCAAAATGTTGCCCGTCTCCAGGGGGAATTTGCCTTCTTTCACAATTGGCTTTTTTTTAAATTTGGAAATTTGCTTCTTTACAATCTGGTTATGGTGAACATGTGGATTGCTTGTCCTGGCAGCTCTAGGTCAGGTCCTGGAGGAGGGAGGTGAGGCTTTTGGCACCTACCTGGTGTTTTTCCAGGAGCAGGTGGGCGATGTTGACGTGCCCGTTCTGGATAGCATCCATAAAGGGAGTCACTCCACATCTGTCTCTGCTGTCAGGTTGGTACTGGCACCTGGGAGGGAAGACAAAAGCCAGGGCAGAGTTGTTGGCAGCTCTAAAATCTTTACTGCACCAGTTGCTTTGCACTGGTGGGGCACGAGACTATCAGCAGATGGCATCAGAAAAGGCAGATATAAAGCCTGCCTGTAGACCATGTGTAAACCTGTCTCGGTGCTTTATGGCCTGGGGTATGGTCTGCTGGGTTTTTTTGGGTCAGAGATCTGGTTCTCAGCCAGTGCAGCTTGCTCAGGCTGCAGGGAAACCAGGGCTCTAGAGCTCATTTCTATTTCCCTTGCCCCCCAAACAGAGGATCTCTAGAAGGGATAAGGTGTGCACTGGCAGAGGGGGAAACCACATCCTCATGTAACACCACCACATCCAAAAATCAAAGCCCACAGGACTTGCTCAGGTTAAAGCTCCACTGAAATGAGAGAAGACTGAATTAAAATTGAAAGCCTGGCTCGAATCACAGGGTTTATGCTGGGCCAGGCGTGGACAGGAATTAAGAAGGCTGGGATGAGCTGGCTAACGGGAGCTGTGGCTAGCAGCGGCTGTGATGCCCAGGGAAAGCTGTTCCAGCTCTGGCAGTGATGGTTAGGAAGGTAACAGGGTCAGGATGACTGGGCACAGGCTGATTCAAAGCCACTTCACAGCAGTCACAGCCTGAAAATAAAGCCTGGAGGCTGAGTCCAGACTGGAGGAGCTGCACCCAGGACCAAGCTGCTAGAAAAACTGTTTGTTATTGTGTGGCCTCAGACACATCAGAGGCAATGGGAGTGAATCAGCACAGAAAAAGAGCAGAGTTATATAACCAGGGCTTATGTCACAGCAAAGTCGGAGCCCATCCCGAGAGTGTCCTTGTCTCAAAGGCCCCTGACTGGCCAGGAAAAATCCGGAGACGGCCTCGGGATCGCATGCAGGGCAGCTGGGCTCGGCATAAACGCCCTTTGTGTCGGGGTGGGTGGACGGGAGGTGGAGGAGAGCAGGGAGGCAGAGGCAGTGCGGGGAGGAAGCCTGCTTACCGCTCCAGGAGCAGCTCCACAGCGTCCAAACAGCCGTGCATCGCTGCGAGAGAGAGAAGTGTGGGGTTAATTCATGTTTTCGTGCCACTCTCTGCCTACGGTGAAGCATCATCAGGTTTCTCCCCCATCACAGCTTACTCACGATGCTGTGATGGGTCACGGTTGGACTCGATGATCCAAGAGGTCTCTTCCAACCTGGTTGATTCTGTGATGTGGGAAGGGGTTCCAAGAGGCTTTAAATTCAAAGCTTTTGATATTTTTTTTTAATTAAAACATTGTCTCCAGATCTCAAGCCTTCCCTTCCCCTGATGCTACAGGAAAACACCAGATAAACCACGGAAAAGGCGTGTGTCCAGGCACCGTTTGCAGAGTACATGAGTAATTAAGCTGCCACAAAGATCTTTTCTTGCAAGTATTTGTTAATCCCTGAAGTAAAATCTGCGAGAAGCAAAATGAACACAAAGCATTTGCTGGATGGCATTTCCACCCCTCCTCAGCCACTCAAACCACCCAGCGCTCCCATCTCATCACCCTAACGAAGCATCCTCACCCAGACAGCATCTCTGAGCAACAACAACAGTGGGGGAGGATTTGAACATCGTGCACTGAAATATTCTCCCTCTTCTTGTTTTTTTTTTAAACACATCATATCACAGCAATGTGCAGACAGCCTCAATCTGGCTTTTTTTCTGCAGGTCATTTTGCAAAACAAATTAAATACATTCAAGAAAAAAAAAAACTATCAAACCAAGCCCGGAGCTGCTACAATCAGGCTCTTTACGCTGCGAGATGGAAGAAGGGCCCCTGGCAAACGTGTGTTACCAGCAATAACCTTGACGCAGCTGCACAATAGATGCTCTTTGAAAGCCCAAGGAGAGGTTCCCATCCTCCCTGCTCTTGGCTCCTGCTCTTTTATCATCCCTTCACCTGAGCTGATGTAAATACAGGCAGAGAAAAGGATTTTGGAAATGAAGGCTTTAAAAAAAAACTAAGCTATGTGAAGAAAAAACACCCCAAGCAACACGATTACATCCTTCAACAGCAACAGAGACACAAGAAAGCTGCAGCTCAGATCCACTGTTGCATTCCACTTCCTCTAATTACATCTCCCCCCCTCTCTTGCCTCAGGCTATGGATATATGAAGCAGCAAAGCTTGAGGAATCAACCCGAAAAAAAATTGCACGGTGGGGAAAATTACCCATTATCTATCCAGGGATAACTGTGCCAGGAAGCCAGCTGGACCGGTCACGGGTTAATGTGCTCACATCCACACCCTTGGGATGTCAACTCGTTGAGATGGAGGTTGGTCTTGACATGATTTACCCCGGCAGCTCCAGCATCATCTCCGGTCCCTCACCACCTCAGGAGCTGTGTCTGGGTAACTGGGCTAAATGCTGGTGTGCGTGGGGATGCTGGCACCAGCACCATGGCACTAAGTGCCATGGTCTAGTTGACATGGTGGTGTCAGGGCAATGGTTGGACTCGATGAGCCCAGAAGGCTCTTCCAACCTCATTGATTCTGTGATCCATCAAGCAGCAGCCCCCAGCATCATCCTGGGTTAAAATTACACTGGGGGGGAAAGGGTTTAAGGAGCTCCAGCCCTTCCCACTGCCCAGTCACTCCCACACCAGCTGCTGCTCCGCCAACGTGTGGTCCAGGGTCTAACCTGGATCAGTAAAATGACCAGAAATCCACCCAAATCATGAGCTGATGCCTTTGCCACAGGGTAAGTCAAACACTGGAGGCAACACAGAGGTGGAGACGCCGCTGTGAAGCAGTGAGAACCAGGCGCTGGATCCCACTGTCGCTGTCTGTACCCCCATATCCCAAGAGATATGAGGCAGGGAGGAGACTTGAAGCTCAAGTTCAAAAGCACCCCTTTACCTCAGGACAGTCCTCACCCTGCTCCTGACCCTGTCCCCAGATCCTCAATCCCCAGATCCCGACCCAACGTCCACCTCTCTGCGGGGAGAGGGCTGAGAGGGGGCTGCGAGCCCAGACAAAGGAACACAAGAGCTGGGATGGAGCAGGGACAGGAGAAGGCACAAGTCAACGAGGATCAGCCACTTCTCCTCCAGACAACCTGCTCCTCACAGCCCAGCCTGAAACATCAAACAACTCATCAGCTATTTTTCACTCCCAGGTCAAGCACAAGGACTAAGGCACAGCCATTGCCCCTAGGCTGGGACTGTCACTGCTGATGAGCACAGTGCAGTGGACAGGCAGCTACTGAGGGACAGAGGAGTGACAGCCAAGGAGCAACGTACCCAAGAGATGAATTACAGCACAGCGGGGGTCTCCTCACGACACCTCGGGTCTCTCCAGAGAGTCAATCCCTATTAAATTCTCTGGGAAATGAGTTTAGGTAACGACAGCTTTGAGCAGTGGCTCCCCATGCTCATCTCCCCTGCTGTGACACCACCAAGCCCTGCTACACATCTCCACTCAGGGATGGGGGATGTTTCTGATTCAGCTCAGCCACCACCTTCCAGCCCTGAGCCTGCCCACAATGTCACCCCGACTCGGTGTCACACACCTCTCTCTTCATCATGCAAAAGAATGATGATCTCTGCATCCCCAGCAGCGTGGCCAGCAGGCCGAGGGAGGGGATTCTGCCCCTCTGCTCTGCTCTCGTGAGACCCCCCCTGCAGTGCTGCGTCCAGCTCTGGGGCCCCAACAGAAGAAGGACATGGAGCTGTTGGAGCGAGTCCAGAGGAGGCCACGAAGATGCTCAGAGGGCTGGAGCCCCTCTGCTCTGGAGACAGGCTGAGAGAGTTGGGGCTGTTCAGCCTGGAGAAGAGAAGGCTCCGGGGAGACCTTCTAGCACCTTCCAGTACCTGAAGGGGCTACAGGAAAGCTGGAGAGTGACTTTTTACAAGGGCATGGAGTGACAGGACGAGGCGGAACGGTTTTAAACTGAAAGAGGGAAGATTGAGATGAGATCTTAAGAAGAAATTCTTTGCTGTGAGGGTGGCGAGACACTGGCCCAGGTTGCCCAGAGAAGCTGTGGCTGCCTCCTCCCTGGCAGTGTTCAAGGCCAGGTTGGATGGGGCTTGGAGCAACTTGGTCTGGTGGAAGGTGTCCCTGCCCGTGGCAGGGGGCTGGAACTAGATGGGCTTTAAGGTCCCTTCCCACCCAAACCGTTTTGTGATTCTATGATTCTTTCTGCATGAACAGATTTTTGGGCCATTCAGCTTCTTAAGGCTCAGAGGATTTATCTGAGGCACGCCTTGTGCATCGTTCATACATTAAAATGAATCACTCCCCCACCTGAAGGAAGAAAGAGTCAGAAAGCCAGAAACCAAATCCAGACTGCCTCTGGGTCACCGTCCAGCTGTGTCCTTCTGCTCCCCACCAAGCCTGGACATGGCACTTAGTGCCATGGTCTAGTTGACATGGTGGTGTCAGGGCAATGGTTGGACTCGATGATCCCAGAGGGCTCTTCCAACCTGGTTGATTCTGTGATCTGTCATAGGGAGGCAAAGAGGTGAGCAGAGGTGGAAATGAACACCCTGGTCCAAGGAGGCCAGAGTCAGAGGGTGACTGTGAGTGCTCCTGGCGCAGATCCACCACTGCCAAGGGCACATAACTGTTATCAACCACAAAAACATGCTTAAAGCTCAGGCAAAATCCAATGCAATAGGAACTGAGCATCTTCCAACCCCACAAGCTCAGTCTTTGGCACATCATTAAGAAATATTAAGCCTAATTCTTGCTGTTTATTTATCTGAAAGCAACTGAGTGTCTGTCCTGAGGTGAAACTCTCCAAAGACGTAGCAGGACACTGTTAGCAGATGGACGTTCAGAGAGGTGAGCTCCCAACAGTGCCCACCACTAACTTCTTTTCATTTAATTTCAATAAATTAATATTTAACCATTTCCCCGTGGTTTTCTATCAAGATAGGTCACCCTTTGCTTCTCCAAACCAAACATGAACTGAAAAAACAGCCCCTTTCTGTTCTCCGCTGCCACCTCAGCCCACTCTCACTCTTCTCTTCCAACCCATCTGGTGGCAACAGGACCCTCTTTTACCTGCTGTGTGCAGAGGAGTTCTCCTTATCGTGCTCTCTGTGTCCCAGCTGTCTGGGGACACGGCCAGCAGGTACTGGAGGACCTGGGGATGGCCCTCCCTGCTCGCAATGTGGAAGCAATTCCAGCCGTCCTTGTTCTTCAGCAGCGGGTTGGCTCCGTGCTCCACGAGAGCTTTGATCACCTCCAAGTTGTGCCTGGTGCAAGCCATCATTAGGGGAGTCCTAAGAGAAAGATGAGGCAGAGAGACAGAGCTGTACAAGCCTGACAGCTTTTCTTCTAACATCTGTACCCTCAGCCAGTTTGCTGGTGACACCAAACTGGGAGGAGTGGCCGATACTCCAGCAGGCCGTGCTGCCATTCAGCGAGACCTGGCCAGGCTGGAGAGCTGGGGGAGAGGAACCTCATGGAGTTCAACAAAGGCAAGTGTAGGGTCCTGCACCTGGGGAGGAATAACCCCATGCACCAGGACAGGCTGGGGGTGATCTACTGGAGAGCAGCTCTGCAGAGAAGGACCTGGGGGTTCTGGGGGACAACAAGTTCCCCATGAGCCAATGATGTGCCCTTGGGGCCAGGAAGGCCAATGGTATCCTGGGGTGCATTAGGAAGAGTGTGGGCAGCAGGTCAAGGGAGGTTCTCCTCCCCCTCTACACGGCCCTGGTGAGGCCACACCTGGAGTAACTGTGTCTAGTTCTGGGCCCCCCAGTTCAAGAAAGACCAGGAGCTACTGGAGAGAGTCCAGCAGAGGGGTACGGAGATGGTCAGAGGGCTGGAGCATCTCTGCTGCGAGGAGAGGCTGAGAGAGCTGGGGCTGTTCAGCTGGAGAAGAGCAGACTGAGAGGGGATCTTATCAATGCTCACAGATAACTTAGGGGTGGGTGTCAAGAGGAGGGGACCAGACTCTTCTCAGTGGTGCCCAGTGACAGGACAAGGGGCAATGGGCACAAGCTGAAACATGGGAAGTTCCATCTGAATATGAGGAGGAACTTCTTTGCTGTGAGGGTGCCAGAGCCCTGGCACAGGCTGCCCAGGGAGGGGGGAGTCTCCTTCTCTGGAGATATTCAAACCCGCCTGGACGTGACCCTGTGCGACGTGCTCTGGGTGACCCTGCTTGGGCAGGGAGTTGGAGTAGATGATCTCCAGAGGGCCCTTCCAACCCTTAACCATTCTGTGATTCTGTGATCTGAGCTTGAAGCATGATTTAAAGCTGTCTGTGGCACCAACTACCCTGTCTAATAAGACACAGCAGCTCAGTGCCAGCTGTGGTAAGCTAGCCAGAGGGAAAACTGATGTGCTAAAACCATTCTGAGGTAGCAGGAAACTTTGCTGGCTAAAGGCAAAGACCTTCTCCAAGCCCAAGGCTAAATTTATTGTCTCACTTGCATTTGGATGCTTTGGCTGAGGCTCATCATGTGCTGCGTATGCACCCGTGAGGTTTTACAGCACTGGTTTTTCATGCAGGTAATACGGGGTCTGGACTTCTAGGGACTGTTGAGACAGAGCTGTTACCATCAGTGCTTCTCACCCCAGACAGGCAGCTGTGGCTGCAGCCAGAAAACCACAGACAGAATCACAGAATCAACCAGGTTGGAAGAGCCCTCTGGGATCATCGAGTCCAACCATTGCCCTGACACCACCATGGCAACTAGACCATGGCACTAAGTGCCATGTCCAGGCTTTTCTTAAACCCCTCCAGAGATGGTGACTCCACCACCTCCCTGGGCAGCCCCTTCCAATGGCTAATGACCCTTGCTGAGAAGAAATGCTTCCTCATGTCCAACCTGAACCTTCCCTGGCCAAGCTTGAGGCTGTGTCCTCTTGTCCTAGCGCTGGTTGCCTGGGAGAAGAGGCCGACTCCCACTTCACTACAACCTCCCTTCAGGTAGTTGTAGACTGCACTAAGGTCACCTCTGAGCCTCCTCTTCTCCAGGCTAAACACCCCCAGCTCCCTCAGATGTTCCTCGGAGGTCAGACCCTCCAGACCCTTCCCCAGCTTGGTCGCCCTCCTCTGGACTCGCTCCACCACCTCAACATCTTCCTTGAAGTGCAGGGCCCAGAACTGGACACAGGATTCAAGGTGCAGCCTCACCAGTGCCGAGGATGATGAGGCAGAGCTGAGCCTGGAGCTCCGTGTTTCCTGCAGCTCCGTTTCTATACAGTCCCTCAGATCAACGTATATTTTCAATGCACATGAGACTTTGTCCAGGGCTGGGGCAAGCACATAGCTCCCCGTTTTTAATCCGTGGATGGAAGGGTACTGCAGGCCTATCACACAACACCAGGCTTGCACACGTGTCTGCACACAGCTCATGAGATCCCTGCCTCCCTCTGCTCCCCCTGATGTCAGCACAACGCAAGGACTGGGACGCTGCCTTTGTATTTATGTGAGTTCAGCTTCAAAACGACCTCCCCGTGCTTTAATTTGTGGGTTGGGGAGAATCTTTGCTTTCTTTTGCAAGGTGGTACACAGAAATATCCCTCCTCCAGAGGAGAATTTGACATCAATCAGGCCTGCTGCTTGTTTGTGCATTAGGCTTTCTTCTCTATTCCCAGTTCTCATTCCCTCGTCATTTGCTTATGTGTTACCCACGTGGCAAACAAAAGCCCTGAAGAAATCAGTTGTTTCTTGGGTTGTTGAGGCTGTTGCTGTTATACCAGTAGCAAACCTGACCTAAAAGGCTCTGTTTGCTGGAGGGAAACAGGAGTAAAACTTATTATGTTCTTATTTCAGTTTCTGAGGACCAGGACACAAAAATGTGCATCAGTATCACTGATTCCCATCAAACAGAGGAGCGGGGAGAAACAAGTAGCTGCAGATGAAAGCTTTCAAACTGGATCTGCTAATGAAGCAGTAATTTACAACTCCTACAATCAATGGGGGGAAGTCAGTGACAGGGCTGGAATTTAGCCCAGAAAGCCACCCGTGTCCTGGGCTGCATCCCCAGCAGCGTGGCCAGCAGGGCGAGGGAGGGGATTCTGCCCCTCTGCTCCGCTCTCGTGAGACCCCCCCTGCAGTGCTGCGTCCAGCTCTGGGGCCCCAACAGAAGGAGGACATGGAGCTGTTGGAGAGAGTCCAGAGGAGGCCACGGAGATGCTCAGAGGGCTGGAGCCCCTCTGCTCTGGAGACAGGCTGAGAGAGTTGGGGCTGTTCAGCCTGGAGAAGAGAAGGCTCTGGGGGGACCTTCTAGCACCTTCCAGTGCCTGAAGGGGCTACAGGAAAGCTGGAGAGGGGCTTTTTACAAGGGCAAGCAGCGTCAGGATGAGGGGGAATGGTTTTAAACTGAAAGTGGGGAGATTTAGATTAGATATTAGGAAGAAATTCTTTGCTGCGAGGGTGGTGAGACCCTGGCCCAGGTTGCCCAGAGAAGCTGTGGCTGCCCCCTCCCTGGCAGTGTTCAAGGGCAGGTTGGATGGGGCTTGGAGCAACCTGGTCTGGTGGAAGGTGTCCCTGCCTGTGGCAGGGGGGTGGAACTAAATGATCTTTAAGGTCCCTTCCAACCCAAACCAGTCTGTGATTCCATGATTCCAAATGACATCTCCTGCAGTCGCATTCCCACCTTCTGCATCCAAACCCCTTCCAGGTATCGCTCCGACCCACGGCAAAGCAAGCCAGTGACCTACCAGTCACCCTTTTTCAAGCAGTCTACACTTGCGCCTCTCTCCAGGAGGTAGGAGACACACTCCCCATGGCCCATGGAGGCCGCTTCGTGGAGGGGCCTTTTGTAGTCGCTATTGAACGCCTCAACATCCATCCCCAGCACCTCTACGAGGTAGGCGAGGACGTCCCGGTGCCCGTACCGGGCAGCGTGGTGCAGCAGCGTGTCCTCCGCGCGCCCGTAGCGCTGGTTCCGCACCGATGGGCTCGGCGCATCGTCCGGCCGCAGCTCGTCCCGGAGGAGGTCCAGCCTTCCCTCCTGCACCAGCCGCTGGAGCGGCTTCGGCTTCTCCCCTTCCATCATGGCTATAGATCTGGAAGAAAGAGGCAAAAATCAGGATTATGGTTTCAAACTGTGTGAATGCAACGGCTGCTCCCTGGGTGAGGATAAACAGAACCGACCTTTTCCCTTAGGAAAGCAGAAACCAGCCTCTCTCTCAGGAAAACCAGAAATTTCCTTTTCCCTTAGAATAGTTTGGCTTGGAAGGGACCTTTACAGGTCATAAAGTCCAACCCTCTTTTCTTTTTTCTTTTTCATTTAATTTATACTTAATATTATGGTGATGTAACACAATACAGAAGATGGGAGGGTGCACATTAGGGTCTACTGCTCGTAGCTGAACTGTTCACCCAAACCCTTTTACCACTCAGAGCAGACCCAGGAGCTACTTACAAACTAACTGAGCAGCGACACAGAACATCATTATATCTTTGGGTGCTCAAGCACACAACTGTTCTCAGCCAACAGTCAGTACAAGCAACCCTCGGCCTCTTCTCCCAGGCAACCAGCGATAGGGCAAGAGGACACAGCCTCAAGCTGCGCCAGGGGAGGGTCAGGTTGGACATCAGGAAGCATTTCTTCTCAGCAAGGGTCATTAGCCATTGGAAGGGGCTGCCCAGGGAGGTGGTGGAGTCACCATCTCTGGAGGGGTTTAAGACAAGACTGGCCATGGCACTTAGTGCCCTGGTCTAGTTGCCATGGTGGTGTCAGGGCAATGGTTGGACTCGATGAGCCCAGAGGGCTCTTCCAACCTCATTGATTGATTGAGCCCATCTTTTTCATCCTCATGCCACTCAGCACAGTTTACAAAATAGAGGGTTTTGAGCCCAGTTTTAGTCTTTAAACATGATGGAGGAGTGATGCCGAACAAGAGGGTTGTTTCTCAGAGAGTGGAGCTGGATAGAGAAGAAAAACTGTCTGCAGCCTCACTGAGGTTACCGCTCCGGACCACGCACAAGCTCGGTGTGTCCTCTCTGCACTGCCAAGAGCCCAGAAAGCCACTTAACCAGCCTTCCGTGGGACAACAGTTGTCCCCTTAAGTCCCCTGGCAAGGAATCATAGAATCATATCATAGACTGGTTTGGGTTGGAAGGGACCTTAAAGATCATCTAGTTCCAACCCCCTGCCACGGGCAGGGACACCTTCCACTAGACCACGTTGCTCCAAGCCCCATCCAACCTGGCCTTGAACACTGCCAGGGAGGGGGCAGCCACAGCTTCTCTGGGCAACCTGGGCCAGTGTCTCACCACCCTCACAGCAAAGAATTTCTTCCCAATATCTCATCTAAATCTCCCCTCTTTCAGTTTAAAACCGTTCCCCCTTGTCCTGTCACTCCATGCCCTTGTCAAAAGCCCCTCTTCAGCTTTCCTGTAGCCCCTTCAGGCACTGGAAGGTGCTAGAAGGTCTCCCCGGAGCCTCCTCTTCTCCAGGCTGAACAGCCCCAGCTCTCTCAGCCTGTCTCCAGAGCAGAGGTGCTCCAGCCCTCTGAGCATCTCCGTGGCCTCCTCTGGACTCTCTCCAACAGCTCCGTGTCCTTCTTCTGTTGGGCCCCAGAGCTGGACGCAGCACTGCAGGGGGGGTCTCCCAAGAGCGGAGCAGAGGGGCAGAATCCCCTCCCTGACCTGCTGGCCACGCTGCTGGGGATGCAGCCCAGGACACCGTTGGCTTTCTGGGCTGCCAGCGCACGTTGCCGGCTCATGGTGAGCTTCTCGTCACCCATCACCCCTAAGTCCTTCTCCTCAGGGCTGCTCTCAACCCATTCTGTGAGCTGTGCCGTGTTACACGCTCTAACATTATTTTGCTTTTTGAGCAGCTTCGTGAAATACATCAAAATAAAGCAGCAGCACGTCCTTAAAGACAACCGACGGCTGCTCGGGGTTGTTGTGGCACCTAGAACACATGGTACAACACACCCAGATCCTCCTCCAACTCTGAGCTAATTAACTTGACTCCTGAATCAGTAACTCATTACCTTGGATGACAAAATCTGAAAGATATCACAGAATCCCAGAATCAATGAGGTTGGAAGAGCCCTCTGGGATCATCGAGTCCAACCATTGCCCTGACACCACCATGGCAACTAGACCAGGGCACTAAATGCCATGTCCAGATATGAGGCATTACTGCTTCGTTCACACCACACACGCTATCTGAAGGAGACTTGCTTCATTTTCACTCCTCATTCTTCTGACAAACCTTTTAAAAAAAGCTCTGAAGCCTGTTTGAAGACAGTCTCTTGGCCAGTGCTGCCCTACTCACAAAGCCTAAAAGTATTTCTACTTATCTTGAATGTTTCTTTCTGCCTTCAAATCAAAATAGTCCACTGCTAGTTTGAAGACAAAGAGATAACTCGAAGCTTTGTCCCATACTCACATGCTTCCTAGCAGCTTGACTCTGAGGTAAAGACCCAGAGGGAACTAGAGAGCGTTTCCCACTGGAAAAAAAAGAAAAGAAATTGCCTTTTCCTGCAGGAAAAACTCAGAAACTGGGCTCTCCCTCTGGAAAAACTGAAATTTCCAAGGGAAAATTAAGTTCTTTTTCCTTAGGAAAACCAGGAAGGGGCTTCTCCCCCAGGAAAACCAGAAATTTCCTTTTCTGTCAGGAAAAGCAGGAACCCGACTCCCCTCCAGAAATTCCCTTTTCCTCAGGAAAACCAGAAACCAGTCGCTCCCTTTGGAAATCCAGACATTTCCCTTTTCCCTCAGGAAAATGTGAAATTTCCTTTTTTCCTCTGGAAAATTAGTAATTCCCTTTTCCCTCAGGAAATCCAGAACCGGCTTCTCCTTCAGCAAAACCAGAAATTCCGCTTTCCTTTAGGAAATTCAGAAACCAGCCTCTCCTTCAGGAAAACCAGAAATTTCCATTTCCCTCTGGAAAAACTCATAAACTGGTTTCTCCCTCAGGAAAACCAGAAATCCCCTTTTTCTCCCCAGAAATCCCCTTTTTCCCCCCAGAAGTTCACTTTTCCCCCCCAGAAGTTCACTTTCCCCCCCCCAGAAGTTCACTTTTCTCCCCAGAAATCCCCTTTTTCCCCACAGAAATTCACCTTTTCCCCACAGAAATTCAATTTTTCTCCCCAGAAATTCACTTTTTCTCCCCAGAAATCCCCTTTTCTCCCCAGAAATCCCCTTTTCTCCCCAGAAATTCACTTTTCTCCCCAGAAATTCACTTTTCCCCCCCAGAAATTCCCTTTTCTCCCCAGAAATTCACTTTTTCTCCCCAGAAATCCACTTTTCTCCCCAGAAATTCACTTTTTCCCCCCAGAAATCCCCTCTCCCTCAGCACAGCCAGGACCCTCAGGCCTCTCCCTCCGGCTGGGGCCCGCCTCACCCCCCCTCCCCTCAGCCCGTGTCGCAGCCGCCCCCGCCGGTGCCACCCACCCGCGCTCTGCAGGGGCTGCGTGACGTCACGCGTGGCAGCACGCGGCGGCGTGACGTCACCCGCGGCGCACAGGTGGGGGGTGACGGCGAACAAACTCCGGGAACATTTCTCTCGGCCCTCACGGCGTTACCGTACCCGGAAGAGCTGCGCCATTGGGCAGCGCCGGGTGACCGCGCGCCCTCTGATTGGTCGGTGGGGAGGGGCGGGGCCGGCGGAAGCGCGCGGGGAGGGTGGAGGCGGGGCCGAGCGCGGCGGGAGCGGAGTGAGCGGGAGGGGGGGGCGCTTCCCCTTAGCAACGGGGGCGGGACATAGCAACGGAGGGGCCGTGGTGAGAAGGGGTTAGAGAAGGGGCTGCCTTGGTAATGGGGGGACGTGGAAATGGGGGGGTGGTATTGGGGGGGGCTTGGTAATGGGGGGGCTTGGTAATGGGGGGGTTGGTAATGGGGGGGCTTGGTAATGGGGGGGGTTGGTAATGGAGGGGCCCTTGGTAATGGGGGGGCGTGGTAATGGGGGGGGCCTTGGTAATGGGGGGCCTTGGTAATGGAGGGCCTTGGTAATGGGGGGCCTTGGTAATGGGGGGGCCCTTGGTAATGGGGGGGGCTTGGTAATGGGGGGGGTGTGGTAATTGGGGGGGCTTGATAATGGGGGGGCTTGGAAATGGAGGGGGCCTTGGTAAAGGGGGGGGCTTGGTAATGGGGGGGGTTGGTAATGGGGGGCTTGGTAATGGGGGGCGTGGTAATAGGGGGGGCGTGGTAATGGAGGGGCTTGGTAATGGGGGGGTGTGGTAATGGGGGGGGCCTTGGTAGTGGGGGGGCTTGGTATGGGGGGGCTTGGTAATGGGGGGGGTTGGTAATGGAGGGGCCTTGATGATGGAGGGGGCTCCTTGGCATTGGGGGGGTTGGTATGGGGGGGTTAGCAATGGAGGGGCTCCTTGGCACTGAGGGGGGTTGGCATGGAGGGGGGCTTTGGCAACTGGGGGGGACCGTGGCAATGGGGGGACTTCTTGGCATTGGGGCATCTTGGCATGGAGGGGGGTTTGGCAATGGGGGGGCTCCTTGGCATTGGGGGACGTTGGCCATGGGGGGGACCTTGGCACTGGGGGGGCTTCTTGGCACTGGGGGGGCTTGGCATGAAGGGGGGGGTGGCAATGGGGAGGCTCTTTGGCTCTGGGGGGGGCTTTGGCATTAGGGGGACTTTGGCAGTGGAGGGGCCTTGGTGATGAGGGGGGCCTTGGCATTGTAGGGGGGCTTGGTATGGCGGGGGTTAGCAATGGGGGGGCTCCTTGGCATTGGGGGTGTGTTGGCATGGAGGGGGGCTTTGGCAACTGGGGGGGCCTCCTTGGCATTGGGGGGTTTTGGCAATGGGGGGGCCTTGGTAATGGGGGGGACCTTGGTAATGGGGGGGCTTTGGCAATGGGGGGCACAGAGGAGGAGGCCCTTGGCTATGGAGGCAGCAGGCCTGGGGCAGGGGCTGGTAATGGCGGGGGGCTGTTCTGAGCCAATGTGGGGTAGCCCCGAGGGGGCCCTGGGCTACTGGGGGTCTCCCCAGGTGGGCACCATGTTGGGAGGCACAAGGCTGGTGCATCCGTGTAGGAAAAGGGTTTGGAAACAACATTGTGGGGGGGGACAGGAGCAGCTCCGACCTTCTCCTCCCAAATATTTCTCATCCCCCCGAATCTTCCCGCGTCCTCTGCGGCTGCTGCTCATGGCTGATCCTTTTCCTTCACAGCTGGAGTGTCTTCTCGTGGCTGACGACCTCGTTCCTTACGGGATCGAAGCCATAAACCGTGACGGGGCCCTGCGACCTGCTGCTGCCACCGATGGAAGAGCTCGAGAAAAGGGAGGAGAGATGAATGCAGGTGAAGCCTGAGCGGGTCCTCTGCTTGCGTTGGGTTTTTGGACTTGAACCCTGTGCTGCAGTCCTGGCACGTCAGAGGGTTTGGGGTCCTGGGGTTGGGGAGCAGAGGTTTTGTCCCCCAGTCCTACATCCGATCTCGTGTGAGACCTTTCAGTGTCTGACAGCTCCAGGAGTGGGCACAGAGCCAGGGCCTCGGCGCTGATGTTTGCGGGGACTGTGTGCTTAAGAGAATTGGGGTGCTTCAATCATTCGTGCTGTTTAATCCAAAAACCTTTTCAATTTCAAGTGAGAAATACCATTTTTAAGTAGAATCCTAGAATTGTAGAATCATTTTGGTAGGAAAAGACCCTTCAGATCATCTAGGCCAACTATAAATGTCACACCACCAAGTCCACCACTAAACCATGTCCCTAAGAGCCACAGGACTGTCTTGCCTTGCTTTTTTTTCTTCTGCTTGCTTCATTTGCCGTGTTTTGAGGAACATGGGATGGTAGAAAACAGCCTCCCCCGGGAGCTCAGCAGGTGCTTTAACGCTGCTCTGTCGAGCTGATGTGGATGAACTCTCGTGAGACCCCCCTGCAGTGCTGCACCCAGCTCTGGGGCCCAACAGAAGAAGGACACGGAGCTGTTGGGGCGAGTCCAGAGGAGGCCACAAAGATGCTCAGAGGGCTGGAGCCCCTCTGCTCTGGAGACAGGCTGAGAGAGCTGGGGCTGTTCAGCCTGGAGAAGAGAAGGCTCCGGGGAGACCTTCTAGCACCTTCCAGTGCCTGAAAGGGCTACAGGAAAGCTGGAGAGGGGCTTTTTACAAGGGCATGGAGTGACAGGACGAGGGGGAACGGTTTTAAACTGAAAGAGGGGAGATTGAGATGAGATCTGAGGAAGAAATTCTTTGCTGTGAGGGTGGTGAGACCCTGGCCCAGGTTGCCCAGAGAAGCTGTGGCTGCCCCCTCCCTGGCAGTGTTCAAGGCCAGGTTGGATGGGGCTTGAAGCAACCTGGTCTGGTGGAAGGTGTCCCTGCCCGTGGCAGGGGGTTGGAACTAGATGGGCTTTAAGGTCCCTTCCAACCCAAACCGGTCTGTGATTCTGTGAAAAGGAGGAAACAGCGTAATGAAACAAACTGACCTGTGGACCCTGCTGTACGGGATCAGTCGATTGCTTTCGTGGCTGCTGTAAACACGTTAGAGGAGCTTATCCTCCGCAGCACAATGTAGTAATAAAGTAGAAGTGAAACCACAAGAGCAGCGTCTGCTGATTCTCCTCTCGGCAGGAAGCCCATCCTGTGCCGTGGTCTCGTGTTTCTCGGGAGTGTTTTCGGCAGAAGCAAGTTGCGCTGTTTACACTTTGCTGGCGGTCCCGTGTACGGAAGAGAGGAGCTCATGGAGCTTTCAGGTAAGGTTTTAAAATAACTCTTCAGGTAGTTTTGTGCTGCTTCTTCACTGCCTTTCTCGTGGGGAAGAGCTGTGCTGCGAGTTGTATTTCCTCCTTAATGGAGGATCCCAGCTTGGATCTGGAGCACCTCCGCTATGGAGACAGGCTGAGAGAGCTGGGGCTGTTCAGCCTGGAGAAGAGAAGGCTCCGGGGAGACTTTCTAGCACCTTCCAGTACCTGAAGGGGCTACAGGAAAGCTGAAGAGGGGCTTTTTACAAGGGCATGGAGGGACAGGACGAGGGGGAACGGTTTTAAACTGAAAGAGGGGAGATTTAGATTAGATTTTAGGAAGAAATTGTTGACTGTGAGGGTGGTGAGACCCTGGCCCAGGTTGCCCAGAGAAGCTGTGGCTGCCCCCTCCCTGGCAGTGTTCAAGGCCAGGCTGGATGGGGCTTGGAGCAACCTGGTCTGGTGGAAGGTCTCCCTGCCCATGGCAGGGGGTTGGAACTAGATGATCTTTAAGGTCCCTTCCAACCCAAACCATCCTGTGATTCTATGATCTGCTCGTGAGAGGCTCAAGTTTGTGTGTTTGAATGTTGGCTCTGACCTTCCCCAGACAAGTCACTGTCGTCTCTCCCAGGGGGGTTGCGCAGTTCAGCCTCTGCAGGCTTCCTCGACGTCCTCCTGATGATATTTTGCCTTTACACGAGTGCCTGTATCTGCTTCCTCCATGTTATGGTATTGCAGAGAAAGCCACAAAACTTGTGTGGATTCTGGTTTTGTGTCAATCAATCAATCAATGAGGTTGGAAGAGCCCTCTGGGCTCATCGAGTCCAACCATTGCCCTGACACCACCATGTCAACTAGATCAGGGCACTAAGTGCCATGTCCAGGCTTTTCTTAAACCCCTCCAGAGGTGGTGACTCCACCACCTCCTCTTTTGTTCCAAATCCTCGTACAACGCAGGAGCGGGGACCTGGGGTGAGGTTGCTGCTGCGGTGACCGCGGATGTGTCGCCTTGACACAATGCGTTGCCCTCGTTAGCATCTCAGCAGAGCTTCTGCTATGATTTATTCAGAAGAACTCTTGGCTGAAACGCTGGGACTATCCTATAAAATTACTGAAAATAAACTGTGTGTTTATGTCTCGGTTAAAGACATTGTATGTTGTATTGATTGTATGTTGCTGTTTGCTAACAGTTTGGTTTTGGGGTCTTTTTCTTGGCACGTTGGCAAAGCAGTGAAGAGATTCAAGAAAAAGCACCTCACGGCCGATGACTGCGAAGCTCTTGCACAGAGCGTGGAAGGTTCATCCTCCCTGACGCAGCCGTTGAGTCAAAGACGAAGTAGAGGAGATGTAAGCAGGGGCCTACATCCCTCCTACCGGACACGGAGACATCAAGGAGGTACAGGGATTGCAAATACTTCGAAGGCAGAGGGATTTGGGGGAGAAAAATGCTAATATGGTGTGGAACAAAAGGGCGTTGTGTAATCCATGGTTGAACTTGGGCTGATAGGAGAGTAATGCCAGGCGAGGTGAGTGCAAAGGGAAGAAATTGGTTGGGTTTGAGTGGTGTGTGGCAAAACTGGGCTTAATCTCTGCCTCCGCAAAGTCATAGAATCACAGGATTGTTTTGATTGGAAAGGACCTTTAAGATGGTCGAGTCCAACCGTTAACCCAGCACTGCCAAGGCCACCACTAACCCATGTCCCTCAGCACCACATCTACACAACTTTTAAATCCCGCCAGGGATGGGGACTCCACCACTGCCCTGGGCAGCCTGTGCCAGTGCTTGACAACCCTTACCATGAAGAAATTGTCCCTGATCTCCAATCTAAACCTCCCCTGGCACAACTTGAGGCCGTTTCCTCTCGTCCTATCACTTGTTACCTGGGAGAAGAGACCGACCCCCACCTCGCTACAGCCTCCTTTCAGGCAGTTGTAGAGAGCGAGAAGGTCTCCCCTCAGCCTCCTTTTTTCCAGGCTAAACACCCCCAGGTCCCTCAGCTGCTCCTCATCACACTTGTGCTCCAGACCCTTCACCACCTTCGTTGCCCTTCTCTGGACTCGCTCCAGCACCTCAAGGTCTTTCTTGTAGTGAGGGGCCCAAAACTTCACACAGGATTCAAGGTGCGGCCTCACCAGTGCCGAGTCCAGGGGGACGATCCCTGCCCTAGTCCTGCTGGCCACACTAGTGCTGATACAAGGCAGGATGCTTGTGACCTTCTTGGCCACCTGGGCACACTGCTGGCTCATATTCAGCAGCCATCGACCAACACCCCCGGGTCCTTTCCCACCAGGCACTTTCCAGCCCCTCTTCCCCAGCCTGTAGCGGTGCATGGGGTTGTTGTGCCCCAAGGGCAGGACCAGTCAAGTGACAAGAAAAAAGATGCCTTTGAATACTTCCCGCTATGGGGGAGTGGGTTTGCCTTTGCATGGGTGTTTGGTCTCTCCTCACACCAGAAATGCCTCCATGTCTCTATCGCTGACCTGTCAGAGACTACGTGGAGAGAACAGCAGCTCTTCCTGAGGAACACTACAGCCTCTGCAATTAGGCACTATTAATGATGTGACTCCGGCTTCTACATGCTTTTTAGGATACTTATTAAATAATAATGAGCTGTCTAGTTATATCATAGAATCACACAATGGTTTGGGTTGGAAGGGACCTTAAAGATCATCTAGTTCCAACCCCCTGCCACGGGCAGGGACACCTTCCATCAGACCAGGTTGCTCCAAGCCCCATCCAGCCTGGTCTGGTGGAAGGTGTCCCTGCCCGTGGCAGGGGGGTTGGAACTAGATGATCTTTAAGGTCCCTTCCAACCCAAACCAGTCTGTGATTCTATGATTCTATGATCTAGTAATCATAGATGCTGCAGGTTTTAGGGTGTTGGACTCTTCTCGAGTTGCCTCTTAGCTAAGCATCAGGTTATTTTGCAGAATAGGAGCAGGACAGAATGAATGCTGGTAAGTTTAGTCTGTGTGCTACATGGATTGTCTGGCTCTCAGAGGAAGGAGCGGCTGCTGAGAGCAGTCTCTTGCCAAGTTTCGGTTTCCTTTGCAGCCAGGAAATATCTGGCAAGAAATGGCTGTTTATCCTCTTAAAGGCATTGGTCTCTTATACTGTGGGAGGAGCAGCGTGCTAGAGGCTTGGTGCTGTGATCCTGGTCTCTATTAGGAACAGTGTAGCCAGCCGGTCTGGGGAAGGGATCGTCCCTCTGTACTCGGCACTGGTGAGGCCGCACCTTGAATCCTGTGTCCAGTTCTGGGCCCCGCACTGCAAGAAAGATGTTGAGGTGTTGGAGCGAGTCCAGAGCAGGGCGACCAAGCTGGTGAAGGGTCTGGAGGGTCTGACCTCCGAGGAACGGCTGAGGGAGCTGGGGGTGTTTAGCCTGGAGAAGAGGAGACTCAGAGGTGACCTTAGTGCAGTCTACAACTACCTGAAGGGAGGTTGTAGTGAAGTGGGAGTTGGCCTCTTCTCCCAGGCAACTAGCGATAGGACAAGAGGACACAGCCTCAAGCTTCACCAGGGGAGGGTCAGGTTGGACATTAGGAAGCATTTCTTCTCAGCAAGGGTCATTAGGCATTGGAAGGGGCTGCCCAGGGAGGTGGTGGAGTCACCATCTCTGGAGGTGTTTAAGAAAAGCCTGGACATGGCACTTAGTGCCCTGGTCTAGTTGCCATGGTGGTGTCAGGGCAATGGTTGGACTCGATGATCCCAGAGGGGTCTTCCAACCAGATGATTTCTGTGATTCTGTGATCTTCTCATGGTGCAGAGCAGTATTTAAACCCTAAAGCTTTTCCAAAATCGTGGTGTGCTTCTCGTTCACCAGGTTGAGAACAATAAATAACTGCCGGGAGCCCAGCCTCAGTCTGAGGCACACCACAACAACTCGAATCTCGCATTTTGTTTCCTTCCTATTTCTATTTCTTTGGCTAGTGGAGATCTCTCCCATGAAGTTCATTCTGCAGCTGTATTTACTTGCTCACCTTACTGGGAGGGTGGTGAGACCCTGGCCCAGGTTGCCCAGAGAAGCTGTGGCTGCCCCCTCCCTGGCAGCGTTCAAGGCCAGGTTGGATGGGGCTTGGAGCTACCTGGTCTGGTGGAAGGTGTCCCTGCCTGTGGCAGGGGGTTAGAACTAGATGATCTTTAAGGTCCCTTCCAACCCAAACCAGTCTGTGATTCTATGATGTCCGTTCAACGCATGTCTGCTGTGTTATGTAGCTAAGGGTTGTTGATCTGAAAGATTGTTATGCAGACCATTTTTTTTTCTAGAAGCTAGCGGAGGTGTCAGATGTACCTTGAGAGTGCCCAGATTATGTGGACTGAGCAGAGATACGAATGTCATTCTTTTGACTTCTGTAGGTTGCCAGAGAAGCAATATGAAGCCGGACAGTTCACCTGTAGTGAGCTCATACGTCCATGAGGAACCCCATGGAAATAACTACCACCTTACACAACCTCTGGTCTCCTTGTTAGCTCAGTTAGGAGCAGTGGGCTTTGTGCTTGTTTCTGTTGACTTTACTCGTGCTCTTCCTCTTTCTGCAGGCCAAGGTCAGCAGAAGAACATCACTGATTACTTCAGGAACTCTCAGACACAACCAGCAGGTGCCAGTGGGATGAAGAAGAGTAGAATCAAAGAAGAGCTACTGGATCCCATCTTCACTGAACCTGATGGTTCCTTCAGCAGTGTCTCCACTGTGATGGGGATGAGTGGTGATTTCTGCTCCTTTCTGGAGGATGAGGACTTTGTACCAGCTCCCAGGGAAAGCTCCAGAAAATGGCCTCTGTCCAATGCAGCTGCAGGCATTCACAAGCCAGAGCATGATTTGTGGGGTGAGCCTAAGAAGAAGCCAGTGGTGGTTCATCCAGAACACAGCCAGATCAAGCAGGAACTTGATGATATGGAAATCGAACCAGTCCCTGATGCACACTATGGACTCCTGGGGACTCGTAACTGGGAAGTGCCTCAGGGAAGTATTGAGGATCTGCCTGTTGAAGTCCTGAGGAACATCTTTGCTTTCGTACCAGTGACTGATCTGTATCAGAACCTGAGCCTGGTGTGTCACTGCTGGAGGGAGATAGTCAGTGATCCACTGGTAAGGACTGCTGTGGTGTTGATTCGAGCCTGTCCCATCTCCTGCTGCTCTGTTCTGTCTTAGTCTTGTGACTGCATGTGTTGCTGTAGGAGCACCCATGCTGTGTCTGTCTCTCTTTGTTCCTTTAAATCCCTTTATTGTTCCCTAATGCCCACATCCTTTCTTATGAGATCTTTTGTCATTTTTTGGTCTTCTGGGTCACAGTGACATCTTCAGATGCCAGCCTTTATCAGGAGATCAATATTGGGGTAACTTCCCTGGATGAATTCTTCCCATACATGGAAAAAACATCCTGTAAGACTGCAAAATTCCCCTTCACTCTTCTCCTTGCAGCCTTTTTTTCTGACAAGGCCCATGCAGGAAATCTGGCTGGCAGACTGGGCAGCGTCCTTTCGTGGCCGGTGGACGTCACTGTCCCCCAGCCTGTGTGTGTGTGTGGTGTCTCTTGTAGTCAAAGAGGTTTAGAGAAAAGGCCTTTAACTCTGTTTTTGTGGAGCTCGGTTCATCTGCAGTCAAGGCCCTCACAGTACAAACAGTCTGAACCCACTGGCAGTTGTTTTGGCCGCAGAGAGGATCTCTGCATTTCATAAAATCACAGGATGGTTTGGGTTGGAAGGGACCTTAAAGATCACCTAGTTCCAACCCTCCTGCCACGGGCAGGGACACCTTCCACCAGACCAGGTTGCTCCAAGCCCCATCCAACCTGGCCTTGAACACTGCCAGGGAGGGGGCAGCCACAGCTTCTCTGGGCAACCTGGGCCAGGGTCTCACCACCCTCACAGCAAAGAATTTCTTCCTAATATCTCATCTAAATCTCCCCTCTTTCAGTTTAAAACCGTTCCCCCTCATCCTGTCACTTCTTGCCCTTGTAAAA
This sequence comes from Nyctibius grandis, assembly GCF_013368605.1. NCBI lineage: Eukaryota > Metazoa > Chordata > Aves > Nyctibiiformes > Nyctibiidae > Nyctibius > Nyctibius grandis. The sequence goes on along the minus strand of NC_090662.1, from coordinate 1,935,168 downwards.
AACCCCTCTCCAGCTTTCCTGTAGCCCCTTCAGGTACTGGAAGGTGCTAGAAGGTCTCCCCGGAGCCTTCTCTTCTCCAGGCTGAACAGCCCCAGCTCTCTCAGCCTGTCTCCAGAGCAGAGGGGCTCCAGCCCTCTGATCATCTTTGTGGCCTCCTCTGGACTCTCTCCAACAGCTCCGTGTCCTTCTTCTGTTGGGGGCCCCAACTTAATTTCAATTAAAGGTGGCTCAGAGACTGCTGGCACCACTAGACGCTCACCACTCACACTGGAAATCCTCAGCTTGTACGAAGAAGCAATCTGAGAGCGTTGGGGGACTGATCACAACCCAAAATTTTGTGGAGATCCAAGTTGTTGTTCATGCCCTTCTGATAAATTTGAATGTGCAAGGCTGCACACAATGTAGGAAGTGTCCTGCACTCAGTGCTTTATCACAGAATCACAGAATCAATCAGGTTGGAAGAGCCCTCTGGGATCATCGAGTCCAACCATTGCCCTGACACCACCATGTCAACTAGACCATGGCACTAAGTGCCATGTCCAGGCTTTTCTTAAACCCCTCCAGAGATGGTGACTCCACCACCTTCCTGGGCAGCCCCTTCCAATGGCTAATGACCCTTGCTGAGAAGAAATGCTTCCTAATGTCCAACCTGAACCTCCCCTGGCCAAGCTTGAGGCTGTGTCCTCTTGTCCTATCGCTAGTTGTCCGGGAGAAGAGGCCAACTCCCACTTCACTACAACCTCCCTTCAGGTAGTTGTAGACTGCACTAAGGTCACCTCTGAGCCTCCTCTTCTCCAGGCTAAACAACCCCAGCTCCCTCAGCCGTTCCTCATAGGTCAGACCCTCCAGACCTATGAGGAAGAAGTCTTTGTCTCTTTCCTCTGTTTCCTCTTTCCTTCCCCATCTCACGCTAGGTACCTGTTTCCATCAAGCTACAGGGACGTTTTGAACTCCAGGTCTTCTTTGGAAGTCACATTGATTAGCTTTTTGCCAGAAGAAACATATTTCCCAATGCTGTGAGATGAAAGATGGTGGTATGTGCTTCACATTCTAGTTCATTCCTTGGAAAAAGCTGTACCATCGGTACCTAATGAAGGAGGACACGGCCCTGCGCAGTGTTGAACGGGTCTTGCAGGATTTCGCCATATCGAAGAAGCAGGAAGGATGTGTGTTGGGACTGATCAGGTGAGTCCACTTCAGCACTTGACTTTGTACCTGTAGATCCTCAGACCTTCCTTGCTTTGGGTCTTCTTCCATTTTATCCTGTGAATTGCCAGGAGAGAAATGGGTTTGTCTTCTAAACAGGTGGGAGATGTACAGGAAGATGAGGAAGGAGAAATAATTTTAACTGTAGAAATCACTAGTAGGGTTCTAGAAACAGGTAAAAAAAACCCTTCCCTTTCCTCTTCGTTGTGTTGGGAGCACATGATGTACAAGTAGAGGATGAAATCTGGAGAAGAGAAGGTGGAAAGGGCATCTGATTGCTGTCTTCCCCTGTCTAATGAGGGGCTGTAGACAGCATGATGCCAAACTCTTCTTGCAGGTGCACAGTGAGAGGACAGGAGGCAATGGGCACAAGTTACAGCATAGGAAATCCAGTTAGATACTAGGAGAGTGGTCAAACGCTGGCCTAGAGAGGTGGGGAATCTCCATCCTTGGAGATGCTTAGACCTCAGCTGGACAAATGACCAAACCTTGAAGTTGTCCCTGCTTTGAGCAGTTGACTTCCACCATCCCTTCTGCAGTTTCCTTGATTTTGATAGCAAGTGAGAAGTGAGGGATAAGTGAGGGAGAGGCTGCAAAGCCTGGGGCAGGGATAGCCTTGTACTAATGTCTGAGGAGATGGAGAAGCTGAACGTGGACTGGGAAGAGGGGGCAGAACAGTTGGTGGTGGCCTTTTGACTTGGATGGTCTTGCCTCTTGGAGGGCGGGGAGATGGTTCTTGCACCAAAGGAGGAAAGAGGTGAGGAGAGCTTGAGCAAGTTGGTGTCAGCAAGCAGCTGCAAGCTTTCCACAGGCCTGGATTTGGAGGTTCAAAGGAAGGTTTCAGAGGTGGACCTGTATGTCAGAGCACAGCCAGGTTGGGTACAGCAATTGGGAGGAGCTGCCAAGAGCCCCAAGACAAGTGTTGGATGACAAAATCAAAAAAGGTTGGGCTGTTCTGTTGCTTGCTTGTATCTGGTGCCCAACAACAAGCTTGGGAGAAGACATATGGTTGCTTCCTGCAGGGTGACTATGCTGGAGAGAGTGAGACTCCATTTAAGTGTCCCTTTTAGCATCCATTTATGTCTCAGGATCTCTCCTGGCAGCACTGCTTTTCCATCTCCTGCTCAGCCAGGGTCCCAAAGAGGCTCAGCATCTCCTGGGTTTAGCTAAAATACAGGTATCTCATGGAGGGGGTTGAGATTTGAGCTCTTTTCTTCTGGTCCCTCCCATCTCCAACGCATTTTCTTCTTTTCCTTCCCTGAAAGGCTGCTTTCCTGGACCCGCGCTGACTTAGCAGTCACAGCCCATCAGCAAGCCCAAGCCCAAGGCTGGTTCCTAATAAAAGCAAGTGCTCTGTTCAGATCTCTGTAGTCTAGAGGGCAATTTTATAGGGCAGTTAGATGGTGCAAATAGAAGAGTCAAATTGGGTTAAGAGCAAGGTAGATCCGTCTTCTGGAAGGAGACTTTGAGGCTTGATGCAGTGAAGTATTTAAGCCCATGTCTGTGTAACAGAACTGGGAATTACTTGTCTAAATGGCTCTAGGCACAAGAACCCTACAGAGGGATCTGGGCAGGTTGGATAGATGGGCCGAGACCAACGGCGTGAGGTTCAACAAGAACAAGTGCCGGGTCTTACACTTGGGCCACAACAACCCCCTGCAGCGCTACAGGCTGGGGGAAGAGTGGTTAGAAAGAGCCCTGGGGGTGCTGATGGACAGACGGCTGAACGTGAGCCAGCAGTGTGCCCAGGTGGCCAAGAAGGCCAATGGCATCCTGGCCTCTATTAGGAATAGTGTAGCCAGCCGGTCTGGGGCAGGGATCGTCCCTCTGTACTGGGCACTGGTGAGGCCGCACCTTGAATCCTGTGTCCAGTTGTGGGCCCCACACTTCAAGAGAGATCTTGAGGTGTTGGAGCGAGTCCAGAGGAGGGCGACCAAGCTGGTGAAGGGTCTGGAGGGTCTGAGCTATGAGGAACGTCTGAGGGACCTGGAGGTGTTTAGCCTGGAGAAGAGGAGGCTCAGAGGTGACCTTAGTGCAGTCTACAACTACCTGAAGGGAGGTTGTAGTGGAGTGGGAGTCAGCCTCTTCTCCCAGGCAACTAGTGATAGGACAAGAGGACACAGCCTCAAGCTTGGCCAGGGGAGGTTCAGGTTGGCCATTAGGAAGCATTTCTTCTCAGCAAGGGTCATTAGGCATTGGAAGGGGCTGCCCAGGGAGGTGGTGGAGTCACCATCTCTGGAGGGGTTTAAGAAAAGCCTGGACATGGCACTTAGTGCCATGGTCTAGTTGCCATGGTGGTGTCAGGGCAATGGTTGGACTCGATGATCCCAGAGGGCTCTTCCAACCTCATTGATTCTGTGATTGTGTAACTAGGGCTGGAAATCCAAGTTCGGCACCTTGCAGCCTCACTGCTGAATGTGTCCGGTCAAATCCACAGCCTGACTGGTGGTACTTTGGAGAAGACATTATTTCCTTGGAGAATAAACTCACTTGCTAAGGCTTCTTTGCAAATGCTGCTGTTCCCGTTCTGCGCAGGTGTGTGTCCGCCATACCCACCAGCCGGAAGGTGGATCCCAGCGCGGTTCTCGGGTGTTTGAAGAGTCATCACCTCTTCTCAAAGGCTGAAGTCTGCGTCGCCAACAAACTGCCGCATCTACAGAGCAGGACAGGGGTAGGTTTAACAGCTGTTAACTGGTTTATTTAACAGGTTTAACAACTGCTGGTGCTTTGAGGTTGTATCTGCCTTCTTGCATCTGAAGATTTTCCGTTTGGGGGGGTTATTTGGTACTAGTCAGGGTGCTCTCGTGAGACCCCCCCCTGCAGTGCTGCGTCCAGCTCTGGGACCCCAACAGAAGAAGGACACGGAGCTGTTGGAGCGAGTCCAGAGGAGGCCACAAAGATGCTCAGAGGGCTGGAGCCCCTCTGCTCTGGAGACAGGCTGAGAGAGCCGGGGCTGTTCAGCCTGGAGAAGAGAAGGCTCCGGGGAGACCTTCTAGCACCTTCCAGTACGTGAAGGGGCTACAGGAAAGCTGGAGAGGGGCTTTTTACAAGGGCATGGAGTGACAGGACGAGGGGGAACGGTTTTAAACTGCAAGAGGGGAGATTGAGATGAGATCTGAGGGAGAAATTCTTTGCTGTGAGGGTGGTGAGACACTGGCCCAGGTTGCCCAGAGAAGCTGTGGCTGCCCCCTCCCTGGCCGTGTTCAGGGCCAGGTTGGATGGGGCTTGGAGCAACCTGGTCTGGTGGAAGGTGTCCCTGCCCGTGGCAGGAGGGTTGGAACTAGATGATCTTTAAGGTCCCTTCCAAGCCAAACCATTTTATGATTCTATGATTAAAGAGAATTTAACTATTTATCACGGCATGAGTGGTTTTTCGGTGTTGAAGGAGGGTTTTTCTGCTCCAAAAGGCCCAAAGCTTTTTTCTCACTCTTTCTTGTCATTTTCTGTACCAGCCTGAGAACATGTGGGCCATAATTACAGTCATGGTGCTTTTTTCCGATGGCGTCAGTGACATCCAAAAGCTGATTGCGTGTCTGCAGAGACCCTGCTCTACCCTCTCTGTTGTGGACGTGACCGAGACGCTTTACTGCATGGCCACGCTGCTGTATGCGATGAGAGAGCGGAACATTGCGATCACGAACAGGTGAGGAGTGGGGAGATGCTGCCTGCCTGCCTCCTTCTAGCCATGGAGATATGTAATATATATTTTAGGCCTTTTGCTACAAGAAAGACATCGAGGTGCTGGAGCGAGTCCAGAGAAGGGCAACGGAGCTGGTGAAGGGTCTGGAGCACAAGTGTGATGAGGAGCGGCTGAGGGACCTGGGGGGGTTTAGTCTGGAGAAAAGGAGGCTGAGGGGAGACCTTCTCGCTCTCTACAACTGCCTGAAAGGAGTGTGTAGCGAGGGGGGGTCGGTCTCTTCTCCCAGGTAACAAGTGATAGGACGAGAGGAAACGGCCTCAAGTTGCCCCAGGGGAGGTTTAGATTGGAGATCAGGGACAATTTCTTCATGGAAAGGGTTGTCAAGCACTGGCACAGGCTGCCCAGGGCAGTGGTGGAGTCCCCATCTCTGGAGGGATTTAAAAGCCATGTAGATGTGGTGCTGAGGGACATGGGTTAGTGGTGGGCTGGGCAGTGCTGGGTTAACGGTTGGACTTCATGATCTTAAAGGTCTTTTCCAACCCAAATGATTCTCTGATTCTATATACAGTGAATATAAGCTCTTGAGCAATTATGTTCCTCTTGGTTAAGGTTCTTCAGTTCCTCAGTGGGTGCAGCTCGTCAGAAACAGTGTGCACAACCCTGGCTTTTTGCAGGAACATTCATGAGCGTTGCCTTTAGATTTGCTTTAATTCTTAGAGTGTTTCATAGTCTGCTTGTTTTTCAGGAGATAGTGTGCAAGAAAAATCATATTTTTTGGAAACAAAAGCAGGTTTTAATGCAACTATAGAAACTTTCTGGTTTTAATGCAACTATAGAAACTTTCTGGTTGGAAATAGATACACATCAGCTGCAACTATTTAATGCAGTTATTACATTCCTGTCACCAGTTACTCAATTCACTCCTCTTAAATCTTACTACAAGTCCCATGGGTGCACATTGCATGTGCATAGTGATCTGCCCCATGTCTTTTGTTCACAGAGGTGCCTGGTAATGCAAGTAGGAGCCCACAGGTTTCTTCAGAATTGCAGTGAGATGAGGAATAATGACACACGTAAATTCTTCTTTTGAGAAGACTGGCAAGGAAATGCACTGGAGAAGGAATCTATAGCCAGAAAGAAGATGGTTCTGGAAGCTGCCCTCTGTGAGATTGGAGGTGGCAGATGCTCTCTGTTAACCCTCTCCCCCCCACCTAAGGGAAAGGGAAAGGGAAAAGGGAGAGAGACTTATGGGTTGGAAAGTTAAAACAGTTTTAATAAACTATAATAATGAAAAAGAATATAATAACAATAATAATAGAAATAACCAAATATATACAAATATGTACAAAACCAAGATCAAGAGCTTGGAAATCCTCCTCAGGCAGAATTGCTCCCCCCAGTACAGGCAGAGGGGAAAAGGCAGTAGCTCCCCCCAGCACGGGCAGAGGGCAAAATGCAAAAGCTCCACTGCCATCACACCTGCAGGCTTTTAACTGGAGATTTGGCAAAGCTGGTACCAATCAGTGGGAGACAGGAGGGCCCCTCCCTCCTGGGCCCCACCTCCAGGAGGCAGTGGGTTAGTGATAAACAGGAAAGTGAGAATGACATGTATGGGATGGAATACCTTGCTGGTCAATCCTGGGTCACCTGCCCCGTCCACTACTCCCTGCAGGTACAACCCCCTTCGGCTCTTTACTCGTAAGCAGTGACCTTGGGTTCTCTAAGACTATTTGGCCTGGTTTGAGCCAAACCAGGACATTCCACCCCTTATTCCATACCATTCATGTCATACTCAGATCACCACTACCTTTTCATTTTCAAATATATATATACATATCACTAGTCTATGATTCATCTTTATGCAAAAAGTCCATCAAGTTCATTTGGTTCAGGATTGTGGGTTTGCATCTGGTTAGCAGTCTCTCAGCAGTCTTTCTGGCTAGCAGTCTCTCTTTTGTCATGGTTCGTGCCCACGGGTTGCAGGTTAAAGATGTCAGACTCGAGGAGGTTACTGGACGCCACTTGATGAAGCTAGCTCCGGTCGCATCACCACTGTCTTAACCTAAAAGACACTTATGCAGCAACAACATACAGTTCAAAATTAAGTAGTCTCACCCAGAATCAGATCACCTTCAGGGACACATCGGACTTCACCATCTTGCAACATCACCCACCAAGTACATCCAGGTCCCTGAGCAAAAGCAATCCCACGAATGGGTTTACCTTTGCCCGTTACAGGAAGAATCCAGACAGTTTTTCCCAATAGATTCCTTTCATGCACCACCGGGACTTTATCTCCTTCTACTGTATGTAGAAGGTCTGACTGAGCAGGGCCAGCTCGATTGATAGATCCCCTGGTGTTAACTAACCAGGTAGCTTGTGCCAGATGTTTATCCCAGTTTTTAAAGGTTCCACCCCCCATTGCTTTCAGGGTAGTTTTTAACAGCCCATTATACCGTTCAATTTTCCCAGAGGCTGGTGCATGATAGGGGATGTGATATACCCATTCAATGCCATGCTCTTTGGCCCAGTTGTCTGTGAGACTGTTTTTGAAATGAGTCCCATTGTCCGACTCAATTCTCTCTGGCGTGCCATGTCGCCACAAGATTTGCTTTTCGAGGCCCAGAATAGTGTTCCGGGCAGTGGCATGGGGCACAGAGTATGTTTCCAACCATCCGGTGGTCGCCTCCACCATGGTAAGCACATAACGTTTACCCTGGCGGGTTTGAGGGAGTGTGATATAGTCAATTTGCCAGGCCTCCCCATATTTATATTTCAACCACCGCCCCCCATACCACAAAGGTTTTAACCGTTTGGCTTGCTTAATTGCGGCGCATGTTTCACAATCATGGATAACCTGTGCAATAGAGTCCATGGTTAAGTCCACCCCTCGGTCACGAGCCCATCTGTATGTTGCATCTCTCCCTTGATGACCTGAAGTGTCATGAGCCCACCGAGCTAAAAATAGTTCACCTTTGTGTTCCCAGTCCAAATCTATTTGGAACACTTTAGCAGCTTGATCCGCTTGTTGGTTGTTTCGATGTTCCTCAGTTGCCCGACTTTTAGGTACGTGAGCATCTACATGACGTGCCTTCACGACTAGTTTCTCTAGCCGAGCAGCAATATCTTGCCACAATTTAGCAGCCCAAATAGGTTTCCCTTTGCGCTGCCAGTTGCTTTGCTTCCACTGCTTTAACCACCCCCACAAGGCATTTGCCACCATCCATGAGTCAGTATAAAGATACAGCCTTGGCCACTTTTCTCGTTTAGCAATGTCTAAAGCCAGCTGGATGGCTTTTACTTCTGCAAATTGACTTGATTCACCTTGTCCTTCTGTGGCTTCTGTGACTCGTCGTATAGGACTCCATACAGCAGCTTTCCACTTCCGATGCTTTCCTACAAGACGGCAGGATCCATCGGTGAACAGCGCATACTGCTTCTCATCCTCTGGTAGTTCATTATATGGTGGGGCTTCTTCAGCACGTGTCACCTCCTTTTCTGGTGGCATTCCGAAGTCTTTGCCTTCTGGCCAGTCCATGATTACTTCTAAGATTCCTGGGCGATTAGGGTTTCCTATTCGAGCCCTCTGCGTAATTAATGCAATCCATTTACTCCACGTCGCATCAGTTGCATGATGGGTAGTGGGAACCTTACCCTTGAACATCCAGCCTAGTACTGGTAGTCGAGGTGCTAGGAGAAGTTGTGCTTCAGTACCAATTACCTCTGAAGCAGCTCTAACTCCTTCATATGCTGCCAGTATCTCTTTTTCAGTTGGAGTGTAATTGGCCTCGGAGCCCTTGTATCCTCGACTCCAAAATCCTAGGGGTCGACCTCGAGTCTCCCCTGGCACTTTCTGCCAGAGGCTCCAGGTAGGACCATTGTCCCCAGCTGCGGTGTAGAGCACATTTTTAACATCTTGTCCCGTACGGACTGGTCCAAGGGCTACTGCATGCACAATCTCTTGTTTAATCTGTTCAAAAGCCTGTCGTTGTTCAGGGCCCCACTGAAAATCATTCTTCTTTCTGGTCACTTGATAAAGAGGGCGTACAATCTGGCTGTAATCTGGAATATGCATTCTCCAGAAACCCACAACGCCTAAGAAGGCTTGTGTTTCCTTTTTGTTAGTTGGTGCGGACATTGCTGTTATTTTGTTGATCACCTCTATCGGGATCTGGCGACGCCCATCTTGCCATTTAATCCCTAAAAACTGGATCTCCCGGGCAGGTCCCTTGACCTTGCCCCTTTTTATGGCAAAACCAGCTTGCAGAAGAATTTGGATTATTTTCTCCCCTTTGTCAAAAACTTCTGCTGATGTATCACCCCACACAATGATGTCATCAATGTATTGCAAATGTTCTGGAGCTCCACCCTTTTCTAGTGCAGTCTGGATCAGTCCATGGCAAATAGTAGGACTGTGTTTCCACCCCTGGGGCAGTCGATTCCAGGTGTACTGGATACCTCTCCAGGTAAAAGCAAACTGTGGCCTGCACTTTGGTGCCAAAGGAATAGAGAAAAAGGCATTAGCAATGTCTATGGTGGCGTACCACTTGGCTGCCTTTGACTCCAGTTCGTATTGAAGTTCTAGCATGTCTGGCACAGCAGCACTCAGCGGTGGCGTAACTTCATTTAGGCCACGATAGTCCACAGTTAATCTCCATTCTCCATCAGACTTTCGCACTGGCCATATAGGACTATTAAAGGGTGAGCGAGTCTTGGTAATCACTCCTTGATTTTCTAATTGTCTAATCAGTTTATGAATGGGGATCAGGGAGTCTCGATTGGTGCGATATTGTCGTCGGTGCACCGTGGTAGTAGCAATTGGCACCTGTTGTTCTTCAACCTTCAGCAACCCCACAACAGAAGGATCTTCTGAGAGGCCAGGCAAGGTAGACAGCTGTTTAATGTCCTCAGTCTCTACAGCTGCTATACCAAAGGCCCATCTGTACCCTTTTGGGTCCTTAAAATACCCTCTCTTGAGGTAGTCTATGCCAAGGATGCACGGAGCATCTGGGCCAGTCACAATGGGGTGCTTTTTCCATTCATTTTTAGTTAGGCTCACTTCGGCCTCCAATACAGATAACACTTGAGATCCTCCTGTTACTCCTGAAATGCTGATAGATTCTGCCCCTTTATGATCCGATGGCATTAGGGTGCACTGTGCACCAGTGTCTACCAGGGCTCGATACCTTTGTGGTTTTAATGTGCCAGGCCATCGAATCCACACAGTCCAATAAATCCGGTTGTCCCTCTCCTCCACCTGGCTGGAGGCAGGGCCCCCCTAATTAAGAAATGGATTCATGCTGCTCACAGGGACTGGACCTTCATTTCTCCTATTCACACTTGGGAAAAAGTGATTTGAGGCCCATCTCCCCTGACTGGGGTCCTGCTCACTGGTAACTGGAGCAGCCATCCTCCTAGAAAAATTCTCTCTGGTATTTCTTTTAGCTTGCAACTCACGTACTCGTGCCTGTAGGGTACTGGTAGGTTGTCCATGCCATCTGCTCATGTCCTCCCCATAACCACGCAGGGCAAACCACAGGATACCTCGTGATGTGTTCCTTTTCCTTTGAGCTGGTCCTGTAGGAGAACGTTTTCTCTTAACAGCTGCAACGCGCGCTTGTGTAGGTAGAGAGTCAAGTTTATTCTCGATCATGGACAGTTTGTCTGACAGTTGTTTAAATGAGTCCTTGTTCTCCTTAGTCAGTTTTTCCACAGCCGAGATGCGTGCCTGCAGTGGGGAAGAAATACTATCTTCATACTGTCGCATACAGTTAGCCATTTCGCCCACACTAGATCGTGCCATAGCATCTTCTCCCCATACTAATATTGACAATGTATGGGTATATGTCGGTGGAGCATTCTTCACAACCTTCCGGAACATGGATCGGTTGCATTCCACTTCATCAGGATCTACAGGATCTACAATGTCCCGTGGGTGTCTATAAATGATCTCTTGCACAGCCAGTTCTCTAAGGTAGTTAATACCTTTTTCTATAGTGGTCCATTTGCTTAGGTGGCTCATAACATCATCTTTATAGGGATACCTGCTCTTTACAGCTGACAAGAGTCGCCTCCAGAGACTGACAGTGTTTGACTTTCTTGCGAGCGCTTTATCAATACCACCATCTCTGGACAGGGATCCCAACTGTCTGGCTTCTCTGCCATCCAATTGCATGCTGTCTGCCCCATTATCCCAGCATCGGAGCAACCAGGTAATAATAGGTTCACTGTCATAACGGCTGAAGTCTTTCCTTATATTTCTCAGGTCCTTCAGGGATAAGGAGTGGTAGGTTATCTCTACGTCCGAGTCCTCTTGTGATAGTTCTGCTTTAGAAGGGCCTTTCTTCTGTGATGGGTCTGCTTTAAAAGGACAATCAAGGGAACCCCCATCTGTGTCGGGCCCTAACTCTGCCTGAGAAGGGCCCTCACCTGGGTCATATGATGGCTCTGTCTTAGAAGGCTCTGAGTCATCATCCTTCTCTTCACGAGCTGATTTCTTTTGGTATTTCTTCCTGGTTACAGGAGCAATTGGTACAGATTCGATAGATGCTGGGGTCTGAGTAGATGCAGTGGCTGTCGTGGGAGTGCTGAGAGTCTGAGTAGCTGCAGTGGCCATCTTGGGGGGTGTAGCAGCTGTGGTACAGGCTGCCAAGGTTTCAGTGGGTTGAGTGGCTGTAGCAGCAGTACACACTGTAGGATCTGAGGTGGCTGCATAACACCTACAACTGTCCCTGCACCGATATTTAATCTTATCCCACATCAGAAACACATTCAGGACAACCAAAAATAAAAACATGCCACCTAGACAGCACCATCCTAATTTCGCAAAATCTAGTGGAATCAGCTTGGCAGAAAAGGAGAAGGTACTATTTCCCAAAGTAAAACTGGAAGTGTAATCATTAACAGAATCAGCTAAAGGGCGCCTGGAGCGTGCAGATGAAGTTGCTGCTACTGATTCGCGATTAAAGCTGCCCATCATTGTGTCATAGAGATAAGAGATCGGAATATTAACTGCCCAGTTTATCACAGCATAAATCAGTATCAAACCCCATACCAAAACAATACATTTCGACCAGCGCCCACTGCTAAACTGCATGTAAACATTCATAAGAAGCAAGCAATAACACAGTGCCCACGGCAGGTAAGGCATCATTGCAATACTCAATTGTGAAAGAAACTCCATAAAAAGATGAGATAACACAGCATTCAAAAATGACATCACCATCTTCACTATCTGTTTTAACTTTCCAACCCCTCGTAAATCTCAAAGGAAGAAATCTGATATTCTCTCAGCTGAGCTCTCTGGGTCTCCTCCCACCAGAGCCAGGATTCAACTTATCAGAGCAACCTGTTGGAGCTTCTCTCGAGCCCCACGTTGGGCGCCAATAAATCTGTCACGGTTTAAAGCTGGGCCAGCTATTAACCAGGTGGCAGATGCTCTCTGTTAACCCTCTCCCCCCCACCTAAGGGAAAGGGAAAGGGAAAAGGGAGAGAGACTTATGGGTTGGAAAGTTAAAACAGTTTTAATAAACTATAATAATGAAAAAGAATATAATAACAATAATAATAGAAATAACCAAATATATACAAATATGTACAAAACCAAGATCAAGAGCTTGGAAATCCTCCTCAGGCAGAATTGCTCCCCCCAGTACAGGCAGAGGGGAAAAGGCAGTAGCTCCCCCCAGCACGGGCAGAGGGCAAAATGCAAAAGCTCCACTGCCATCACACCTGCAGGCTTTTAACTGGAGATTTGGCAAAGCTGGTACCAATCAGTGGGAGACAGGAGGGCCCCTCCCTCCTGGGCCCCACCTCCAGGAGGCAGTGGGTTAGTGATAAACAGGAAAGTGAGAATGACATGTATGGGATGGAATACCTTGCTGGTCAATCCTGGGTCACCTGCCCCGTCCACTACTCCCTGCAGGTACAACCCCCTTCGGCTCTTTACTCGTAAGCAGTGACCTTGGGTTCTCTAAGACTATTTGGCCTGGTTTGAGCCAAACCAGGACATTGATATAGTCCAACCTGTGTTAGACACAGGAGAATGGTTCATCCTCTACTTACTCAGCCATGGGCCATGTGCTCAGGTTACCAACCAGGGAAATCAGGATGCTTGTTTGGCCTGTGAGTGATTGATAATTGCTGGCTAAGGTCATTAACTTGGGTAAACGCCTGCTGAAGATGTGGCAAACAGATGTTGTCACCTGCTAGCACTAAGAGCCTGTGGTCAAAGTCACCCACATCCCACCTCCATCTCCTTGAACAATCTAGACTAGAAGAAATAGGAATGAGCACATATCTTCTGCCATTATCTCTTCAAACCACACAAGGTTTGTGATTTAGGGTGTAAGGAGGAAACACGTCCTCAGGGGACTGTCTGGTACCTATTTGCAGCTCCTAGAGCAACTAGTGAGTCCAAGCATGTAGGTCACCTAATATGAGATGCAACGTCTGTCCTGGAGTGTGGCCTGGGGTGGCAACTCTTCAGTTGTAGAATCACAGACTGGTTTGGGTTGGAAGGGACCTTAAAGGTCATCTAGTTCCAACCCCCCTGCCACAGGCAGGGACACCTTCCACCAGACCAGGTTGCTCCAAGCCCCATCCAACCTGGCCTTGAACACTGCTAGGGAGGGGGCAGCCACAGCTTCTGTGGGCAACCTGGGCCAGGGTCTCACCACCCTCACAACAAAGAATTTCTTCTGATATCTCATCTCAATCTCCCCTCTTTCAGTTTAAAACTGTTCCCCCTCATCCCATTATTCCATGCCCTTGTAAAAAGCCCCTCTCCAGCTTTCCTGTAGCCCCTTCAGGTGCTGGAAGGTGCTAGAAGGTCTCAGGAACAAAGCTGCACTAGAAGAGGTAAAACCACAGTGGTGTCAACCCTGATGTACAATGGAGGTTGATTTTAAACCAGCTGTTGCTGGTGTAATTAAAGCCACAGAGTCGCTGTGCTCCTCTTTTGGCAGTAACAAAGCACCATGAAGTACTGTCAGGGCTGACACACTTGGATAAAATCCTCATCAGACAGTTGATGAAACTGGTTCACTTTAGAGGCCTAAACCAGCCCAAATTCTCTCTCAGACTCCCCCAGACTCTGTTATAATAGTGGTTCAGGAGAGCGAAAGGATCCTGAGGACTCTGATCCCAGGTGACGTTTGCATGGCAGACCCTGAAACACAAACCTAGCAGGAGCGAGAGAGAGGCCACAAACAGAGCTGTCCCCATGGTGCCTTTGCAGTCACTTCTCAAGGCATAACTAACTGCTCTTTAAAATATTAATATTGTCTCCTGCATCTCCCTGAGCACTTGGGGCTTTGTGCATTGTTGTCTTGGAAGTATTCAAGGTGTTGGCAGCCTTTTACAGAATCACAGAATCAATGAGGTTGGAAGAGACCTCTGGGATCATCGAGTCCAACCATTGCCCTGACACCACCATGTCAACTAGACCATGGCACTAAGTGCCATGTCCAGGCTTTTCTTAAACATCTCCAGAGATGGTGACTCCACCACCTCCCTGGGCAGCCCCTTCCAATGGCTAATGACCCTTGCTGAGAAGAAATTCTTCCTAATGTCCAACCTGAACCTCCCCTGGCCAAGCTTGAGGCTGTGTCCTCTTGTCCTATCACTAGTTGCCTGGGAGAAGAGGCCGACTCCCACTCCACTACAACCTCCCTTCAGGTAGTTGTAGACTGCACTAAGGTCACCTCTGAGCCTCCTCTTCTCCAGGCTAAACACCTCCAGCTCCCTCAGCCATTCCTTGTAGGTCAGACCCTCCAGACCCTTCCCCAGCTTGGTCGCCCTCCTCTGGACTCGCTCCAACACCTCAACATCTTTCTCGAAGTGCCAGGCCCAGAACACAGGATTCAAGGTGCGGCCTCACCAGTGCCGAGTACTTTTAGGTGTCTGCAGAAGTTTAATTTGTTATTGATGATTTCTCAATGATAGTTTCTCTTTTCTCCTTTCTACTAGGATCCATTACAATATTTTCTACTGCTTGTATCTGATGGAGAATTCTTCGGTAACTCTGCAGACAGCAGAAGAGGAAACACTGGCATCACGCTGCAGGCAAGACTTATGGTCTGGGTAATGCTACTTTAGGGGATCTGAGCAATGCACCTAAGTACACAGGGCCCTGGTGGAGTGCTGAACCTTGGAAGGGGGAGCAGATGTTTCATGGCAGGGGCTGGTTGACAAGCCCCTGAGATTCATAAGGATCAGGACAAAATCTTCTTTGATCCTTGCCATCTTCTGCTTGAATTCTCAGAGGAAAACCACAATCGGGCCTTAAATCTGTAAAAATTGAATTACCAAGCGCTGACTAAATTTAAAAGTCATTATTCACCGATGGGTCTATGTATCAGTGGAACACAGTTCTGTGCTCTCCAGGCTGCTGAACTGTTGCAGACCCCAAATCACCCCAAAATTCGTAGAATCATGGAATCACAGAATGGTTTGGGTTGGAAGGGACCTTAAAGATCATCTAATTCCAACCCCCCTGCCACGGGCAGGGACACCTTCCACTAGACCGCAGCTTGCATCATTAGTCAATTTTTTTTGCTGTTAGTCGATTTTTTTTGGTTTATCTGGGAGGATTTATTTTCTTCATTCCTTTTGCTCTGTTTTTTTCCGGTTTTCATAGCTGGCCTGAAGTAAAGCTGACCCATGAACAGCAAAGGATTTTGAATCACAAAATTGAGCGTGGTCAAATAGTGAAAATTATGGCATTTGCAGGTAAGAGAAGAAAATTATGTTGTAAGAATAAACGCGTAACCTCTAATTCTGCTCCTTCCCTCCCTGCTGCTTCTGTCCAAGGAACTATGTGGATGCCAGGGAGATCAACCTTACTTTAAATCAATACTCACTAGACAGAGTCGCTCGTACTTGTTCAGGTTTAGCATCCCTGTAGGAACCGCACAAGCCAAGAAATTTTCTGTGCTTGCACACTGTTTTGAGAAGGGGAATTGCATAAAATTGAGGGAGCCCATGTAGAAAAAAAAGGGAAAGTAAATATCTCCCTACACCTGCAGAGAGTTTCCTTTAAATACACCCCACGCTGGGAGCTCAGAGGTAATGTATGCCATGAAGATGGTCAGAGGGCTGGAGCCCCTCTGCTATGGAGACAGGCTGAGAGAGCTGGGGCTGTTCAGCCTGGAGAAGAGAAGGCTCCGGGGAGACCTTCTAGCACCTTCCAGTACCTGAAGGGGCTACAGGAAAGCGGGAGAGGGGCTTTTTATAAGGGCATGGAGTGACAGGACGAGGGGGAACGGTTTTAAACTGAAAGAGGGGAGAGTGAGATGAGATCTGAGGAAGAAATTCTTTGCTGTGAGGGTGGTGAGACCCTGGCCCAGGTTGCCCAGAGAAGCTGTGGCTGCCCCCTCCCTGGTAGTGTTCAAGGCCAGGTTGGATGGGGCTTGGAGCAACCTGGTCTGGTGGAAGATGTCCCTGCCTGTGGCAGGGGGCTTGGAACTGGATGGGCTTTAAGGTCCCTTCCAACCCAAACCAGTCTGTGATTCTATGATATGAAAAGGGGCAGAAAAGGAAATGTGCAGAGCCCTTCTTGTCTCAGGGTTCTGTTGTGATTGGGTACTCCACGAGTGAAGCACTTTTGCCATGAGGTGTGGACAGTGCTGTCCTGCAGCAAACGGGAGTAAAGGAGAGCAGCATTAGTGGGAGATCTTACAAGGAAATCACAGAATCACAGAATCAACCAGGTTGGAAGAGCCCTCTGGGATCATCGAGTCCAACCATTGCCCTGACACCACCATGTCAACTAGACCAGGGCACTAAGTGCCATGTCCAGGCTTTTCTTAAACACCTCCAGAGATGGTGACTCCACCACCTCCCTGGGCAGCCCCTTCCAATGGCTAATGACCCTTTCTGAGAAGAAATGCTTCCTAATGTCCAACCTGAACCTCCCCTGGAAGGTTCATGAGCTCATGAATCACTCAAAAGAGCAATTTTAACGTTTCATTTACCAAGCTTTCTTTCAAGAGGACCAGTACCTTCACATCATGCTCAGACTTCTAGAATATTAGGTGATAAAAAGATTTTTTTTTTAAAAAAAGAAAAAGCTTTTAGGCTGCAGACTATAATCTTTCAAAGCTGCTTTGCTTCACAGCTGCTGCTGATTTCAGTTGAGTCAGTGAATAAATTCCCATTAGCTGCAAATAGTCCTGCTGTGCAGTTAGGGCAGCAGGAGGGGCAAGGTAAAGCTGATGAGAAGTGTGCGAGTCCAACTAGTGATAGGACAAGAGGACACAGCCTCAAGCTTCGCCAAGGGAGGTTCAGGTTGGACATTAGGATGAATTTCTTCTCAGCAAGGGTCATTAGCCATTGGAAGGGGCTGCCCAGGGAGGTGGTGGAGTCACCATCTCTGGAGGTGTTTGAGAAAAGCCTGGACATGGCACTTAGTGCCCTGGTCTAGTTGACATGGTGGTGTCAGGGCAACGGTTGGACTCGATGATCCCAGAGGGCTCTTCCAACCTGGTTGATTCTGTGATTCTGTGAGTTCATTCATTCCTTACTCTGGATGCTTTATTGTTTTACTTTCTTCTCTTCTTCAGGTACAGGAAAGACCTCAACCTTGGTCAAGTACGCGGAGAAGTTTGCTGATCTGAATTTCCTTTACGTGACGTTTAACAAAGCTGTTGCAGAGAAGGGAAAAAGCACCTTCCCCAGCAACGTTACGTGCAAGACTTTCCATTCGTTAGCGTTTGGAAGTGTCGGCAAACAGTGAGTGGGGATTTTGGATTCCTTCATTGAAGGCCAGTGGAGCAGGGAAAAGACATGGCAGGAAAGGAAAGTTGGGTTGTGAAGTAAACCTCCAGGATGTGAGGAAGCAAAAATAATGGGGGAAATTATTTCTTTCACCTGCTTCAAGCCAGACTGGGATTTATGGTTTCTGAATTCTTTCAGATTGGATGGGCCAGTGATTTTAGCATCTGTGTGAGCCAGGGGAAACACACTCGTTGCCCTGCTCTGACATAGACTCTGCTGGTTTAGGGGATGTTCATCCTGCCTGTGTTTATAGCCAAGGAGCACTTCACAGGGAGGTAGAAAACCCCTGAGAATGGCTTTTTCCCATTTCCCATTTACACTTCAGTGGTGCAACCACTCTAAATGCTGCTTTTCTTTAGCAGAGGAGGGGTTTTCTTACCCCGAGTTGTTCTAACGATAAGGTTTCTGGCCAATTATCAGCACATCTAAATTACAGACAGAAGGGCAAATGAGCCACGACCTGGAAGAAGAGGGGAATCCTCTTACCTGGCTCTGAAAACAATCTGTAATTGCAGAGGTGAATGATGGGAATATCTCTCTGGCTCGACTTTTCATCTATAAAATCTATAAAATTAACAAATTTATACTTCCACCAGGAATATAGTGAGGATAAATGTGTGCAGAGTTTGCAATATTCCATTCCTAGGTCAAAATGGGTGTATAAAACAGAGCTTCTGCAAGTGTTAAGCGTGCAACAGAAGCAAAAGCAAGCTTGCTTTTCCAAGTAGGCTTTTCATGTGTGTTTCAACATCTCTCTCTCATTTTTTGTCACCTGTGGCACAGCTATAAAGAAAAAGGCAAGCTGAACTTCAACAAGATGTCAGTTTTCTCCATCAGCTTCCTTATCCAGAACCGTGAGGGCCAATCTCTGTTCATCAGAGCGAAAACAGTCTCGCAGACCCTTGAAAACTTTTTTGCCTCTTCAGATAAAGAGATCTGTGAAGAGCACACTCCTATTTGGTTCAAAAATACTCATGGTGAGAGAAGATTTGTCACCCGACTAGAAAAGGAGGTGAGTATCTGAGATGAACCAAGACCTTGGCTGCAAGGTTTGCAGGGGGCTGTAGTTATCCCACATTTCTCATAGTGCACAGGTATTTCTGCTTCAGCATTGATCACATCCCATCAGATCCAGTCCAGCCAGCAGCAATCCAGTTTGCAGTCGTTATTTCTGGCAGGGAATGAACTGAGAGCCTCAAAATGTTAAATACCTTTAAGCGCCTCACAAGCTCCTCAGAGAAGCCAAAATAAATGCAAAGTCACAGAATCACAGAATGTCAGGGATTGGAAGGGACCTTGAAGGATCATCTAGTCCAGTCCCCTGCCAGAGCAGGATTACCTAGACCATATCACACAGGAACGTGTCCAGGTGGGTTTTGAATGTTTTCAGAGAAGGAGACTCCACAACCTCTCTGGGCAGCCTGTGCCAGTCTGCTGGAACTTCTTCCAGGTAACAAATGATAGGATGAGAGGAAACGGCCTCAAGTTGTGCCAGGGGAGGTTTAAATTGGAGATCAGGGACAATTTCTTCCCTGAAAGGGTTGTCAAGCACTGGCACAGGCTGCCCAGGGCAGTGGTGGAGTCACCATCCCGCGGGGGATTCAAAAGCCGTGTAGATGTGGTGCTGAGGAGCATGGGTTAGTGGTGGCCTTGGCAGTGTTGGGTTAATGGTTGGACTCAATGATCTTAAAGATCTTTTCCAACCAAAATGATACAATAAATAGCTGAGCCAAAGAAATGCCCTTCTTCAGGGGGCTACATTTGGAAAAGACCATGTTGAGAAGTAGTTAACTGGTGGTAACACAGAAGAGAATTAGGAGGAGAAAGGCTTCGGAGAAGCCTTTCAAGATCTGCTCTGCCTGGACTGTTTTTCCACTCAAAGTGATCTATCCAGACCCTTCTGTTTTCTCTTTCTAGATCAACGTGCAAGAGGCGAAAGAGATATGGCGCAACATGAAGAAGCTGGATGGAGACGCAGAGAAGAAATACAAGATGACTTGTGATGGTAAGAGAGTACAGATGTCAAATGCCTTCAAATAAAGAGCTTTAGTAGAAAACTAAACAGATTCATACTTCTTACTTCTGACTGTGCACCAGGAATGAGCATCAAAAAGTATAAAATTCCTGTTCTCCTGCCACTGGCTCACCAAGGAGCTCAAAACAGGCCCGAGGACTGAAAGTTTGTTCATTTTTCCTGTTCGGCCTCTGAAAATGGTGGAACTATTCAGATGTGTGTGATTGGCAGCAGAATCGTAGAAATTATGGGTGGGACAGTGGGCAAACGAATGCTAACAGAATGTCAGGGATTGGAAGGGACCTCGAAAGATCATCTAGCCCAATCCCCTGCCGGAGCAGGATTACCTGGATCATGTCACACAGGAACGCGTCCAGGCGGGTTTTGAATGTCTCCGGAGAAGGAGACTCCACAACCTCTCTGGGCAGCCTGTGCCCAGAGTCACCCTCACTGTAAAGAAGTTTTCCCTCATATTTATGTGGAACCTCCTGTGTTCCAGCTTGCACCCGTTGCCCCTTGTCCTGTCAATGGATGTCACTGAGAAGAGCCTGGCTCCATCCTCATGACACTTGCCCTTTACATATTTATAAACATTAATGAGGTCCCCCCTCAGTCTCCTCTTCTCCAAGCTAAAGAGACCCAGCTCCCTCAGCCTCTCCTCAGAAGGGAGATGTTCCACCCCCTTCATCATCTTCGTGGCTCTGCGCTGGACTCTCTCTAGCACTTCCCTGTCCTTCTTGAACTGAGGGACCCAGAACTGGACACAATATTCCAGATGCGGCCTCACCAGGGCAGAGTAGAGGGGGAGGAGAACCTCTCTCGACCTGCTGACCACACCCCTTCTAATACACCCCAGGAGGCCATTGGCTGCCTTGGCCACAAGGGCACACTGCTGGCTCATGGTCATCCTGCTGTCCACTAGGACCCCCAGGTCCCTTTTCCCTACGCTGCTCTCCAACAGGTCTGGCCCCAATGTCATGTAAATTCCAAGCAAGAAGTAGGGCCAGAAAGAGTTTTTTTAAAAGGGGACTTGTTTTAAAGATCATGGTGTTTTATGATGACAAAATTACCCTCTCACTGATGTGCCTTGTTCTTTCTCTCAGGGTATTTGAAACTTTGGCAGCTCAGCAAGCCTCAGCTCTCGGGATATGACGCCATTTTTGTCGACGAAGCACAGGACTGCACTCCAGGTGAGCGGTGACAGGAGACAGAGCTGCAACCTTCCTAAGCACTTTACAGAGAAGATGTTCTTGTGCTCAGGGGTGTGTGAGAAGAAGCACAATTAAAAAAAATTCTGCCCCTCAGCTGTAACAGCATAACTGACCCTTTGCTTGGTCCCAGTTCAGTGAGGCAGCTTGTAAGCAGGCTACAAGAGCACATGTGCATCAGCTTGAGGGGTTGCTGTCAGTTGCTTTGGGCATCCAGACATGCCTTCCAGACCCTTTTGCTATTGCTTTGTTGCTAAGAGGGGAAAAACAATACCAGCATGGCCGAGGACATGGTTTATTACAGAGTGGGGAGACATTAAATGGTTCAGCTACCAGAAGAGCACAGAATCACAGAATCAATGAGGTTGGAAGAGCCCTCTGGGATCATCGAGTCCAACCATTGCCCTGACACCACCATGTCAACCAGACCATGGCACTAAGTGCCATGTCCAGGCTTTTCTTAAACCCCTCCAGAGATGGTGACTCCACCACCTCCCTGGGCAGCCCCTTCCAATGGCTAATGACCCTTGCTGAGAAGAAATGCTTCCTAATGTCCAACCTGAACCTCCCCTGGTGAAGCTTGAGGCTGTGTCCTCTTGTCCTATCGCTGGTTGCCTGGGAGAAGAGGCTGACTCCCACTGCGCTACAACCTCCCTTCAGGTAGTTGTAGACGGCAATAAGAGCTGCTCCATCCCGCCCCGGCACTGGATGCAAGTCTTGCCTGTTTCTTGCACCATCCCAGGTATTCCTGAGTCACGTAGCAGAAAGCTTCTGGCTTGCTTTGCCAGGGATATGAGGAGTAGCTCTCTGTTGCAAAGCGAGTTGAATTGGTTCTGCAAAGAGATCTAAGCAGACCGAACTGTGTGCTGAGGAGCAAAAGAAGCTGGGCAGAAGAAGGCCTGGTCTTTTCAGCAGATATTAAATCATAGTATCATGGAATAGAATCACAGGATGGTTTGGGTTGGAAGGGACCTTAAAGATCATCCAGTTCCAACCCCCCTGCCACGGGCAGGGACATCTTCCACCAGACCAGGTTGCTCCAAGCCCCATCCAACCTGGCCTTGAACACTGCCAGGGAGGGGGCAGCCACAGCTTCTCTGGGCAACCTGGGCCAGGGTCTCACCACCCTCACAGCAAAGAATTTCTACAGGGCTGTGCTTTTGCAGAAGCACACAATGTGAGCTGCGGTCTAGTGGAAGGTGTCCCTGCCCGTAGCAGGGGGTTGAACTAGATGATCTTTAAGGTCCCTTCCAACCCAAACCATTCTGTGATTCTATGATTCAAGCAGTTGCTCTGTCAGTGTCACTGAACCTTGGGCAGGCTTGGTCGACGTGGACTGAAGGGCTTTCTGAGGTGTGCGCTGAGTCCGTGCTCATACGTGCGGCACGTCTGGGTTACTGGGGATGGGTGGTGGGTTTGTGCTGGGCTCACAAGTGTGGCACTAAGATGCTGTGCAGCTGCAGTCCAGGGAAAAACACCGTCAGACTGAAATAGCGAGAGGACATTTGTAGAGCTCCCAGTCAGCTGCATGCTTCCCTTTGCTTCTCCCCAGCCTGTTGTCTCCTGCAGCTGTGTTGGCCCTTTCTTAAATGTCATCAGGCAAGAGATTTTGCCTCTGTGCAGCCAAGAGATACTGCACAGCTCACTCTTGGTTTATGAGCAGGCTCCTCCTTAATGCTCCAATGTTTTCCTGCAGCCATCGTGGATATTGTGCTGTCACAGACGTGTGGTATAATCCTCGTAGGAGACCCTCACCAGCAGATCTACACCTTCCGAGGCGCTGTCAATACCCTCTCCTCAGTGCCTCACACCCATGTCTACTACCTCACCCAGGTAAGATGAGGGTCTGCTGCTGTCCTTCCCTGGACAGATCCCTAACGCAGTGGAAAATGTTTCACATCCTTTTTCAGAAGGCATCTAACAGCCAGACTTCTTGAGATTGTCACCATCACAGAATCACAGAATCACAGAATGTTAGGGATTGGAAGGGACCTCGAAAGATCATCTAGTCCAATCCCCCTGCCGGAGCAGGATTACCTGGATCATGTCACACAGGAACGCGTCCAGGCGGGTTTGAATGTCTCCAGAGAAGGAGACTCCACAACCTCTCTGGGCAGCCTGTGCCAGTGTTCGGTCACCCTCACCGTAAAGAAGTTTTTCCTCATATTTATGTGGAACCTCCTGTGTTCCAGCTTGCACCCATTGCCCCTTGTCCTGTCAAGGGATGTCACTGAGAAGAGCCTGGCTCCATCCTCATGACACTTGCCCTTTACATATTTATAAACATTAATGAGGTCCCCCCTCAGTCTCCTCTTCTCCAAGCTAAAGAGACCCAGCTCCCTCAGCCTCTCCTCAGAAGGGAGATGTTCCACCCCCTTAATCATCTTCGTGGCTCTGCGCTGGACTCTCTCTAGCAGTTCCCTGTCCTTCTTGAACTGAGGGGCCCAGAACTGGACACAATATTCCAGATGCGGCCTCACCAGGGCAGAGTAGAGGGGGAGGAGAACCTCTCTTGACCTGCTAACCACACCCCTTCTAATCCACCCCAGGATGCCATTGGCCTTCTTGGCCACAAGGGCACACTGCTGGCTCATGGTCATCCTGCTGTCCACTAGGACCCCCAGGTCCCTTTCCCCTACGCTGCTCTCCAACAGCTCTGTCCCCAACTTGTACTGGTACATGGGGTTGTTCTTGCCCAGATGCAGGACTCTACACTTGCCCTTGTTATAGTTCATTAAATTTCTCCCCGCCCAACTCTCCAGCCTGTCCAGGTCTCTCTGAATGGCTCTGCCTGGATTAGCGGCGTGCTTTGCTGGGCACGTTCCACAGTGCAGAGCTGCTTTGTGCCTCTTAGTGGAGTGACCCCATCACTAGGAAAGCCAAGTGGCTTGAAAAATGGGTACTGGGGTGGAGACCTTAGTGTATGGCTTGTTTCATAGAATCACAGGATGCCTTGATTTGCAGTGGCACATCTTGTGACAAGTCTTGGGGACCAGTCTTGCATCACCTCGCTTGTGGAGTTTTTTGGGTAACAATGTTTTCCGCTTCTCTTTGCTGCTGGAGGTGTTGTGCTCAGCCAGGCACTGGTGTTTTTGATCATGATGTTAGTGAAACTTGATTAAACTTGATAACGAGACACCTTTCACAGAATCACAGAATCAACCAGGTTGGAAGAGCCCTCTGGGATCATCCAGTCCAACCGTTGCCCTGACACCACCATGGCAACTAGACCATGGCACTAAGTGCCATGTCCAGGCTTTTCTTAAACACCTCCAGAGATGGTGACTCCACCACCTCCCTGGGAAGCCCCTTCCAATGGCTAATGACCCTTGCTGAGAAGAAATGCTTCCTAATGTCCAACCTGAACCTCCCCTGGCGAAGCTTGAGGCTGTGTCCTCTTGTCCTATCGCGAGTTGCCTGGGAGAAGAGGCCGACTCCCACTTCACTACAACCTCCCTTCAGGGAGTTGTAGACTGCACTAAGGTCACCTCTGAGCCTCCTCTTCTCCAGGCTAAACACCCCCAGCTCCCTCAGCCGTTCCTCGTAGGTCAGACCCTCCGGACCCTTCACCAGCTTGGTCGCCCTCCTCTGGACTCGCACTGAGGAGGCATCTTTGCTCGTGATAGAAGACGTTGGGAGTGAGTGCCGAGAAGGGAGAACTGTGTAAAGACTAATATCATGGGAGAAGCTGGTCTTGTAAATTAGGCTAGACATTAAATGAATGTTTCTAACCATGGGAAGAGCAAGACTCTGGGATGGACTTCACATGGAAATAAGGATACCCTGGATGTGTTTAAAAGCCGTGTAGATGTGGTGCTGAGGGACATGGTTTAATGGTGGATTTGGCAGTCTTAGGTTTACGGTTGGACTTGATGATCTTAAAGGTCTTTTCCAACCGAAACAATTCTATGATTCAAGCTTTGACTTCGCGACACTTTGTTGGCCCCAGATCTATGGGTTAGGAAACCATAAGGAGCAACGTCCAGCCCTGCTCTGCTGCTCTGGTCCATCAGCTCTCCAGCTGCCCTGCAAAGTGAGGGACCTGGCTGCTTTCCCACCACCTCTAGCCCCTGCCCTGCTGCAGGACGGACGTGCCATGTCGCATTAACTTGCTGGGGAAGAGTCTTGGCAGTGGCAGCTGTTGGGGTGGAGAGGCTGGAAACCACATTTTGCCCTGTATGATAGTCCCATCTCACAGCACAGTTCCTGTCTCCTTGGGTGTAAGAGTGACCAGGATTTCTAGGAATAGTTTGGGGGGGATTTGGGTGCTTTTTCTAAGAGAAACATTGTCCAGAAGTTTGGTGGGAATTGTGTCATTCCATATAGAGTAATACATTTGTAGGTTCTAACAAGTTCCTCTTCTTTTCCTTGCTGTTTTCCACGTAGAGTTTCAGATTTGGTCCTGAAATAGCTTACGTTGGAGCAACCATTCTGGATGTCTGCAAGAGGATCAGGAGTAAGACATTAGTGGGTGGAAACCAAAAGGGTAAGTTGTATCGGTGCATCTGTGGGATCAGTCAGCTCAGTTCAGTGACCAGGAGTTACAGAGCTACTGCATAATAAAGTGTGTCTCAGGGTTAATCCTGATTTATGGAGATCTTTGGGTTTAGGTATCTGCTTTCCAACTGCCCTGGCTAACTGGGAATGTCTTCACGCAGGTGATGTGAGAGGCAGCATGGAAAGCAAGATAACAATCTTATCACGAAGCAATTTTAATGTGTTCGAGGATGCTGTGAGACTTACTGGAAGAGAGACACCGATTAGAATACACGTGATTGGGGTAAGGGGAAAACCCCAGCTTGGTCGCCCTCCTCTGGACTCACTCCAACACCTCAACATCTTTCTTGAAGTGCAGGGCCCAGAACTGGACACAGGATTCAAGGTGCGGCCTCACCAGTGCCGAGTACAGAGGGACGATCCCTTCCCCAGACCGGCTGGCTACACTGTTCCTGATAGAGGCCAGGATGCCATTGGCCTTCTTGGCCACCTGGGCACACTGCTGGCTCATGTTCAGCCGCCTGTCCATCAGCACCCCCAGGGCTCTTTCTAACCACTCTTCCCCCAGCCTGTAGCGCTGCGGGGGGTTGTTGTGGCCCAAGTGTAAGACCCAGCACTTGTTCTTATTCACGTTTCCCTTATTCCCTCCCTCTTAACACCACTAACCACTGGGCCCTGCTACATTCTCTAGACACTCTAGACAGCACCTTTGCTTCTCTCTATTAAGATAAATTGTTCTTTGTTTTAGGGGCTTGCCCGTTTCGGCCTGAGCAGAATTTATGATATTTGGAAACTCAGTCAACCCGCAGATAAACGGAAAAAAGGTGAGTACATCCTCACCCTGCTCTCTGTCTGTGGTCCTCCCTGCAGCGGCACAGATTTGTTTAGTTTTTGCTGTGGCGATGGAAAGCAGCACGCTTCTTGGTGCTTTATTTTCTATTTCCTCATGCAGTTACCTGTTGAAAACTGGCTTCTCAATGGCAGCGTCACGGGCTGTGCTATTTTAGACATTAGGAAGCATTTCTTCTCAGCAAGGGTCATTAGCCATTGGAAGGGGCTGCCCAGGGAGGTGGTGGAGTCACCATCTCTGGAGGGTTTAAGAAAAGACTGGACATGGCACTTAGTGCCCTGGTCTAGTTGCCATGGTGGTGTCAGGGCAATGGTTGGACTCGATGATCCCAGAGGGCTCTTCCAACCTCATTGATTGATCCTATTGATCCCATTGAGAAGTTTTTATTTGTCCCATTTTCCCCTGTACTCGGCACTGGTGAGGCCGCACCTCGAATCCTGGGTGCAGTTTTGGGCCCCTCACTACAAGAAAGACCTTGAGGTGCTGGAGTGAGTCCAGAGAAGGGCAACGGAGCTGGTGAAGGGTCTGGAGCACAAGTGTGATGAGGAGCGGCTGAGGGACCTGGGGGGGTTTAGCCTGGAGAAAAGGAGGCTGAGGGGAGACCTTCTCGCTCTCTACAACTGCCTGAAAGGAGGGTGTAGTGAGGTGGGTGTCGGTCTCTTCTCCCAGCTAACAAGTGACAGGACAAGAGGAAACAGCCTCAAGTTGTGCCAGGGGAGGTTTAGATTGGAGATCAGGGACAATTTCTTCCCTGAAAGGGTTGTCAAGCATTGGAATAGGCTGCCCAGGGCAGTGGTGGAATCCCCATCCCTGGGGGGATTTAAAAGCCATGTAGATGTGGTGCTGAGGGACATGGCTGATGATCTTACAGGTCCTTTCCAACCAGAACGATTCGGTGATTCTAAAAAATACCTTAGGGGTGGGTGTCAAGGGGATGGGGCAAGACTCTTCTCAGTGGTGCCCAGTAACAGCACAAGGGGCAACGGGCACAAACTGAAACATGGGAAGTTCCATCTGAATATGAGGAGGAACTTCTTTGGTGTGAGGGTGCCAGAGCCCTGGCACAGGCTGCCCAGGGAGGGGGGGAGTCTCCTTCTCTGGAGATATTCAAACCCGCTTGGACGTGACCCTGTGCAACGTGCTCTGGGTGATCCTGCTTGTGCAGGGTTGGGCTGGATGATCTCCAGAGGTCCCTTCCAACCCTTAACTGTTCTGTGATTCTGCTTTGTGAAACGACCCACTCTGATGAGAGCATCGAGCTCTGACAGTGCTTTGCATCAGTAAAGAGAAGATCTGGAGCGAAAACCACCCATCGCAGAGCGAGGAGGACCTCCCAAGACCCTGCATCCCACAGCAGCAGCCCACCCGCTGCCCCACACTGCCATAATGCCCTGAAATTTGATTAGAATTTAAAAATACCATTATATATGTGTGTCAAATAAACTCATGTTACCTGCTACTTTCTTTTCAGCAAACCTTGTTATCAATGACTCCTTCATCAAAAAATGGGAAGAAACTCGGGGCTTCTTTGGTTTAAAGGAATATGCAGAGCACATCGACGACAAAGACCTGGAGGTGAAGATTGCGATAGTGGAGAAGTACAAAGAGCGGATCCCTGAGCTGGTGCAGAGGATTGAGAGCAGCCACGTGTCACAAGAAGCCGTGGCAGGTAAAGCCAAGCTGTGTCTTTGATAGAGGAGAAAATTCAGGTCTTTTTTTTAATCCAGCTTCAGAGCTGAATCCACCTCGTTCTGCAAAAAAAAAAAAAGCTACATTTGGATCAAGTGGGTCTTTTGGGGAGGAAGGATGTTGAACAGCAGCTTTTGGGGTACATCTGGGTCTCCAGGTGGATTTCAGTGCAATGAATTTGCCACCAAAGGTTTTCTTAATGTGACTTTGCTAGAGGCAAAAAAACCTTTGGCCCCAATATCTCCTACAGTTGGAAAGCCCTAGGGCTTTATCCTGCTTTTTGGGATTCCTGTTGTAGTTGCCCTGCAAGTTGCTGCCTAAAATTTGAGGAGGGCACAAAGCAATCGAGTCCAAAATTCATCAAATAAAGAGCGTTCGTGTTTGGGAGTTGGGGCTGGGGCTCAGGCTGCTGACAACCAGACACTTTCCTTGGCTGGGAAGTTGTCTTAAGCCCGGTGGCATCCTGGCCTCTCTTAGGAGTAGTGTAGCCAGCCAGTCTAGGGAAGGGATCGTCCCTCTGTACCCGGCACTGGTGAGGCCGCACCTTGAATCCTGTGTCCAGTTCTGGGCCCCGCACTTCAAGAGAGATGTTGAGGTGTTGGAGCGAGTCCAGAGGAGGTCGACCAAGTGGTGAAGGGTCTGGAGGGTCTGACCTCTGAGGAATGGCTGAGGGAGCTGGGGGTGTTTAGCCTGGAGAAGAGGAGGCTCAGAGGTGACCTTAGTGCAGTCTACAACTACCTGAAGGGAGGTTGTAGCGGAGTGGGAGTCGGCCTCTTCTCCCAGGCAACCAGCGATAGGACAAGAGGACACAGCCTGAAGCTTCGCCAGGGGAGGTTCAGGTTGGACATTCGGAAGCATTTCTTCTCAGCAAGGGTCATTAGCCATTGGAAGGGGCTGCCCAGGGAGGTGGTGGAGTCACCATCTCTGGAGGGGTTTAAGAAAAGCCTGGACATGGCACTTAGTGTCCTGGTCTAGTTGGCATGGTGGTGTCAGGGCAATGGTTGGACTCGATGATCCCAGAGGGCTCTTCCAACCTCATTGATTCTGGGATTCTGTGATTTATGTTTGAGGAGAGGTGAAATGAATGTGGAATGAAATAATTTCATTTGATTCAGCGCCTCGTGAAGTTAAAAATACCGTTATTGCTGCAATGACTGATCTTATCTCCTCCTTGTTCCCCATGTGTGCTGGTTACAGATTATCTACTAGGTACTGTCCACAAAGCCAAAGGCCTGGAGTTTGATACGGTGCAGATTGCAGATGACTTCGTGAAAGTACCGTATCTCAGGGATGATTACCAGAGATCTAACTTCTGTGTCGGTAAGGGAACAGCCGCGTGTGGTCCCCATCCTGATCGGACAGTGGGAAAGCAAAGCGTGCTGCTGGTGCTGGTCCTGCGAGCCCCCCGCTTCTCGGTGGTGTCAAGTGCCACTGGCTGTACTAGTGGTAGAGTCATAGAATCACAGGATGGTTTGGGTTGGAAGGGACCTTTTTACAAGGGCATGGAGTGACAGGACGAGGGGGAATGGTTTTAAACTGAAAGAGGGGAGATTGAGATGAGATCTGAGGGAGAAATTCTTTGCTGTGAGGGTGGAGAGACCCTGGCCCAGGTTGCCCAGAGAAGCTGTGGCTGCCCCCTCCCTGGCAGTGTTCAAGGCCAGGTTGGATGGGGCTTGGAGCAACCTGGTCTGGTGGAAGGTGTCCCTGCCTGTGGCAGGGGGTTGGAACTAGATGATCTTTAAGGTCCTTCCCAACCCAAACCATTCTGTGATTCTATTCTATGATTCTAAGTACAAGCTGAAGCATCAGAAGAACAGCAGAGCTGTCCATTCCTGTTCTCTAAAGCTATTGGTGATCTCTCCTCCAACCTAGGCTTGTACCCTGAGGATGAATGGAACCTGCTCTATGTAGCAGTGACACGCGCCAAGAAGTATTTGCTAATGTCAAAGTCCCTGGAACACCTTTTAGCATTGGCTGGGGTAAGTTAGACCTTTCCAAGGTAACAAATCCTCAAGCGGGACAATTTAGGGCCCCGATACCTGCACTTCAGCTTCGCCAGGGGAGGGTCAGGCTGGACATGAGGAAGCATTTCTTCTCAGCAAGGGTCATTAGCCATTGGAAGGGGCTGCCCAGGGAGGTGGTGGAGTCACCATCTCTGGAGGGGTTTAAGAAAAGCCTGGACATGGCACTTAGTGCCATGGTCTAGTTGCCATGGTGGTGTCAGGGCAATGGTTGGACTCGGTGATCCCAGAGGGCTCTTCCAACCTGGTTGATTCTGTGATTCTGTGACATTTTTCCCTCCGTTCCTGCTGCTCCACACTGTGATTTCAATAGTGAGACATTTTTTTTTCCACACTCCTCACATTTGGGTGTTGTCTTCCACAGATCCTGACTTCTCCTCTCAGTGCAAGCACGTAGGTTCCCTTTCCGTGGTTGCCAGCTCTTACTTCACTTCCTTCCTTGCGAGCTGCTGCTGGCTTCTGCTTGGTTTTTGTTGTCACCAAGGATTTAGGGTTGGGGTTTTTTGTACAAAACAACCTGTTCCAGTATCTCAGCTTCCTCTGAGTGTTGTTGTTCCCTTTTTTTCTTGTTTCTTAGGAGCGTTTCCTTCGGGTGGAGCTGATGAGTGAGGCTGCGAAGGACGGGGCCACTGTCACTTGTTCTGTGCCACAGTGTACGCAAACACTGCAGCCCAGCTCCAGGCTGGTGGTGAAGAAGCTCCCTCTGACTCATGTACGTCCCCTCCCTGAGCCTTTGAGATCACCTTTCTGAATCAGGGGCGTTCCCAAGCTGTTCTGGCTGTGCTCTGTGACTGTTCTGAGCTGTCTCACCAGGGAGGGACAACCCAAGTGCTAAGCTTTAGTGGAAGGGAGTACGGAGTGTCCCGTAGCTGGATCTCATGCCCACAGCTCGCCAGCCCTTCTGCTCACAATCCTGGCTCACAACTCATAACCGCGTGATTCGGGGTGGTGGTGCAGTTACCACAGATCCACTCAAGCCTTAACCTCTCTTCTGAGACTAATTGTGGTCTCGTGTGGGGCTGGTTTGGGGATCTGGTTGTGTCAGAATCACAGGATGGTTTGGGTTGGAAGGGACCTTAAAGACCATCTAGTTCCAACCCCCTGCCACAGGTAGGGACACCTTCCACCAGACCAGGTTGCTCCAAGCCCCATCCAACCTGGCCTTGAACACTGCCAGGGAGGGGGCAGCCACAGCTGCTCTGGGCAACCTGGGCCAGGGTCTCACCACCCTCACAGCAAAGAATTTCTTCCTCAGATCTCATCTCAATCTCCCCTCTTTCCGTTTAAAACCGTTCCCCCTCGTCCTGTCACTCCATGCCCTTGTAAAAAGCCCCTCTCCAGCTTTCCTGTAGCCCCTTCAGGTACTGGAAGGTGCTAGAAGGTCTCCCCGGAGCCTTCTCTTCTCCAGGCTGAGCAGCCCCAGCTCTCTCAGCCTGTCTCCAGAGCAGAGGGGCTCCAGCCCTCTGAGCATCTTCATGGCCTCCTCTGGACTCGCTCCAACAGCTCCCTGGAGCTCCCCCAGAGTTACTGTGTGCTCACTAGGGGAGCATGGACTTCACTGCCCCCTCTGGGCCAGGATCCCCCCCAGAGCCAGAAGCTGGGATCAAGGCCGAAACTGGACCTGAAAGTCAGATTGTCAACAGGGCGAGGGGTGCTCTGCTACTCCCAGCTCTGGGGGAGCTCCATGTCCAGGACAAGAGGTAGCAGATGGCTCCGAGCCATCAGCAGGGAACACAAGCACTGGGACAGGCAAGGCCTCGTCCTTCACCAGCAAAGACCTGCACAGGGACATGCAGTCTACAACTACCTGAAAGGGAGGTTGTAGCGCAGTGGCAGTCGGCCTCTTCTCCCAGGCAGCTAGCGATAGGACAAGAGGACACAGCCTCAAGCTTGGCCAGGGGAGGGTCAGGTTGGACATTAGGAAGCATTTCTTCTCAGCAAGGGTCATTAGCCATTGGAAGGGGCTGCCCAGGGAGGTGGTGGAGTCACCATCTCTGGAGGGGTTTAAGAAAAGCCTGGACATGGCACTTAGTGCTCTGGTCTAGTTGACATGGTGGTGTCAGGGCAATGGTTGGACTCGATGATCCCAGAGGGCTCTTCCAACCTGGCTGATTCTGTGATTCTGTGAGGGGGCTGTGTCCGAGGTTGGAAGCCTTTCTCCAGCCTTCCTCTTCTCTCACGTCTCCTCTCTTTCCCCCACAGAGCGATGGCAGCAGGGATGAAGGTGGTTACCTTTGCCACGCTTGCACGCGGCAGCTCTTCGGCTCTCTGACACCGCTCACCTCTTCCCCAGCGCTTCAGGAACAGCCCATCCAGCTCTAACGAAGAGCCCTCCAGCTCCCCAGAGCCCTGGCTGCGACCCGGAGCCATCCTGGGTGCTGGACAAAGCCTGTTGTCACATCCCAGCTCCAAAAGCAGGTGGATATTGGAGCAGGATTTCACAGCAGCTCCGAGAGGAACCCTCCAGGCTCTCTCCAAGGAGGTGTGGGCCCATTCCATCACGTCATGTCTCGGTGAAATCCCTCTGCTCCACCAGAAGAGGAAACACGACACTGAGAAGTACCCAAAGAAACACTTTATTCCTAGAAAATTGACTTTTTCCTGGAGCCTGTTCTAATGGGGAAAATTTCACTATCAGCTCTGGGAGGAACTCATTAATTAGTGTCTCCCAGATGAATTAATTTTCCATATTTGCAGCCAAGAGGTTTCCCCAGACTCTGTTTCCCTTCTCCCTGCAGCAAACCATAAAAGACCACGAGAGGCAGCGTCTGAAGAACTGCTTTGGTTTGGTTTCAGTCTAACTCGGAGACAAACTGGACACCGTTTTTAATCCTGAAATTAAATTTGTAACAAAAAAACAAAAAGCCTTAATGCTTTTTTTTTCTTTTCCCTTCTGTTAAGAAGTCATCTTGGGTTGCATTTATTTACCAGCCATCGCAGTAGCAGTGGTGCAAGCACCGTGGTGCTCTTGTAAATGAGGTGGTGGCTTGTGCTTTGCGTTTGAAGACACCGTGGCTTGTTGTACCAGAGCCCGTGTTGTGCGGAGATCAAAACCGAAACTGATTTTGGAAGAGATCTGCTCTTGGACGTGGGCCCGGAGCCGTGAGCCGTGCCTGCTGGAGGAAGCTCGTGCATCCTGTTGATTTCCATGGTTGTTCATTGAACGGTAGCTGCTTTGCCACCTCTCCTTTCGCTTTCGAAGGACTGACTTCAGAAAGGCTTTCCCTGTTCCTCTCACCTAAGTGTGGGCAGAAGTTCACCCAACGCTTGGGTAACCGCAAAGCTCGGCGCAGATGTTGGACCAGGCACCTCCAGCGATCCCTTCCAGCCTCACTTGATTTCTGACCATCCCGTGGTACGTTGGGGAGAGGCTGTGCCGCTGCAGGTGGGTTGGGTCTGTCACACATCCACAGAATCACCGAATCAACCAGGTTGGAAGAGCCCTCTGGGATCATCGAGTCCAACCATTGACCTGACACCACCATGGCAACTAGACCAGGGCACTAAGTGCCATGGCCAGGCTTTTCTTAAACCCCTCCAGAGATGGTGACTCCACCACCTCCCTGGGCAGCCCCTTCCAATGGCTAATGACCCTTGCTGAGAAGAAATTCTTTCTAATGTCCAACCTGAACCTCCCCTGGCGAAGCTTGAGGCTGTGTCCTCTTGTCCTATCGCTGGTTGCCTGGGAGAAGAGGCCGACTCCCACTTCACTACAACCTCCCTTCAGGTAGTTGAAGACTGCACTAAGGTCACCTCTGAGCCTCCTCTTCTCCAGGCTAAACACCCCCAGCTCCCTCAGCCGTTCCTCGTAGGTCAACGTTCCTTCCAGCTCCGACGGTCCAGAGCAGCGGCAGAAACAGGAGGACAAGACACAGCAGCGAGGAAAAGACGTGAAAATTAAGTCCTTAGATACCTACTGCTTTCCAGCTGACTCCTGAAAATCCTTTTGCCATCCAGCTGAGCCAAAGGAGCGATGGCAGCTGCTGCCTTGGCTTCACCCTTGGCCTCCAGAGCATGGCACAACCAGTGCTCGGCGAGCCCTTGGTGCTGCACAGATGGATTTCACCCCAACCCAGCTCCCATCTGTCCCCGGTGTCCTCCCCACCATCACAGCTGCTAAGAAGAATCAACTGCTGTGTGTGCATTGTTTTATATACAATATATACACGGATATACATAAAAACGGTGTCAGTAGGAAGCTGCAAGGGGGAAACAAGTGGATAACAACTGGGGATGGACGCGGGGAAAAGATGCAAAGGAAAATATTTCCTAGGGCGTGTTATTGCTTTCGGTCTTGGTAGTGTCTGTGGTGAAATCGCTCCTGCTCGTGGTCCCCTGCGAGTGGCCGGAGCCAGCGGGCACCCGGGGTCAGCGCCGACAGTGCCTCCGAAGGATCCCTGAGCTGCGTCCGAGGGCCGACCCCTGCAACCACGGCGGGACGGCGCCGGCACCTTCCGCTGCGGCTGTGGCCTCACCGGCGAACGGCTGAAAGAGAGCAGGGAGGGGGTGAGGACGCAGCGGACGGATGCTCAGCTGGGTGCCTCCCTCGCTGCCTTGTTTTTGTTTAGTTGGGGTGATATAAAATGTCCGTGTGAAGCTTCCTGGGAGGGACGGTGATGGTGAGGAGGGTTTCCTGTCAGCAAGTGGCAAAAAAGGACCTGGGGGTGTTGGTTGATGGCAGCTGAATATGAGCCAGCAGTGTGCCCAGGTGGCCAAGGCCACCAGCATCCTGGCTTGTATCAGCACTAGTGTGGCCAGCAGGACTAGGGCAGGGATCGTCCCCCTGGACTCGGCACTGGTGAGGCCGCACCTCGAATCCTGGGTGCAGCTTTGGGCCCCTCACTACAAGAAAGACCTTGAGGTGCTGGAGCGAGTCCAGAGAAGGGCAACGGAGCTGGTGAAGGGTCTGGAGCACAAGTGTGATGAGGAGCGGCTGAGGGACCTGGGGGGGTTTAGCCTGGAGAAAAGGAGGCTGAGGGGAGACCTTCTCACTCTCTACAACTGCCTGAAAGGAGGGTGTAGCGAGGTGGGGTTGGTCTCTTCTCCCAGGTAACAAGCGATAGAACGAGAGGAAACAGCCTCAAGTTGCACCACGGGAGGTTTAGATTGGAGATCAGGAACAATTTCTTCATGGTAAGGGTTGTCAAGCACTGGAACAGGCTGCCCAGGGCAGTGGTGGAGTCCCCATCCCTGGGGGGATTTAAAAGCCGTGTAGATGTGGTGCTGAGGGACATGGGTTAGTGGTGGCCTTGGCAGTGCTGGGTTAGCGGTTGGACTCAATGATCTTAAAGGTCCTTTCCAACCCAAACGACTCTGTGATCCTGTCTGCCATGAGCAGCGCTGCTTTCTGGTTTTGGGGGCAATTCTGGGGCAAAGCGGCTCTAGGGACAGGGCTGGTGTCCAGCTGGCCCAACTCTGACCTTGCTCCTGGTCAGGGAACAGGCGCTGCTTAGGGCAGGGCAGCCCAGCTTCAACCCTGGCACCCAAATCCCATCCCTTGCACCCCAAACACCCTCCGCTGGGGCGGGCAGCCCCCAGCCTGCTCCCTGCTGACCACCAGCACCCACAGGACCACCTCCTCCTCCGAATTTTGGTAGGACACCCACCACCTCCATGACAGCCCGTTCAGCCACACGATGGGATACCCACACACCTTTGGGCGTTGGAGTGGTCTCGTCCATGAAAATCACTCGTCCAGGGCGGGAAGAGCAGCCGCGTGTCCGTGGGGCGAGGAAGCTCCGTGCAGAGGGCGGCTGGGGACCGGGACGTGCTCTGCCACGCACTGTCACCACCTGGAGAAGCATCCAGCTTTCCATCCGAGCCCCGAGCATCCTCTGGGCTGGCAGGTGCACCGAGTTGCCCGTCGGTGGGTGCTCAGCCCGTGGGGAAGACGTTGGGCAGCAACATCTCGTCCTTGGCAGCAGGAGCTGTCATGGGGATGCCCGTCTCCGCCGCCGTGTAGTCCTGCCTCACGTGCCTGCGGAGGGGAGAGGAGCGTCACCGGCACCCCAAGGCCTTTCCCCAGCTTTCAGGAAAGCACAGAGACCGAGGACAACTCATCACTGGGGTGGAAAGACCTCACGGGGCTCGGCACACTTACCTTTTCATCCTCCAGCAGCAGAAGGCCAAGACGCCGGCGACCACCAGCACCGGGAGCCCTGCGGGAGAGACGTGGTAGCTGATGAGCATCTACCGACACGCGGCCGAGGGCACAGCCCGGCTCAAACCAAACACCCCACAAAGAGCCAAACACTTTATCACAGAATCACAGGATGGTTTGGGTTGGAAGGGACCTTAAAGATCATCTAGTTCCAACCCCCTGCCACGGGCAGGGACACCTTCCACCAGGTTGCTCCAAGCCCCATCCAACCTGGCCTTGAACACTGCCAGGGAGGGGGCAGCCACAGCGTCTCTGGGCAACCTGGGCCAGGGTCTCTCCACCCTCACAGCAAAGAATTTCTTCCTCAGATCTCATCTCAATCTCCCCTCTTTCAGTTTAAAACCGTTCCCCCTCGTCCTGTCACTCCATGCCCTTGTAAAAAGCCCCTCTCCAGCTTTCCTGTAGCCCCTTCAGGCACTGGAAGGTGCTAGAAGGTCTCCCCGGAGCCTTCTCTCCTCCAGGCTGAACAGCCCCAACTCTCTCAGCCTGTCTCCAGAGCAGAGGGACTCCAGCCCTCGGAGCATCTTCGTGGCCTCCTCTGGACTCACTCCAACAGCTCCATGTCCTCCCTCGGAGGTATTACCCTCGACCACAGCATAAACCTCCCACAGTCCCCAGGAGGGCTTTTAGGGTAAAAAAATAAAGAAAATAAGCCCCTGCTTGCCCAAAGAAGCTTTTTTGCCCGGCTTACCGATGGAAGAGGCCAGGGTCTGGATGGAAACTGGAAAAAAAGAGAGAAATGGAGATGTTTTTTAGCTGCAAAGCCAGGAAAGGGGGAGGACCCTCACTAAAAAGGGGTTGGAAAGAAGGGGAAAAAAGCATTACAGAATCACAGAATCAATCAGGTTGGAAGAGACCTCAGGGATCATCGAGTCCAACCGTTGCCCTGACACCACCCTGTCAACTAGACCATGGCACTAAGTGCCATGTCCAGGCTTTTCTTAAACACCTCCAGAGATGGTGACTCCACCACCTCCCTGGGCAGCCCCTTCCAATGGCTAATGACCCTTGCTGAGAAGAAATTCTTCTTTGAATTGAAGAAGTAAAAGAGCCTTTGCTGGGTGAAACAGCCCATGGGTGGGTTATCGCGGCCTAACCTGCAGAGTGGTCCGAGGGGGCAGCGGGCAGCGGGGTTGTCCCCACTCCCAGTGTGGATGTCTCCAATGGTGGGGGCATCTCTGGCAGCGTGGATGTCTCCAGTGACAGCCCATCGGTCGCTGGTGGCACGGGTGACTGGCTGGCAGCTGCTGGCACACCGGGTGTTGCTGCTGGAGATGGGCTGGAGGTCGGGCTGGCATCAGTGGTTCCTGCTGGGGGAAAGGGTGTAAAACCTTTTAATTTAAGGCTGCGGTCAGGCACGCTCCAGGCAGGGGGCAGCAGGGACCCTACAGCCCATCCGGCAGCTACGAAATGGCATAATTTCACACAATTAAATTAATTCAATCACACAATTGAAATAGAATCACAGAATCACAGACTGGTTTGGGTTCGAAGGGACCTTAAAGCCCATCCAGTTCCAACCCCCTGCCACAGGCAGGGACACCTTCCACCAGACCAGGTTGCTCCAAGCCCCATCCAACGTGGCCTTGAACACTGCCAGGGAGGGGGCAGCCACAGCTTCTCTGGGCAACCTGGGCCAGGGTCTCACCTCCCTCACAGGCAAGAATTTCTTCCTAAGATCTCATCTCAATCTCCCCTCTCTCAGTTTAAAACCGTTCCCTCTCGTCCTGTCACTCCATGCCCTTGTAAAAAGCCCCTCTCCAGCTTTCCTGTAGCCCCTTCAGGTACTGGAAGGTGCTAGAAGGTCTCCCCAGAGCCTTCTCTTCTCCAGGCTGAACAGCCCCAGCGCTCTCAGCCTGTCTCCAGAGCAGAGGGGCTCCAGCCCTCTGAGCATCTTCGTGGCCTCCTCTGGACTCGCTCCAACAGCTCCGTGTCCTTCTTCTGTTGGGCCCCAGAGCTGGACGCAGCCCTGCAGGGGGGTCTCCCGAGAGCGGAGCAGAGGGGCAGAATCCCCTCCCTGACCTGCTGGCCACGCTGCTGGGGATGCAGCCCAGGACACGGTTGGCCTTAGTTCGCTTTCCACACCATGGTGGTTGTGGTTTTGCCATGACCACAGTCACGGTGGCCCCAAACCAACCCCCGTGGGCTGCGTTTGCCCCTTCCTCACCCCTTTGGGTCGTCCTCTCGGCGTGCGGCATGGTCGGGAGCTCAGGGCTGGGGGATTGCGGAGGAAGAGCCGGGTCCCCTTCGAGAAGACACAACACGGAGACACCATCAAAGACAGCTCCCACACCAACCCACATCCTCCCCAGTACCCATCGCGTCCCGGCCGCCGAGCGAGGGCTTACGGATGCACTGGAGCGTGGTGTGGGTCCAGTCGGGCTCGGTGGAGCCATCATGGAGGACGCACTGGATGAGGCTGGAGGTACCGGCTTTCCGCTTGTAGCCCGGGTTGCAGGTGTAGCGCAGGCGGGCGTTGAGCACCGTGTTGTTGCCCACGTCGATGCGCGCGTTGGCCACGTCCTTGGGGTGGCTGCATCGCGGTGGCACTGGGTGGGGGACAAAAAAAAAAAAGAGATGAAGATCACAACAAGGAGATTAGGCACCCTCTGGCCCCGGCTCGCTGTGCTGAACGGCACCCGAGGGGGTCAAATCCTGCCAGGGGGTGGGAACAGGGTATTGGATAGACATTAGGAAGCGTTTCTTCTCGGCAAGGGTCATTAGCCATTGGAAGGGGCTGCCCAGGGAGGTGGTGGAGTCACCATCTCTGGAGGGGTTTAAGAAAAGCCTGGACATGGCACTTAGTGCCCTGGTCTAGTTGCCATGGTGGTGTCAGGGCAATGGTTGGACTCGATGAGCCCAGAGGGCTCTTCCAACCTCAGTGATTCTGATTCTGATTCTGGTGCTACCCCGGGGCGGGGAGAGCCTCATCCAGCCTGGAAAAAGCTGGCGGTGAGATGGCTGTGGCTGTGCACGAGGGATGGAGAAGGGGAAAGCTCCGTTTCTGGCATGTTTGCGGTCACTTGTAGCAGCTCCTCCGGTCACTGAAGACTTCTCACAGAATTTCATCCCCTTGCAGCGACCATCCTGGGCCGACAGCCCTGGCTGCATCCCACCAACAGCTGCTGCACTTCAGCTGCGCTCACCACCCGCTTTTTTCTCCACTCATTTTGCAACTCATGAGACCCCCCCTGCAGTGCTGCGTCCAGCTCTGGGGCCCCAACAGAAGAAGGACACGGAGCTGTTGGAGCGAGTCCAGAGGAGGCCACGGAGATGCTCAGAGGGCTGGAGCCCCTCTGCTCTGGAGACAGGCTGAGAGAGCTGGGGCTGTTCAGCCTGGAGAAGAGAAGGCTCCGGGGAGACCTTCTAGCACCTTCCAGTGCCTGAAGGGGCTACAGGAAAGCTGGAGAGGGGCTTTTTACAAGGGCATGGAGTGATAGGATGAGGGGGAACGGTATTAAACTGAAAGAGGGGAGATTGAGATGAGATCTGAGGAAGAAATTCTTTGCTGTGAGGGTGGTGAGACCCTGGCCCAGGTTGCCCAGAGCAGCTGTGGCTGCCCCCTCCCTGGCAGTGTTCAAGGCCAGGTTGGATGGGGCTGGGAGCAACCTGGTCTAGTGGAAGGTGTCCCTGCCTGTGGCAGGGGGGTTGGAACTGGATGGGCTTTAAGGTCCCTTCCAACCCAAACCAGTCTGTGATTCTATGAAAATTTTCAGGTGCTGCCTGAGTCCCCCAGCCACTTCCCAGGGTTTTTTCCCCGCCGGAGGCTGCAGCCCGTGGCCCCGGAGGTGGCTGAAATCTGAGCATCACGTGCCCGGGCAGTGATGGGCTCTGGGTTACGGCTTTTCTTATTCCCAGAAGGTCTCGTGCTTCCCCTTTGGCCTTGATTTGAGGTCGGTTTCACAAGAGGATGTTACAATTTCACTTCTTTTTCTGGTGCAATGGAGAAAGTTTCATGGTTGCCCCGAGATCGTGCCCGCGCCTGGACCCCTGCCACAGCGTGGGAACAGCTCATGCATGACCCTGGCCACTGCCAGCTCCTGTCCCCTGACATGAGCCACTGCGGAGAGGTGATAGAATCATCGAATCACAGAATCGTTTGGGTTGGAAAGGACCTTTGAGATCATCGAGTCCAATCGTTAACGCAGCACTGCCAAGGCCACCACTAACCCATGTCCCTCAGCACCACATCTACATGGCTTTTAAATCCCTCCAGGGATGGGGACTCCACCACTGCCCTGGGCAGCCTGTGCCAGCGCTTGACAACCCTTTCCATGAAGAAATTGTCCCTGATCTCCAATCTAAACCTCCCCTGGCACAACTTGAGGCCATTTCCTCTCCTCCTATCGCTTGTTCCCTGGGAGAAGAGGCCAACACCTGCAATCTCCTGCCCCAATTTTTATGTATCCCCAGAACATCCCAAGGGGGATCTGCTCCGTTTCAGTGCTCAGGTGGGTCCATGCCATGTCCCCTGGCATCGGGACACCCCAAAGAGCTGCAGCCGTTGTGCCCAGAGAGCACAAGCGATGCGGCGGTCACGCGTGTGCTGAGCACGTCGGTTCTCAGCCTCCTCTCGGCGATGTTTCTGGGAGCGTTTCGAGGAAACGCCACGGGCTGTTTCGCAACGCCCTCCCACGTCACCAGACCTGAAGCCGTGCCAGAAAATGAATGAAAAGCCCTTCCAGCGCCAAGACAACCCACGGC
Source organism: Nyctibius grandis (assembly GCF_013368605.1). Taxonomy (NCBI): domain Eukaryota; kingdom Metazoa; phylum Chordata; class Aves; order Nyctibiiformes; family Nyctibiidae; genus Nyctibius; species Nyctibius grandis. The sequence goes on along the minus strand of NC_090662.1, from coordinate 1,894,402 downwards.
CAAGTCTGTGAAGGCAGCGCAGCAGGAAATCCAGCCAGAAGTATCAAAAACATCCAAAAAAAAGAGAAACCTTTGAGTCCTGCTTATGCTTTCGAGCTTTTAAACCTCATCTCCTCATCCTACTCCCACCGAAGCACTTTTTTTTCCCAGTTGGTTTGACTGTAAAATAAACTCTTCTTCCAACAAACGCCCAAGTCCTTCGATGGCAAAATCCCAGCAGCTCCATGCTCCAGGATCGTGACCCCGGCGTCTCACACCGTCGCTGCACGGATTTCAGTTCGTTTGATGAGATGAAACACATGTCAAGGGTGGAAGGGGAGGAAATCTTTGGAGACTCAAGTTTCCAGCGCTGCTACAGCCCTGGAGACACATGGCCAAGATTTCAGCTTGCTTTTATACCTCGACAGCGAATTGGAAATGGTGTAAAAAAAGGATGGATGGGGAGAGCTGTGACCGTGATAAAGCTCTTGCTTCCAAGCAAGATCTGCAGAAACGACAAGCCTCTCCCTCTCTTAGTTGCTTTTTTTATTCAAGCAGATGATTGATAAAATTCCCTGGATCTGGGCACCGCTGGGGACTTGCACACAGAACAAAACGACTTCTGTCTTCTATTTCTACAGCACCTGGAGTACAATGTCCAGAGCTGGGGCCCCCAACAGAAGAAGGACACGGAGCTGTTGGAGCGAGTCCAGAGGAGGCCACGGAGATGCTCCGAGGGCTGGAGCCCCTCTGCTCTGGAGACAGGCTGAGAGAGCTGGGGCTGTTCAGCCTGGAGAAGAGAAGGCTCCGGGGAGACCTTCCAGCACCTTCCAGTACCTGAAGGGGCTACAGGAAAGCTGGAGGGGGGCTTTTTACAAGGGCATGGAGTGACAGGACGAGGGGGAACGGTTGGAGATTGAGATGAGATCTGAGGAAGAAATTCTTTGGTGTGAGGGTGGTGAGACCCTGGCCCAGGTTGCCCAGAGAAGCTGTGGCTGCCCCCTCCCTGGCAGTGTTCAAGGCCAGGTTGGATGGGGCTTGGAGCAACCTGGTCTGGTGGAAGGTGTCCCTGTCCATGGCAGGGGGTTGGAACTAGATGATCTTTAAGGTCCCTTCCAACCCAAACCAGTCTGTGATTCTATGATTCTATTTTCCTGTTTAACTGAAGGAAAAGCTCACAAGACTCTCCCAGGATGGCCACAAGCATCTCTCCGCTCGTCCCCGCTCCTCTGAGCTTCGCTGGTTGAATTTTCCCATCGATGCATCAGCCATAGCACTCGAGGAGGTCATTAACCGACCTCCCAAACGAGCCGTGGTGCCGGGTACCAGCCTTCCTGGGAAAATCCCTCCAGCTGCCTTATTTCCATCTGAATTCACTGCATCCCGCTGATTAATTAAATTTCAAGGTTGAAACACATGGACAATATTCAGGGTTTTTTTTGTATTATTAATTAATTATTAATTTGTATTATTATTAATTTGGGCTTTCTCCACCAGCGATCTCAAATATTTACAACTGACCAGGGATGGGAAGCAGGAGGGGACGTCATCATGGGATGCATCAGCACGGCCGGCACAGAGGGGCTGCGGCACCTCCCGAATTATCCATCGACTGAATTAAATCAATAAATATTATTCTTGTTCTCTTAACACCCCAGATAACCACATTTTCTGCCCCAAACGATGGTCTTGATTACATCACCGCTACCAGGGACATCGTCTGCAGGTCCGGGATGGGGTGTCAGAGGGGATTGCCTTCAGGGAGAGCTATTTTCAGCCTGTTCCTGAGGCACACGCAGCTCTTCTGCCTTATTTTTGCTGCTGGAGTCATTTTACAGCCCTGGCTGCACCCGCCGGCTCTTTATAAATAGGAATAAATTCATTTTCTAGGGTGTTGCAGCTTCAGCAGGAGGCAGGAGCCAGAAGGGAGATCCTCAAAGCCGTCCCGAACCTTTGCAGTCCCTTTCCTGCTCTTCCACGCAAATCCTTCACAATTCCCACATTTTCAGTTAATTAAATATTTCCTAATGATCTTGCTGCCACCTCCAAGCAGCTCCCCGGGGCTGTCGGCATCACCAGCTCCTCTGCTGTCTGCCCTGAGACGTGGCAAACCACAGACCCCACCTGGGGTGAAACCCTGCGGTGATGCAGCTCCTGTGGGTCCATCTCACGGACCCTAAAAATCACCCTCAGCCTCCCCGGACACTGGTGGAGAGGTGGCGTGGGCACCCGGGGAGGGAGGTGGGCACCTGAGGGGTGCGAGGGGAACGCGGGGGTGCAGCCTGGGCACCCTGGGGAGCAGCGTGGGTGCCCCAGGGGGAGCCTGGGCACCACGGGGTGCAGCCTGGGAACCCTGGGGAGCAGCGTGGGTGCCACAGGGGGAGCCTGGGCACCACGGGGTGCAGCCTGGACACCTCCTGGGGGAGCGTGGGCACCCTGGGATGCAGCGTGGGTACCCCAGGGGAGTGCATGGAGCACCTAGAGAGAGGTGGGGGCATGCAGGGAGCTGCGTGGGCACCCTGGGGTGCAGTGTGGGTGCCCCAAGGGGGTGCATGGGGCACCTAGAGAGAGGTGGGGGCATGCAGGGAGCAGCGTGGGCACCCCAGCGTGCAGCGTGGGTGCCCCAAAGGGGTGCATGGGGCACCTAGAGAGAGGTGGGGGCATGCAGGGTGCAGCGTGGGCACCCCGGGGTGCAGCGTGAGCACCTCAGGGTGCAGCGTGGGTACCCCAGGGTGCAGCGTGGGTACCCCAGGGGGGTGCATGGGGCACCTAGAGAGGGGTGTGAGCATGCAGGGAGCAGCGTGGGCACCCCGGGGTGCAGCGTGGGTACCCCAGGGGGGTGCATAGAGCACCTAGAGAGAAGTGGGGGCATGCAGGGAGCAGCATGGGCACCCCGGGGTGCAGCGTGGGTGCCCCAAGAGGGTGCATAGGGCACCTAGAGAGAGGTGTGAGCATGCAGGGAGCTGCGTGGGCACCTGGGGTGCAGTGTGGGTGCCCCAAGGGGGTGCATGGGGCACCTAGAGACAGGTGTGAACATGCAGGGTGCAGTGCGGGCACCCCGGGAGGCAGCGTGGGCACCTTGGAGGGGTGCATGGGGCACCTAGAGAGAGGTGTGAGCATGCAGGGAGTGGCGTGGGCACCCTGGGGTGCAGCGTGGGCACCTTGGAGGGGTGCATGGGGCACCTAGAGAGAGGTGGGAGCATGCAGGGAGTGGCGTGGGCACCCTGGGGTGCAGCGTGGGTACCCCAAGGGGGTGCATAGGGCACCTAGAGAGAGGTGGGGGCATGCAGAGAGCAGTGTGGGCACCCTGGGGTGCAGTGTGGGTGCCCCAAGGGGGTGCATAGGGCACCTAGAAAGAGATTTGGGCATGCAGGGAGCTGCGTGGGCACCCCGGGGTGCAGTGTGGGTACCCCAAGGGGGTACATGGGGCACCTAGAGAGGGGTGTGAGCATGCAGGGTGCAGCGTGGGCACCCCGGGGTGCAATGTGGGTGCTCCAAGGGGGTACATGGGGCACCTAGAGAGGGGTGTGAGCATGCAGGGAGTGGCACGGGCACCCTGGGGTGCAGCGTGGGCACCTTGGAGGGGTGCATGGGGCACCTAGAGAGAGGTGTGAGCATGCAAGGAGCAGCATGGGCACCCCAGGGTGCAGTGTGGGTGCCCCAAGGGGGTGCATAGGGCACCTAGAGAGAAGTGGGGGCATGCAGGGTGCAGCGTGGGCACCCTGGGAGGCAGCGTGGGCACCTTGGAGGGGTGCATGGGGCACCTAGAGAGAGGTGTGAGCATGCAGGGAGTGGCATGGGCACCCCAGGGTGCAGCGTGGGTGCCCCAAGGGGGTGCATGGGCACATAGAGAGAGGTGTGAGCATGCAGGGAGCTGCGTGGGCAACCCGGGGTGCAGCGTGGGTGCCCCAAGGGGGTGCATAGGGCACCTAGAGAGAGGTGGGGGCATGCAGGGAGCAGCATGGGCACCCCAGGGAGGAGACCGGGCACCCCGAGGGGTAGCCTGGGCACCCCAGGAAGCTGAGCGAGCAGCCCAGGGATGGCGTGGGCACCCCGGGGAGCACCGTGGGCACCCCGGGGATGGCGTTGGGCACCCCGGGGAGCAGCGTGGGCACCCCGGGGAGGGCATGGGCACGCCCGCGGCGGGCCGGGGAGCCCGGGGGAGCCCCGCTTACCGGTGTCGGCGGTGGCCCAGGGCAGCAGGAGAGCGACGGTACCGCAGAGCAGCGGCAGCAGCGGCCGCGCCATGGGACGGCGGCGGCGGGGCCGGGCCGGGCCGAGCCGGGCGGGCTCAGGGCTCCCGCGAGGGCTCCGCCGCGCCGCCCCGCCGCCCGCCGCCGGCCATGCCCGGCGTGGCCCAACCCGCCTTCCCCTCCCTTCCCCTTTCGCTTTCGCTTTCGAGCCGGAGCGATCGGGGGGGCCCGGAGCGCCCCGCGGGGATGGGGAGCTGGGAGGGGGGTGTCGGTACCCGAGGGGGTGCAGCCACAGAGTCACGGGGTGGCTGGGGTGGGAAGGGGCCTCTGGAGATCACCCAGCCCAACCCCTGCCCAAGCAGGGTCACCCAGAGCACGTCGCACAGGGTCGTGTCCAGGCAGGTTTTGAATATCTCCAGAGAAGGAGACTCCCCCCTCCCTGGGCAGCCTGTGCCAGGGCTCTGGCACCCTCACAGCAAAGACGTTCCTCCTCATATTCAGATGGAACTTCCCATGTTTCAGCTTGTGCCCGTTGCCCCTTGTCCTGTCACTGGGCACCACTGAGAAGAGTCTGGTCCCCTCCCTTTGACACCCGCCCCTGAGGTATCTGTGAGCATTGATAAGATCCCCCCTCAGTCTGCTCTTCTCCAGCTGAACAGCCCCAGCTCCCTCAGCCTCTCCTCATAAGAGAGATGCTCCAGCCCTCTGACCATCTCCGTACCCTCCGCTGGACTCTCTCCAGTAGTTCCTTGTCTTTCTTGAAGTGGGGGGCCCAGAACTGGACACAGTTACTCCAGATGTGGCCTCACCAGGGCCGTGTAGAGGGGCAGGAGAACCTCCCTCGACCGGCTGCCCACACTCTTCCTCATGCACCCCAGGACACCATTGGCCTTCCTGGCCCCAAGGGCACATTGTTGGCTCATGGGGAACTTGTTGTCCACCAGAACCCCCGGGCCCTTCTCCGCTGCTCTCCAGTAGATCAGCCCCCAGCCTGTCCTGGTACATGGGGTTATTCCTCCCCAGGTGCAGGACCCTACACTTGCGGTTGTTGAACTTCATGAGGTCCCTCTCCCCCAGCTCTCCAGCCTGGCCAGGTCTCGCTGAATGGCAGCATGGCCTGCTGGGGTATCGGCCACCCCTCCCAGTTTGGTGTCACCAGCAAACTGGCTGAGTGTACACTCAGTCCCTACGTCCAGGTCATTGATGAGTAAGTTAAACAGGACTGGGCCCAGTCCTGACCCTGGGGAACACCACTGGCTACTGGCCTTCAACTAGACTGAGCACCGCTGATCACAACCCTCTGAGCTCTGCCCTTCAGCCAGTTCTTGATCCACCTTGAGAACTCAATGCCCGGGGGGATGCAATACCTGGGGGGTGGAGGAGAGGGGATGTGATGCCCGGGGCGGGGGATGCGATACCCCTAGAGAAAGCAGTACCTGGGGCGATGCGATACCCGGGGGTCACTGCAGTACTCAGCTGGGGCAGGGCAGGGTGATACCCAGAAGGACGTGGTATCCGGGGCAGGAGAAGTGGTACCAGCGGGATGCAGCCTCCTGGGGAAGGATGCAACTCCTGGCAGGAGATGATGCAATTCCTGGCAGGAGATGACACTGTACTCAGCATGGGGACGCATTGCCCAGGGAAGATGCGGTGCCCAGGGGAAATGCTGTGCCCTGGGGGGATGCAATTGCTCCCCTCCAGTGCCTGGGGGGATGTGGCTGGGTGCGCTGCCCTGCGGGGGGACCTTGGGGACACAAATATCACAGTGCTGGAGCTTGCTGGTCCCCAGGCAAGCCTCAAAACTGGAAGTCAAGCTATGATTGAAGGTCCTGGAGGATCTGCAGAGCTCCTGCAGTTGGGCTCCCACCTGCAGCACGCCTGGGACTGCACTGATCCCACGGGGCCTGCTTGCAACAAATCCTCCAAAAACCACCCTGCAGCTCCTTGCTCGTGGCCTCCTGGCTTTGCCTGTCTCCGGTTCCTCTTCTCTTGACTGCAAGTCATCTTGTCTTGGCAGTGAGTATCAGAAAATAGCTTCACAATAGCTACAAAAGGGAAGGAAAAGGGTTATTTGGAGGCTAACATTTCATGGCCAATTAGGAATTCTTCATGAGAAGTCGGTAAATACTCCCTCTGCCCATCAAGGAGAGAGCATTGACCTCCCCTGAAGCAGAAGAGAGTCGCTGATGGTGGCCCAACCAGTTGACAAACCACTTGACCCTCCAAAGTGTATTTTAGAAAGAGCAACGTACGAGACCACAAACCTTGAGAAAAAGGCTTATACGCCTGAGGATCACGACTAGAAACATCGAGGGCCACGCAGATGAAAATGCTGCACCAGTTATACACCAGCTAAGTGATGCCCCAGATTCCCAGGGCTCAGTGTTTAAATTGCTTTTGATTAAGCACACTCTTTAATCTATATACTCTGGACAGGTTGGGATTTCACATGATGAGCGTTATGACAATCAATCAGCAGGTTAGAGTTCACAATGAGCTTACGCGAGAAACAGCCTCTTCTCACGGGCAACTAGCGATAGGACAAGAGGACACAGCCTCAAGCTTGGCCAGGGGAGGTTCAGGCTGGACATTAGGAAGCATTTCTTCTCAGAAGAATCTAAGGGTCATTAGCCATTGGAAGGGGCTGCCTAGGGAGGTGGTGGAGTCACCATCTCTGGAGGGGTTTAAGAAAAGCCTGGACATGGCACTTAGTGCCATGGTCTAGTTGACATGGTGGTGTCAGGGCAATGGTTGGACTCGATGCTCCCAGAGGTCTCTTCCAACCTGATTGATTCTGTGATTCTGTGATTCTGTAATACTGGATTTGGTAAAGAAAATACAGTGTGCGAAGATTTTACTCTTCTTCTTCAAGTATTCCTTCAAAAGCCATATCAAACCCAATCGTGTCATAACCGTTTTTGGGTGAGGATTTTTGCAATCTTTGTGAAAACGAGCTCTGTAGCTACTAATCTTGAAGAAGATAAAATTATGTGCAAGAGTTTATGTTGGCCGAACTGGAGAACTGCGATGCCCAAGAGTGGCACATTTTCAATAGGAAAATTTCAATTTCTACAAAAAATCAGCGCTATTGAATGACTGTGGCTGCTGATTTCTAGCATCGCCCTGCTGAGCCCTGACTGATCCCTGTCCCAGGGAGCCCTTTGTGCCCTGTCCTCCAACACATGGCATCAAAGGATCCTTCCCACCTTGTCCCTGTCCCATGCACCAAGACAAGGATGCGACCCTAAAGCATCCCTCGCAGTGGGACATGGAGACAACCAAGGGCTGAGCACATCTTCTGTATTTTCAAAGGGTTTCGTCATCCTGCATCCAAGCTAATAATTTAAGAGTTGTCTGTTTTCAATTGCTTTGAACATCTGGGAAAGAGTCTTTGGGCTGAGCTATCACCCATTGTCTCGCCTTGTATCGTTTTTGGGAAGGTTGAGCAGAAGAGGTTGAGGAGTTCTGCTTGTTTCTGCTTGGATGTAGCATCTGGAAGGGTTGTGTTATTGACTATGACTCTTTAACTGGAGATTTTGTGGTAAGAAAAGCTGGGTTCTAGGCCAGGACTAGACATCAGTTCAGCGTCTTCAAAGAGAAACAAATGGCTTGTTTCAAGATGCCGGCACCAGGGATGAGGAGCAAACTCCTTCCTGGGCAAAAATGTTCCTTTGGGCTCACTTTTCAGCTAAGAGCAACTGAAACGGTGCCTTATACAGTAAAATAGTACAAGACGCAACAATTAATCTGCTTCTGATTTTCTTTGGGGATTTAGCCAGGAATTATTTCATTTCTTATCTGCTCTGACGTATGTGTTCCTGCACTGAGTGCATATAACCCACCGAGGATGTGAGTTCATCGTAAAATGTTCTTCTCACAGGAATATTTAGGCGTATGCTTCATCCCTGCTGTTTGCATATGCTAAGTACAAAAGGTTGCTACAAACCATTTGTAAAGCTCAGGTTTGCAAGCTGGAATGATTTCCCATCAAGTTAGCATCCCTGCTCTAATTTTATCTTACCTGCTATTGAGTTCAGGCAACAAACAGTCGCTGCCCCAGACGCCATCCCAAAGCGGTGCTGCCCACTGTGCTTAAAGGCACCTGGAAAAATCAAAATAGAGCCCTGGAAAAAAAAAAAGGATGGATTTTTTTTCCTTACCCAGGAAGAAATCACAGTGCTAACATTTTGTCTTATGGGAGCTACAAAAATATTGCGCCTCTAACAAAAGAAGCAGCTGTTTTTCTGGTGCTCTGATAATAATTATCGCTGCTGGGAGCACACGGCAAATGCTCGAGGCAGGCGCAGGGTTTTGAGAGGCAAAAGTAGGTGTGACCTGTACCTGCAGGGACTAAATGGGGTTGACCTGACACTGCTTCCCACCCAGGAGGCTCTAAATGCAAAAAACCTTATTCTGTGGGTGTTACAGATTAGTTTTAAAAGCTAAATCTGTTGAACAGTAATAATAATAATAATAATAATAATAATATATGAATATGAAGATTAAGAAGATGAAGAAGACGAAGACAAAGAAGACGAAGACAAAGAAGACAAAGACAAAGATGAAGAAGACGAAGACTAAGATGAAGACAAAGACAATGAGATGAAGATGACAAAGAAGTTGATGATGAAGACAACAAAGATTAAGATGAAGACGACAAAGAAGAAGATGAAGAAGACGAAGAAGAAGATGAAGAAGAAGATGAAGAAGAAGATGAAGAAGAAGAAGAAGAAGAAGAAGAAGAAGAAGAAGAAGAAGAAGAAGAAGAAGAAGAAGAAGATCCAGTGCTTAGCATTGTAGGCAAAGCCATTTTCTGATGAAAGCTAAAACACACCGCATTTACGCTTGCTCTAGCTTTTACGTGTTGATGCACATTGAAAACTTCATTTTTTGTATATAAATTGGTAGAATTGGTTGAAATGGAGTGGTTTTGCTGCCCAGAGGAACACCTCAATGATGGGTATGAGCCCATGTTGTATTTGCAGCATCTGGCCAGAGAGGATCCTGTCTTTCTGAAAGCTGCTCCTGAGCTTGACGAGAGAAATTTCTCCATGTTGGAGTTTTGGGAAGTGTGACTTTACTGCTGAGGAATGTAGTAGGAGCTGGGAGAGAGGCAGGGTGGGGCTTACACAGCTCAGGCACTTGCAGGGGATCTCCACTGGAATTTTGGGGGGAATTCAGCTCCTTTTCCATTCGGAGTGATGGAGGTGAAGGGGGAAACACTGATGAAACCACAAAAGGGGTTTTCTGCTCCGGGATTGCTTTGGGTCTTAACTTCTGGGTTTCCTGACTTTTGGGAATTTCAGTTCTCAGTTTGTAAGGTCATTGGTGAGAAGCACTGCAGCCTTTTCTCAAAGAGTACGAGGAGATTTTTGTCACAAGCCTTTATTTTATGCCATTAAATCAGATTCTAGGAGATGAGAGTTACTTATACTGGAAAAAATAATCACGATCGCAGCCACTGAAGAAACACAAGGCTGTAAAATTTCCAGCTGAAGGCTTGGACACAACCCCTTTTGCCTGCAACTAACGTCCCCAGAGGATTACTCTTAAAGCAACATTAATTCTGCTCACATTTTTTTAATTCTCTGATAATGAAAAGGAGGATGGAAGGTTTGTATGGCTCTTTCTACTGTCACTTTCTAGGAGCACATAAATGTCTATCACATGGGGCTTGTTTCCTTTTTCCTTTCCGCAGGGTAAAAAAAAATCATGCATGATGTCATTTGTCTGCTGCTAGACAGCGTAACAAATTATAGGCAGGTTGTGGTTCAGGTGGACATTAGGAAGAATTTCTTTTCAGAAAGGGTTATTAGACATTGGAATGGGCTGCCCAGGGAGGTGGTGGAGTCACCATCTCTGGAGGGGTTTAAGAAAAGACTGGACATGGCACTTAGTGCCCTGGTCTAGTTGACATGGTGGTGTCAGGGCAATGGTTGGACTCGATGATCCCAGAGGTCTCTTCCAACCTGATTGATTCTGTGATTCTGTGTCACATAGAGGGGAAAATCCTTTCTGCATTTTCATCTTTAAAGCTGGTATTTGTACAATTAAGCTTGCCTCTGTTTGCTGTCGAAAGCTGTAAACCATGGTAAGCTGGAAATCTTGACTTTAAGAGCCTTGTGCAGAGCAAATGGTGCTGCATCACTGGGAAGGCTTGCACAAAACCTCCGTAATTAATGTAAGGAAATTCTCATTGACCTCTACAACCAGTTGTAGAAAATAGTGGACTAAAAGCTGTGGAAAAAAAACATGTTTATGAGCAGGTTGGTTTTTACTTGGCAAGTCTTCTCCTGTCTGCAGGTTGCCAAGACTGTGAAGGCTTTGGTTTGACTTTCTGGCAAGACTGGGGGAAAAGCTGAGCCTGGGGATCATGGCAGCAACACCCCTTTGCCACTGGGGGCTGGAGAAAGACTGGAGAACGTCCTGGCTGGGTGCGTTGCCTACCCGCAGCGGTGCCTTTCCTAAAGGCCTCCTGAGGGTTGGAGAGATGCTGAGAAGAAACCATATAAGGGCTCCAAGCTTGTTATCTGTAGATGGTTCTCTCTAAACTATGTTTTTGGAGAAGCAGAGGTATGCAAGTAAGAAGGACAGAGTAGACAACGAGCTGACTTGTTACCCCAGATAGTTAATAAAATTTCTTGTACAGTATATTCTTATCCTTCCTCCATGCCATGGTTCAGAAGATTAAGCAGATGCTGCTGCTCCTGAAGGTCATCAGAGGTGTAACCACGACCTCATCAGACTTGCATTCGGCATGTAACAACTTCAATAACGTATACATATGGCAACAAGGATATGAAGTGTGGGTGAAGCTATGGCTGCCCCCTCCCTGGCAGTGTTTAAGGCCAGATTGGATGAGGCTTTGAGCAACCTGGTCTAGTGGAAGGTGTCCCTGCCTGTGGCAGGGGGTTTGGAACTAGATGATCTTTAAGGTCCCTTCTGACCCAAACCATTCTGTGATTCTATGATTCTATGATTCTATGACTTGGAATGGTAAAATACTCCACAGCTAATCAATACACAAGTAACAAGCTTAATTTTTAAATTATCAAGAAGGTCTGCTGAGGGCTGGAGAGTCACAGCTCTAAGGCAGGCAGTAACCTTCAGTGTGCTGGGATGTTGATTTTGAACTTTGGGCCAATGACTGTGTGGGTCTGAGTGCACCAGTGATTTAACAGAAATTAAATCGTAGCCACTGGGTCCGCTTCCCATGATCAACAAGCTGATCCCTTAGCCCTGCTGACTCCCTGACCCCAGTGGAGTCAACTAGAGCATGTAGTTAGGGGTGGGAAGAGGACATGGATTTCGGGGTGCTCCACACTGAAACAGAATCACAGAATCACAGAATCAATGAGGTTGGAAGAGCCCTCTGGGATCATCGAGTCCAACCATTGCCCTGACACCACCATGGCAACTAGACCATGGCACTAAGGGCCATGTCCAGGCTTTTCTTAAACCCCTCCAGAGATGGTGACTTCACCACCTCCCTGGGCAGCCCCTTCCAATGGCTAATGACCCTTGATGAGAAGAAATGCTTCCTAATGTCCAACCTGAACCTCCCCTGGCCAAGCATGAGGCTGTGTCCTCTTGTCCTATCACTAGTTGCCCAGGAGAAGAGACCGACTCCCACTGCGCTACAACCTCCCTTCAGGTAGTTGTAGACTGCAATAAGGTCACCTCTGAGCCTCCTCTTCTCCAGGCTAAACAACCCCAGCTCCCTCAGACGTTCCTCATAGGTCAGACCCTCCAGACCCTTCCCCAGCTTGGTCGCCCTCCTCTGGACTCGCTCCAACACCTCAACACCTCAAAACTGTATTAAACATAACAAGAAACCATGCCTACAGACTGTGGGTTCGGTTCTGGTTCACTGTAGGGTCAAAGCCTGACAGACTTCAGCAGTGCTGCCAGGACAAGCCATTCCTGCCTCAGTTTTGCTGTTTGCCTTCACCTTTGCATCATCACCTCAGCTGCCTGTCACCAGCCATATGCAGATAACATGGAAAAAACATATGCAGGGTAAAAAAATAAACCAACAGAACCAGTCCTGCTGCTTAAGGGATTATGGTCAAAACAGAGCCTAATGCCTCCATCTCCTGCGGGACTGGCAGCACATCGTGCTATCATGTTCTTCCATTTCTTGACTGCAAAATGGAGATAACACGTCTAAACGGACCTGGGCATCACTGCTTGGAGCAGTGCTGAGCCTGGGGTTTCACTCATGTCTGGGTCCACTTGCTTGTTTGCATACAGTCTCTTGGGCAAGGAGACTGACAAAGGCATGTGACGTGGTGAACGGAGGGGACAGCACGCCGTGGCTAGCTGGGGCTTGCAAACACGGTTCAGGGGGACTGTGTGGTCTGGAGGGAGAGAATCAGCCCTGGGAGTGAACGCCATATCAGGAGAGCACTGGAGGCTACAGTGAAACGTGGGCAGGGTTTGGCAAGAGCTGTCTTCAGTCTCTCATGTCTAAATGAAGGAGTGATCTAACGTAACTACGGCCACCTCAGACTTAAGGCTTTAATTTTAAACTAGACTACAGAGGAAGATTAGAGGTCTGGGAAGAGGCACCCTGTGCCTGGGTGCCCATCTCCAAACAGGACACTGTCCACTTGCAACGTCTTCCTCTGCCCCCCTCTCACATCTTCTATTCATTATAGAAGAAATCTGGATGACCAGCTCAGACTAGATGCCTAAGTTTGAGCCAGATGAAGTCAGGTAAGATGAATTCCAACCTCAGTGTTGTGGAATTACACAAAGACCTTAGGTTTTCTTTAAAACTGGGCTTTGGTCTCTGTGCCAGCAAAGAGAAACTACGGAACTCAAACAGCAAATCAGAAAACAACGAACAACTAAAAATGTGTTATTTACTTACATATCTCAGGTGGCTTCACGTGAGAGTTTCGGAAAACACACTTGTGTACATTCGGATGGCTGCATTATTGCCTTCCCTACAGCTTAGCCTCTTTGGTCTCCATTGCTTCCCTCCTTTAGCAGTTACTCCATTTACTTTTACTTTCTCACAGAAACACCCCGCTCACCCACACTTCCTCATTCCTGATAGAAAAGTTCTTTATAGCACCTTGAACAACTGCCAGGAGCTTCTCTCTTGTGTTGAGGTTGGTGTTTCCAACCTGCCTCAGTACATCTAGTTTGGTTTCATTATCCATTTTCTTCCAGAGGATTGTTCCCAAGAGTCAGGTACACTTTCCTGTGCTGAAAGAGCAACGGGACGAGCTGACAGAGCCAATGACTAGTTTTCCTGGGGAAATGGCTGGGAAACATTTTACATTCAGGTGCAGATGAAACCCTTTGCTTTCCTACATAATCCCTGCCAGAACGCTAACATGAATCTTGAGCTGTAACTTTGATCTGAGACTAAGAAAGGGACCCGGAGCAGGTAACAAAGCTATGGTTTGCCTCTTCTAAATGCAAGGAGAAAAGGAAGCTATTTGAGTGTTTTCAATGGTGATTAAGGTCCTCAAATAGTTTTGATTGATAAGAAAGAACAGTTCACTGGCACAGGCTGCCCAGAGAGGTTGTGGAGTCTCCTTCTCTGGAGACATTCAAAACCCGCCTGGACGCGTTCCTGTGTGATATGGTCTAGGCAATCCTGCTCCGGCAGGGGGATTGGACTAGATGATCTTTCGAGGTCCTTTCCAATCCCTGACATTCTGTGATTCTGTGATTCTGTAATCCTGCACAGATGTTTTAGCCTGTGTATTTCTATGGCTTCTCATCCCCCGTGCTGCCTATTCTTCTGGGCCACCATGCCTGCTCTTCCTGGTTTTAAAATGGTGCCCAGATGGGCTGTGAGAGAGAAGCATCTGAAGAAGCAACATCAGCTTGACATCTATTTTTAAGTTTATTAAGCTAAACTTTTATGGGCATGTGGGCCAGTGCTTCCTAGATGATGAGACATGAGCACATCACAGGTGAGGTAAAGCATGACACACCATCTTGAATACTTTACCAGGACAACAAATTCCACACTCACTGCCTTTGCTTTCTCCTTTTCTTCCACCCTCTGTTTGCTTCAGTGTTGTTGCCTCCTCTCAGCCTCTTCCCCTAATTTATATCAAACTAATTTAGCATACAGACCTTAATGTCACAATTATCAGAGCCCCACCTGCTCTTCAGTACAGCTCTTCCCTTTACATGGGGCTCTCCTAAATGCCAAGCTCCATGCTCCATACTGCTGCAACTTCAGTTCCAAGAACTGATCCATTCCCTCAGTATTTTTGACAAGAGCTGGGCTTCTCATTTTATACTAAGAGGAGCAGGTGGACCTCTAGCCAAAGAAATCATCTCTGAAAGCAATCAAAAGCAGAAGAACCTCTGTTGAAAATCAGAGTCTGCAGGAGTGTTGAGCAAAGGGACGTGATGGCTTCTTCCATCTGAACACAGAAAACTAAGGAGGCTGTCCTCAGGGTATCAGACAGAGCATGAAGAAAAGAAAAGCCTTATTGATGAGATCCTCTTAAAGGAAAGCATCTCTTTGCCTCCCAGTCTGAGGGAAGAGGAGCAGCGAGCAGGTGCTAGGGATGGCCCTTTCCTCTTGGCAGGAGAAAAACCAGAAAAATCCAGCCTCTCAAAACACATAAGCAAGGGCCAGGTATTGTTGTGTACCGCCAGCAGCATGCTGCAGGATCAGTCCTTCCAAGGCCTCCTCTATGAAGGAGCTGCAGCTACAGGGATTTTGGAGGGAGAGGAATACATTTGGCTTGTGAGTAGTGCTAATGTGCAGCAGAAATTCTCTGCTTCAATTACCTGTGAGGACATGGGGCATGGGAGTTTGCTCACTCCTCTCCAAGAAATTTCAGAGTTTGAAATACTCCAAAAAGTACCTGTGATAACACTCACTAATAACACCTGCTGAGCACTCTGTATCTCCATCTCTCACCCCAAAAGATCACCATCTTTTGATGTGACGATCTTCCACCTGTAAAGCAACACAGTAAGCATGAGAAGGGGCAGAGTAAAGCCAGGGAAGCCCTCAGCCATTTCACATGGTGGGTGTTTGAGGTAGGCAGGAGCCAGTTTTGCAGCTGCAATATGCCCAAATAACACACCCAAGACTGCCCCAACATGAAACGCAGCCATGCCAGGGCTGCCTTGCTGAGGAACCACCTGTGCTTCTTTACAGGCCTGGCGCCAGCCCAACTTATTGCAGTCTACAACTACCTGAAGGGAGGTTGTAGTGAAGTGGGAGTCGGCCTCTTCTCCCAGGCAACCAGCGCTAGGACAAGAGGACACAACCTCAAGCTTGGCCAGGGGAGGTTCAGGTTGGACATTAGGAAGAATTTCTTCTCAGAAAGGGTTATTAGCCATTGGAAGGGGCTGCCCAGGGAGGTGGTGGAGTCACCATCTCTGGAGGGGTTTAAGAAAAGCCTGGCCATGGCACTTAGTGCCATGGTCTAGTTGCCATGGTGGTGTCAGGGCAATGGTTGGACTCGATGATCCCAGAGGGCTCTTCCAACCTGGTTGATTCTGTGATTCTGTGAACCACGAGGAGAGATGGCGACCTGCCTGCCAGAGCCCTTGTCCCTCTCCGTCCTTCTCCAGTTCTACCACGTCATCCCCGTGACTGGCAGCGATGTCTTCCAGCATGGACAGCGGCTGCTGAGTGGCTCGGCGGCACTCATCACCCAATGCACCCCTCCATTGCCTGGTGGGTCGGCCATTGCTGCAGGGAATGGTGCCGCAATGGGGGATCCATATCATGTCTGGGGTTTTTTGAGGGTCTCATCACCATGAAGGAGGCTGTTTGCACCCCATCTTACAGAAAAACCTTGTTGAGGTGCTAATAACTTAATACAGCTCCTTTTTAGCTTTACTGTCTTTAGAAGGGGCAGGGAGGAGGGAAGCAGTAGCCTCCTCAGGGCGCAGCAGCAAGGCGCTGCCATTGCAGCCGAAACACCTCAGGTTTGGGCAATGGCGCCTCGCCTCCTCCTTCTGAAGGGAGCTGGTGGCTCAGGTGTGTTTATATTTTTGCCAAGGGCCTCAGAGCAGAAGTGTGATGAGGAGCGGCTGAGGGACCTGAGGATGTTTAGCCCAGAGAAAAGGAGGCTGAGGGGAGACCTTCTCACTCTCTACAACTGCCTGAAAGGAGGGTGTAGTGAGGGAGGGTCGGTCTCTTCTCCCAGGTAACAAGCGACAGGACAAGAGGAAACGGCCTCAAGTTGCACCAGGGGAGGTTTAGATTGGAGATCAGGGACAATTTCTTCACCAAAGGGTTGTCAAGCACTGGAACACGCTGCCCAGGGCAGTGGTGGAGTCCCCATCCCTGGAGGGATTTAAAAGCCGTGTAGATGTGGTGCTGAGGGACATGGGCTAGTGGTGGCCTTGGCAGTGCTGGGGTAACGGTTGGACTTGGTGATCTTAAGGGATCTTTTCAACCAAAACGATTCTACGATTCTACAGTTGGTCTGTCAGCCAGTCGAGGCTAACCACCCCCTCACAAAATGGCGGCGCGGCTCCTTTAAGACACGCCCTCACCCCGGCCTGGCTCGGCCCCGCCCCCTCAGCAGCGGGAGAGGGGGCGTGGCTTGAATAGGCGGAATTCACCCAGGGGGTTGAGTGACAGCGCCGCGGCCCAATCAGATGGCAGAGTGTGAAGCTGGGAGGCGGGCTTTCCGGCGGGCGCTCCCGCGGCGGTGCGGTGCGGCTCGGCAGGAGGGGGGCGGCCGGCGGCGACATGATTAAGAAGTTTGATAAGAAGGACGAGGAGTCCGGTACGGGGCTGGTGGTGGTGGCGGCGGCGGGGAGGGAGCCGGGGGCGGGCTCAGGGGTGGGCATGGCGGCACGGCCCGGCGGGGAGCGAGCGTTAGGCGCCCAGCGCGCGCCGCGGCCTGTAGCGGCCGCTGAGGGGAGGGGGGTGACGGCCGCCGAGGAGGGAGGTCCCGTCTGCGCTCCGGTCTCCCGGCTTCCCTCGGAGCCTCTCCCGGCCCTCCAGGGTGCTGCAGGGCCCGCTCCGGCCCCCTGAGGCCGCGCTCGGAGGGAAGCGGTTCCCCGGAGCCCTCCGGGGTCTCTTCCCCTCCACGCCGCGGTGAGGAGCGGGGCTTACAGGGCTTGATCGGGGTCCGCCCCTCAGCCCGGTAGCGGGGCAGCAGCCGTCCCCACACGCAGACCTTGTGGTTGGGACTGTGTTCAGGTACTCTGCGGGCAGGAAAAAACCCATCACATCAGGCACAGGTGTGGTGAATGAAGCATCACCTGCACGTTTTTGCTCCACAAAATCGTCTGGAAATCAACTTGGTGATCCCAGAGATCTCTTCCAACCTGATTGATTCTGTGTGATTCTGTGCCTGTAGTAACTGATGCCTATCAGGCAACCAGCGATAGGACAAGAGGACACAGCCTCAAGCTTCGCTAGGGGAGGTTCAGGTTGGACATTAGGAAGCATTTCTTCTCAGCAAGGGTCATTAGCCATTGGAAGGGGCTGCCCAGGGAGGTGGTGGAGTCACCATCTCTGGAGGGGTTTAAGAAAAGCCTGGACATGGCACTTAGTGGCATGGTCTAGTTGCCATGGTGGTGTCAGGGCAACGGTTGGACTCGATGATCCCAGAGGTCTCTTCCGACCTGGTTGATTCTGTGATTCTGTGTGATTCTGTGTTGAATTTTTTGTTGCTGCTGCTCAGAGGTCTTCTGAGCCACAAGATGTGCCCACCTGGGTTGAGTTGTCATTTCATTCTCAGTTTCCTTGCACTTCGGATGTGAGAACTGAAGAATGAATGAAAATGAAGAATTGCTGCTGGAGGAAAAGGGTCTGAAGCAGTAGTGAGGGTTTGGAGGGATTTACCTGTGTGTAACAGTGGCTCTGAGAGGTGGTTTCACTGTGAATGTGGATTAGAAGGCTGGTGCCCTCTGTATGCTGCTGACAGAGAAGTGTCATCTCCAAGAAATTAATTATTCATCACCCTTCAGAAATCTCAAAAGAGGAGACAGTCTCCCCTACCTTTCATACCTTCTCTGAAAGTAAAGGCTTCCCTGTGCTTTCCAGCAGAGAGGCTCCAACTGTACATTAGATATTGGCTGTGTAGTAGCTGACATAGATGATTCTCTGAAACAAGGTACAAGAGTTAAAATATTCCCCTACAACAAGACAAGAGATGGATTTGAGCTTCATGTCATGTTTTCGACTAGTCGGTCACTTCTCAATGCCTGGATCTGGGCTGTTAAGAGGCTGAGAAGTTACACTGTGGAGATAATCTAGCATTGATGATTTTGTGATGTGCAGCACTGTTTTTGGCGTTTGCTGAGTAGCCCGTTTTAGTGGTGCATTGATCAATATACTCCTATTTCAGGTTCTGTTGAGCAGCTCCAGCAGCAGCAGTGATGCATTCAGCACTCTCTGTGCCTGAAGTAATAAAAACAGGGGGACTAGGAAACAAAAAGAGTAAATAGTTTTATGTAAAGAGAGTATTAGGGCAAATTTTCTAGTAAACACCTTGTTTCTTCCTCACTTTCCAGCTATGAAAGTGCCCCTCTTGTTTTTTTTCCTGTAACTCTGAATATACAACTTAAGACAGTGGATTCAAAGCTGTTGATGGAGAACATAAGTTATTCCAAGAGGAACATCAGTGTAACATTGAGGTGTTTTTGTAAAGTTGAGGGGCTGTTCCTGTACATTCAGTTCTGGTTTCCTTTGTGAAGAATGCATTTCCTTAACTGAGAGGTCTCTTTTGTTCTTCAGGCAGTGGCTCTAACCCTTTCCAGCATTTGGAGAAGAGTGCTGTGCTTCAGGAGGTAGGAATAATCATTGTATAACACTGTCAAACATTCTGTGGTACAAAGAGCTTTAAGTCAGAACTTCATAATTTCAATTTTGTGTTCTTACAGACTGGTGCTAAGTAGTGTTTGGGCTACAGATGCTATAGAAGGAATTGAGTTGTTGTTGCTTTTATTTTAAAGTATTTTTGCTAGTCCCAGATGGTAAACCGAGTCGTTGTCCTTTGTTCAGAGTCCTGCCAATCCAGCAAACTAAACATGTATGAGCTGAACGCCAAGAATATGCTTGTTGGGACACATTTTTAGAATAAAAAAAGTTACAAGCTACTTGAAAAACAAATTGCTTTACATCTTATGGTGAAAGAGAACTTATTATTGTTGGGTTACACTGTAATGCAGTATTTATGCTGTGTTTGTAGGCACGTATCTTTAATGAGACCCCTATAAATCCACGAAGATGCCTGCACATCCTTACCAAGATCCTTTACTTGCTGAACCAGGTAACTCTTATAATTTCTTCCCAGCCAGAATGTGTTTTCCTGAGGCTAATTTCTGGTAATTTCCACTGTGAAAGTAGTTTTATACCTCTTCTTGTCGGAGTTGGGAGGTAGCTTTTACGGAGGACAGAAATGGGGTGTTTATGCTGTAGTATTATGTTCTCTGCTCCAACTTTGCTGCTAAGGTGAGTGAGATACGTGTCACTGAAGCTTTTAAGACTTCTTTTCTGCGTGCCAAGCAAAAGCTGCTGGTTGGTCTGTGATCGCTGCAGCACTGTGCGATTGAAGAGCCACTTGTGTTTGCCTGGTTAAAGTAGGAATAACTGAGGTGAGGGAAGAACATAGGTCAGGAAGTGAAGTGGAAGGTGGCTTTTTGTTTGGGGAGAATTTGAAGCATGATAAGGGAGATTTTCTTGAGGTATCCACATAGAACCATCACTGTACCACTGTGGATGGCATTTATATTGAAACCAAGCAGAGAACAGTGGTAAACTTGGCATATACTCCCCAGGAAACACAAGGTGAGGGAGGGACTCTTTCTTACACGAGAAAAAGTCTTCAAAGAAAAGATTCTTCATGTGTGAATAGGAATTATAAGTGGGGGCTGAAAGGTGGAGGTGGCTGGATAATGGTGGAGTTTTTACCTCTTGCTGCTTTTGTGCTATTTTAGGGTGAACACTTTGGAACCACTGAAGCCACGGAAGCTTTTTTTGCCATGACCAGATTATTTCAATCTAATGATGTAAGTACCTAGTGTTTACCACTTGCTGCCTCCCTGGTTTTGGCTGGATTTGCAGTAATTACAAAACAGTTGGATATTGGGGTGTGGGAGGAGGGTGAGGCAAGTACTTCAGAGAACGAGCACACAAAGTACTTGCTGAAGGCAATTCAGGGTTTGGAAACAAATGTCTGAGTAATAACATATGGTTACTTCTCCAGGTTGTTTTTGGTGGTGGTTTTTTTTTTTCCTGAGTGAATTATTGTCGTAAAGAATGTGAATAATGATGGAAAGCCTTAATATACCAATCAGTATAATTTTATGGCTGTTTGTTACACGTGCAAATAATCCCCATCTGCCCAACTCAAAATACAATTTGAAAGTTGCCTGTAGATGAAATACTGCAGTTCTTTGCAGCAGCTTGCTCTAGGCATGAATCAGCATGGAGTCAAGGGATGAGAACTCCTAAAAATGCTGAAGTACAGAGTGTTTGGGACCTTTCTCATATCTATGTTTCAGACAGTATTTTTTTTTTTAAATGTAAATATGTCATTTGCTTTCAAAGAATTAAAGTGTCAGTGCTCTTTGCATATTTGTTTTTCTTTTACAATAGTAAATAGATCAGAGGAAGTTGGTTATAAAGATGTAACTGATAATTGTGAGGCTTCTGCATACAGACATGATGACTTCTTTCATAGTTAACATGGATTTTTATTTTTAGTCTTATTTTACAAGATATATATCTCTTATTCTTCTCCTGGTTTGTTTGATAACAGGGAGTAAGGCTGTTATCCAGTTATCAAACATAGTTTTACTTGTGTGCTTATACGCACACAAGTGGGGCAGAGGGTGTTCTATTTAAAAGTGTATTTAACTTTTAAAGTTAAATATTTAACTTTTAAGTTTATTTAACTTTTAAAACTTCTAGGGAGTGTTTATTCATAATTGTCATTGAGTTTAATGGTTTTCTGCAATACACTTTCGCAGCAAACCCTTAGAAGAATGTGTTACCTTACTATCAAAGAGATGGCCAATATTTCTGAGGACGTCATCATTGTCACAAGCAGGTAAGAGAACGTAGAGGACACAGTATCAGAGCTCTGAAACAAGCAGCTGCATCTTCATGTCTTTATCTGCTGTGGTTTTCTGTAATTATGCTTTAATAATTATAAAGGATACAGCAAGGGAAAATGAGTTGTTCCATGATACAGAGTATGTGGCACCATATGAAATGTTAACGACATTACAGTCGTTGTGAGAGGAAAAAATTGGATCTGTGGCATATGCTAAGCGATTGTTTTATATTTTTTTTAAAGCTGTTCAGCAAATTAAACTTCTCTATTATCTAAACCTAAATTTCATGTGGTAGAAAGAACAACACCACTAAGAAGGGGAATGGCTGAGCTAAATAAACCAGGCCTATAGCAAAGCAATGTTATGGACTATGACTGTATTTCCACAGAATCTGTTGTTAATAATTTTCACATAGCTAATTATTAAGAAATTGTTTCTAGGCAATACTAGAACTTAGCAGTTGTGTGGTGACAGCTGGAGGAACAGCTAAATGAGGTGAATGTCACAAAATGACCAAGACATCGAGATGTTAAAGAAGTGTTCACAGGGTGTCTTTGGTTATTTCAGTTTGACCAAAGACATGACAGGGAAGGAAGATGTATACAGAGGCCCGGCCATCAGAGCGCTCTGCAGGATCACTGATGTAAGTACAAATCACACCACTGTTGTGGGAGAGGTGATGAGTGTATTTAAAATAGAAAAACTAGCCAGCAATGTGCCCTTGTGGTCAAGAAGGCCAGTGGCATCCTGGGGTGGATTAGAAGGGGTGTGGTTAGCAGGTCAAGAGAGGTTCTCCTCCCCCTCTACTCTGCCCTGGTGAGGCCACATCTGGAATATTGTGTCCAGTTCTGGGCCCCTCAGTTCAAGAAGGACAGGGAACTGCTAGAGAGAGTCCAGCGCAGAGCCACGAAGATGATGAAGGGGGTGGAACATCTCCCTTCTGAGGAGAGGCTGAGGGAGCTGGGTCTCTTTAGCTTGGAGAAGAGGAGACTGAGGGGTGACCTCATTAATGTTTATAAATATGCAAAGGGCAAGTGTCATGAGGATGGAGCCAGGCTCTTCTCAGTGACATCCCTTGACAGGACAACGGGCAATGGGTGCAAGCTGGAACACAGGAGGTTCCACATAAATATGAGGAAAAACTTCTTTACAGTGAGGGTGACTGAGCACTGGCACAGGCTGCCCAGAGAGGTTGTGGAGTCTCCTCCTCTGGAGACATTCAAAACCAGCCTGGACGTGTTCCTGTGTGACATGATCTAGGTAATCCTGCTCCGGCAGAGGGTTGGACTAGATGATCTTTCGAGGTCCCTTCCAATCCCTGAGATTGTGTGATTCTGTGAAAAACTACTCTCTCAGAGGGTGTATTCTTATAGCAGGAATGGAAGTGCTGCTCTAGGGAGGACTGCTCCAAAGGGCTCTGCAGATGTGAGGAGCTCTGTGGAGCTGTAGCGCTGTAAACATGGAGTTAGAAGGCAGGAGCTTTGGAGCTCTAGTTCCTGATCCGAGATTGCTTCGCTGTGGACTTTGATCATGTCACTGAACCTTCAGGAGTGGGCAGCTGATACATCTCCCTTGCAGAACGAGAATTAGCTCAAGGTTTTTTCTGAGGGCCTTTTGAATATGCCGTGCATCTATCTTTGCGTTACGCTGCTTTTATGTTCTACCTCCAAAGTATCAACACTTTTCTTTTTCCCTTTCCTAGGGCACGATGTTACAAGCCATTGAGAGATACATGAAGCAAGCCATTGTGGACAAAGTCCCCAGTGTGTCTAGTTCTGCACTGGTGTCTTCCTTAGTAAGTAAAGTAGATTATTGCAAATCTGTGCGTTGTGTTGTGGCTGGGAAGGCTCATCTCCTGCATTTGAAGCTCTGCTTGGCCTTTGTTGTGTTCTTTCTTCATCTCCTTTTCCTTTGAGATGACTCTTCATCGCCTCACTGGAAGATAAAAGAAATAGTAGCAATGGAGTTTCCTTTGTCTCAAGCAGACTCTGTCTTCTCAAACTCCTTCCTTAACATTCTTTTGCCTTAAAGTACATCAACTGCAGTAACTTTAAGTGCAAAGTGCTCAGTCATCTCTCTATGCAGGCTCATGGTACTTCGCTGTGCTTCTGATGTTAGTTTGTCTGCAGTCTCAATTTGTGGCTTCTTCCAGCACATGATGAGGATCAGTTATGACGTAGTCAAACGGTGGATCAACGAAGCCCAAGAAGCAGCTTCCAGTGACAACGTCATGGTGCAGGTATGTTGGAGGGTGGTTGCCTCAGGAAGCTCGAAGCACACTACAGAGTTTTCATGGTATTCTGTGAGTTCTTAAGATAACCTTAGAAAAAGTAACTGGTTTTCACAGAATCAATGAGGTTGGAAGAGCCCTCTGGGCTCATCGAGTCCAACTATTGCCCTGACACCACCATGGCAACTAGACCAGGGCACTACGTGCCATGTCCAGGCTTTTCTTAAACCCCTCCAGAGACGGTGACTCCACCACCTCCCTGGGCAGCCCCTTCCAATGGCTAATGACCCTTGCTGAGAAGAAATGCTTCCTCATGTCCAACCTGAACCTCCCCTGGCGAAGCTTGAGGCTGTGTCCTCTTGTGCTATTGCTGGTTGCCTGGGAGAAGAGGCCGACTCCCACTCTAACCTTCTGGTAGCTGGGATGCCACTGGCTGTTCCACAGTAGTTGCAGAAGAGCTTTGAATCAAGAGTTTTCAAAAAGCTTAAGAAATCATCTCGCTGCCTCCCAGAACACCAGCATCTCTTGTGTTGGCCTTCAGAAAATTTGCCAGTTGCTACAGGACCACAGAGATTAACCTAAATATCAGTAAGATGTCCACATCAGCAATATCTTTGTGCAAATATTCCAAACAGCTGTGGAAATATTCTGTATGTTCAGTCAGTGTTACAGATTAATGATCAGAAACAAATCTGCAAAACCAGCTTTGTTCTTGCCCCGTTAACAGCTTCATTAAGCCTTACTGTGGATTTGTCTTATGGCAGAAAAACCCAGAACAACTTGGCAAGCGACTAGAAATGTTCCTTTGTACTTTCACCATAAATGCCTCAAGGATTTTTGTAAGATCAGCTGTCATTTAAAGGCCTTGGCATATCCTGGATATTGAGTGTACTAGAAATGCAAGTGTTATTGTGCAGTATAATTTAGTAAGCTGAAGCCTTTGAAGTTCTGACATTTAATGGGGAGAAAAGGGAGTAAATTAAATTCGTGGCTCTTTTGATCTTCAGAAATTTGTTGAGGCTGTCTTAGGGTGGACAGGAAGGGGGAGGAAATACTGCAAATCTTTTTAACTTGTCATGAAACTCAGATAATTTGAGGTTAGGAGGTATTTCTGCTAGAAAACACCAATTATTAGCCCCCCTTCATGTCTCACAGTCTGACTTTTCCAACTGCAGTGTGTATTCATTACCTGCCCATCTCTGTTTCTGATTTCCTAGTATCATGCTTTGGGGCTGCTCTATCACCTTAGAAAAAACGATCGCCTGGCAGTTTCCAAGATGCTGAACAAGTTCACTAAATCCGGACTGAAATCCCAGTTTGCGTACTGCATGTTGATCCGAATTGCAAGCAAACTCTTGAAGGAATCTGAAGAGGGGTGAGTAAGAGGCAGCAAGTGAATTACAAAATTAATTGTAGTTTGAGATACACAGTAGCGAGGAAATTGGCATTTTTTTAAAGTTTTTAATACACAGACAGAACTGTAGTGTTAAAAATAAAACACAGGTAGAAGCAGAACGATAGACTGAACTGAGTGGTGGTATGTGTGCTTGTTGTGTGGTGGAGTTTGGATTTTTGTTTTGGCACCACACCACCAAAACTCAGCTGAGAGTAGGATTAAAACTGCAGAATAATCTCTGCAGAGGTTTGGTGCTTTGTCTAGTGAGATGCATTTCAAGTGCAATAAGGATCTAGCTGTGTTACAGAATCACAGAATCAACCAGGTTGGAAGAGCCCTCTGGGCTCATCGAGTCCAACCATTGCCCTGACACCACCATGGCAACTAGACCATGGCACTAAGTGCCATGTCCAGGCTTTTCTTCAACACCTCCAGAGATGGTGACTCCACCACCTCCCTGGGCAGCCCCTTCCAATGGCTAATGACCCTTGCTGAGAAGAAATGCTTCCTAATGTCCAACCTGAACCTCCCCTGGCCAAGCTTGAGGCTGTGTCCTCTTGTCCTATTGCTGGTTGCCTGGGAGAAGAGGCCGACTCCCACCCCGCTACAACCTCCCTTCAGGTAGTTGTAGACTGCACTAAGGTCACCTCTGAGCCTCCTCTTCTCCAGGCTAAACACCCCCAGCTCCCTCAGCTGTTCCTCATAGGTCAGACCCTCCAGACCCTTCCCCAGCTTGATCGCCCTCCTCTGGACTCGCTCCAACACCTCAACATCTTTCTTGAAGTGCGGAGCCCAGAACTGGACACAGGATTCAAGGTGCGGCCTCACCAGTGCCGAGTACAGAGGGACGATCCCTTCCCCAGACCGGCTGGCTACACTATTCCTAATAGAGGCCAGGATGCCCTTGGCCTTCTTGGCCACCTGGGCACACTGCTGGCTCATGTTTAGCCGGCTGTCGATCAGCACCCCCAGGGCTCTTTCCACCGGGCCTCTTTCTAAGTTCTCAGAACTTTTCAGGTTCTCAGAAATGCAGTATTAGTGGTTTGTACATAATTCAGCATCACACTCTGAAATGCCTTCTGTTTGTAGCCATGAAAGTCCACTGTTTGACTTCATTGAGAGCTGCCTGCGGAATAAGCACGAAATGGTTATTTACGAAGCTGCTTCTGCCATCATCCATCTCCCAAACTGCACAGCAAGGGAGCTGGCACCGGCTGTTTCAGGTTGGTCATAGAGTCCTTTGTACCACTGATGCAGCTGAAAGAAAGGGTGGTAAAGCACGTCAGAGTACAACACACCTAAAGTACTGGACTCAAAATCTGAATTTTGTGGTTGTCTCCAAGTTAAAGGGCTTTTGGATGAGAAGCAGCTTGACCCTTTTTTTCCCATTTCATCCAAAGCTTTAGAGAATGGGCAGTAGAGGCAGCACAGGGCAATGCTTGCCTTTTTCCCTACAGTGTACAGTGTCCTGCTGCAGGACATTGGGGTGGGAGGGAAGGTAGAGGAGAACTTGATAGCACAGATGTGCCACAGGCTACACAAACCACCTATTATTGATATGAGATGAAAAAATGGGAGGTTATTTTTAACTTGCTTGTGAAGCTAGTGATAATAGAGCTGCATGAACATTTAGCAGCACATAGTTGAATGTGGATACATAAGACTTCCCTCTCGATTCCCTTTCTTTGAAAGAGGCCATATCTGATTTTCTGCTGTGGTGAATTCTGTTTGCACCTCAAATAACAAAATGCTGGCACAAGGCAATTTCCCTTTCCTCATCTGGTATGGTCATGAGGGCCCTCTCCTGCTCCCCAGACATTACCAGTGCCTAGAGTTGCAGTACTGGGAGCTGGTTTTTCTTAAGCAGCCTCTACTCTGTAACATTTTGTTGTGAGTAGCTTTTCTTGATTTTTTTCTTTTAATTTTCAGTGCTGCAGCTCTTCTGTAGTTCTCCCAAACCTGTCTTGAGATATGCAGCTGTACGGACCCTTAATAAAGTGAGTGCTTCCAAAACCTTCTAAACAAGCATAAATCTCTGAGCATCAGAGGAAGCCAGACTTCAGTGCCTAATGGTGTGTTACCTAAACTAGAGCAACTGCTCTTGTGATTACTGTATTTGGAAATGCTCCACGCTGGAGAACTGGCTTTTTCATGCCAAAACTCCTAGTGTGACAAATCTTTTCTGCACTCAAGCTACGTTTGCTTATTTCTGGACCACAGGGCTATAACAAGCTGCAGTTTGATAACTCCTGAGCTCTCAGCTGTAAGAAAGCAGAGTCTCAGATATTTAAGACCTCAAAAAGTGTGAATAGGATGTGTGTGAATGAATAACATTCTGATTTCAAAGCTTCACACTGCAACAGAAGCAGTTTGTGGCCATCAAACCCATGAGCTGTAACTTAGAGTTCATTTGAAACGCTGAAACAAAAGAACCTGAGCTTTGATTGCATCCTACCAGCAGTCATATGATGTAGGTTTGGTTGCAATCCTTGTGGAACAGAGCAGTGCCTAAAAAAACTATGGGCTTTAATCCTTGCCCCATCGAAAGCTTTGAATTGTAGGATGTTATTGCTCCCGTATAATTTGGAATTGCATTCGTTACAGGTGGCCATGAAGCATCCATCTGCAGTCACTGCCTGCAACCTGGACCTGGAAAACCTCATCACTGACTCCAACCGCAGTATCGCCACCCTCGCCATCACCACCCTGCTGAAGACGGGCAGTGAGAGCAGTGTAGACAGGCTCATGAAACAGATCTCTTCCTTCGTGTCAGAAATATCAGATGAGTTTAAGGTGTGGCATTGGAGGCCTCTGCTCTTTCCAGCTGCAGGTTTTTCTCCCATTCTTGTTATTATGAAGCTTTTCCCGTTTGTTAGTCCTTCAGTGACTTAGTCTGATAGAGCAAAGCCAGCCTGAGATTCAGGAGGTGTAGGCCTCTGTTTTCCAACTTAAATACACTGTGTCATTTCCTTCCACCACTCCAAGAAAGGATAAATGTCGTTTGGTGGATTCCTGGCTCCTGTTACTGCCTTCTGGTTGCCTCTTTAGAGAGGAAGAGGGATTTTAGCTGTTCTGTTTGAGTCTATATCACTCCAGTCTGATTTGTAGTTAGGAAATAGTGTGAACTGTAAGTTTCTACCTGATTTGTCAAGTTTAGTCACTACAAACTCGGGTAATAACTTGGTTAAGGATGGTAGTTCACTTGAGGAGCATAGCATGTCTCTACAAAGTCATTGTCTGCTAGTGTACAGTGGTCTTAAGTTCTTCTTTTTATAAGAAAAGGAAATAAGTATTAGACAAATTTAAAATTGCAAAGTTTTAATGATAAAATGTAACTAGTTAAGTTAGAATTAGGTTGGGATCATCACTGGGCAGAGGAAGCGAGGGGAAGCCTTTGAATTAGTGTAGTCAATCCTAAACTACAGTCCCTCTAGTAGAGCCAGGTCTTGCAGCATGCTAGCACAGGGTTGTTAACACACTTCATGCTGAGAGTCCACCACCGTATTTTATCCTTCTTGTACAGGAATTTAATCTATCAAGGTGACAGCTTGAGATAGTGAGAAGCCTGTTTTTTGCATAGAAAAATAAATGCACGTGACTAACGTCCTTCTCTGTTGTTTTGCAGGTAGTGGTAGTACAGGCTATCAGTGCTTTGTGCCAGAAATACCCTCGGAAACACAGCGTCATGATGACCTTCCTCTCCAATATGCTCAGGGATGATGTATGTTTCAAACACTCTTTGTGTAGCTATTGGCAGGTAGCTCTGACAGTATGAAGTGTCTCTTCTGTCTTATGTTGGTGGGTACAAAGCAATGATGGGACCTGACTGATTACCAAGACCTTGTTTATCTCGTGGGCCAGACCTGTCTGAAACTTCAAGAGAGATGTTGAGGTGTTGGAGTAAGTCCAGAGGAGGGTAACCAAGCTGGGGAAGGGTCTGGAGGGTCTGACCTGCGAGGAACGGCTGAGGGAGCTTGGGGTGTTTAGCCTGGAGAAGAGGAGGCTCAGAGGTGACCTTAGTGCAGTCTACAACTACCTGAAGGGAGGTTGTAGTGGAGTGGGAGTCGGCCTCTTCTCCCAGGCAACTAGTGATAGGACAAGAGGACACAGCCTCAAGCTTGGCCAGGGGAGGTTCAGGTTGGACATTAGGAAGCATTTCTTCTCAGCAAGGGTCATTAGGCATTGGAAGGGGCTGCCCAGGGAGGTGGTGGAGTCACCATCTCTGGAGGGGTTTAAGAAAAGACAGAATCACAGAATTGACCAGGTTGGAAGAGACCTCTGGGATCATCGAGTCCAACCGTTGCCCTGACACCACCATGCCAACTAGACCAGGGCACTAAGTGCATGTCAGGGCAATGGTTGGACTCGATGATCCCAGAGGTCTCTTCCAACCTCATTGATTCTGGGATTCTGTGAAACGTGCTTATGAATTAGAACTGGTACATCAAAAAATGATCTGAAGAGATGCTCAGACGTTGTGTGTCTATGGGTCAGGAGGGACTGGGAAGACTCTTTTAGGTCACCCAGCACACCTTCTCTTTTCTCTTTATGTACAAGTGCTTGGTTTTCTCAATGGAAAGAAGTAATTGAAGCGTGAGGGGAACTGAGCAGCACGGTGGCCTGAGCTCTGCCTGTCACCTCAGTGTCCTTGATTTTCCTTTCCCAGGGTGGCTTTGAGTACAAGCGAGCCATTGTGGACTGTATAATCAGCATCATTGAGGAGAATCCTGAGAGCAAGGAATCGGGCTTGGCTCACCTCTGCGAGTTCATTGAAGACTGCGAACATACTGTCCTAGCCACGAAGATCCTGCACCTGCTGGGGAAGGAGGGGCCGAGGACTCCGTCCCCATCCAAGTACATCCGCTTCATCTTCAACAGGGTGGTGCTGGAGAACGAGGCTGTGAGGGCTGGTAAGTTCAGCTCAGATGCTTGATGGTTTCATATCTGAGCTCTGCTAGAGATCTTGGGGCTGAAACTGGGCTTGGAGGTACTGCACAGGCACTGTGAAGAGCTAGATCTTACATGTGTGGTCCACATTGCATTTGATTTTTGGTGACAGCTCTTATGGTCACAATTTCCTAATTGTGACCTGGGAGCGCATGAAGAGCATCCCTCAGAGAGCATATGCTGTCTAGAAACTCTGTCCTTGTAAAAAATATGGATTCTTTTTTTAACCACTGAGGCCATAAAGCTTGTACTTCCTTATAGAGCTTTCTTTTCCTTCTGTGGAATTTCTTCAAGCCGATGCTGAGCTGAAATTAGGCAGCTCTAAGTGGTCTCTGGAGGGGTGTCAGCTCCTTGCAAAGTCATTGGATGCAGTCTGGCCCGGGCCGCCACTGGATGCAGGTCACTCCTGTGTGTGAAAAACAGATTTATCTGTGGGTGTGAGCTAACGGCAGAGGGGTCAACAACTAGAATGTGCCATGGAGCTTGAAATAACTTTATATGTTAGAGTTCTCTCAGAACAGAGTTGCAGGGCTGTTAAGCTGATCGTGTCCTGTTATTCCCTGACACGAAACTATTTCCATTTGAAAGTATGGAAATAGTTTAGTCTTTCCATAACACTAAAAGGTTTATGGTGTGGAAGTGAACCCCTGTGTATGGGAAACTTAAGGGCAACAGTACACACAGGGCAAGTGTAGAGTCCTGCATCTGGGCAAGAACAACCCCATGTACCAGTACAAGTTGGGGGCAGACCTGTTGGAGACCAGCGTAGGGGAAAGGGACCTGGGGGTCCTAGTGGACAGCAGGATGACCATGAGCCAGCAGTGTGCCCTTGTGGCCAAGAAGGCCAATGGCATCCTGGGGTGGATTAGAAGGGGTGTGGTTAGCAGGTCAAGAGAGGTTCTCCTCCCCCTCTCCTCTGCCCTGGTGAGGCCGCATCTGGAATATTGTGTCCAGTTCTGGGCCCCTCAGTTCAAGAAGGACAGGGAACTGCTAGAGAGAGTCCAGCGCAGAGCCACGAAGATGATGAAGGGAGTGGAACATCTCCCTTCTGAGGAGAGGCTGAGGGAGCTGGGTCTCTTAGCTTGGAGAAGAGGAGACTGAGGGGTGACCTCATTAATGTTTATAACTATGTAAAGGGCAAGTGTCATGAGGATGGAGCCAGGCTCTTCTCAGTGACATCCCTTGACAGGACAAGGGGCAACGGGTGCAAGCTGGAACACAGGAGGTTCCACATAAATATGAGGAAAAACTTCTTTACGGTGAGGGTGACCGAACACTGGCACAGGCTACCCAGAGAGGTTGTGGAGTCTCCTTCTCTGGAGACATTCAAAACCTGCCTGGACGCGTTCCTGTGTGGCATGATCCAGGTAATCCTGCTCTGGCAGGGGGATTGGACTAGATGGTCTTTCGAGGTCCCTTCCAATCCCGAACATTCTGTGATTCTGTAACATTCTGTATAACTTGAGCACCTCTGACATCTCCCCGTTTTCTTCTCTAGCTGCTGTAAGTGCCCTAGCAAAGTTTGGGGCCCAGAACGAGAATCTTCTTCCGAGCATCTTGGTGCTTTTGCAGAGGTGAGTGGGTATGGCTGGGGATGCGCTGAGCTTGTTGGTGACACTGGGTGGTCTGGCTCCACAGAAGAAGCAAGGTCAGACCAGGTCAGAACTTGCACTGGGATTGTCACAACATACCAGTAGAGGAGTTGGGAGATGGCTGTCTTCCACCCTTCCTTCCTGGCTGGAGGGAGCATAGCACTGCTGGAGATAAACCAATGAATGATGGGATTAGTCATGAAAACATCTGACAGTAATCTGGTCTGAGAACATTCCTCAGTGGGTAATAAATCTTCAGTGGTTTAGTACATTTTTTGCATCCCTTGAAGGAAGAAAATATATTTCCATGTTACTCAAATAACTTTTGTGGACCATTGAGTAGTGATCTCAGGTGTTCCCATTTCACAGGTTCATGTTTCTTGTTAAGACCATTCAACCTTCTTAAATTGTGTGTACCATAAATGTCCTGTTCTTCATTTGTACAGGACTATAGCATAAACCCGTGCCACGTGTGACTTCTGTGGTGTGAGGGACAATTCAGATTACAAAGTGCTCAGGCAGAAGCAACCTCAGTGTAGGTGCAAGTGAATTACAACTGTGTAGGAAGTGACTCGAGCAATGGGAGGGAGGGGAGTTGCCAGGAAGGAGAGAGAATCTTTATAAACCACCTGTTATATTTAAAAAATGAGGTGAATACTTGAGCACACAGCCATTTTTTCAGTCTGAAAGAAAGCAGGTTTAACATGTTTATTTTTGTAATCTATCTTTTTCTTCTGGTTTTGTTCTATTGTGAAAGAATGCTGTAAAAATTAAGAAAAAACTGTGCGACCACATGGTTACCATCAAAATTATTAGCCATAAAATCAGGTGTATATTTATTATATATAGATTATAATCTAGCAAGTGTGCATGGTGTCAACAATTCATGTGCACATCTCCTTTAATCTTAGTTTTCTGATGTGACACTTGCATATAAACTTCAAGTTAAACTTCCAACTTGGAGCGAGTCCAGAGGAGGGCGACCAAGCTGGTGAAGGGTCTGGAGGGTCTGACCTATGAGGAACAGCTGAGGGAGCTGGGGGTGTTTAGCCTGGAGAAGAGGAGGCTCAGAGGTGACCTTATTGCAGTCTACAACTACCTGAAGGGAGGTTGTACTGAAGTGGGAGTTGGCCTCTTCTCCTGGGCAACTAGCGATAGGACAAGAGGACACAGCCTCAAGCTTGGCCAGGGGAGGTTCAGGTTGGACATCAAGAAGCATTTCTTCTCAGCAAGGGTCATTAGCCATTGGAAGGGGCTGCCCAGGGAGGTGGTGGAGTCACCATCTCTGGAGGTGTTTAAGAAAAGCCTGGACATGGCACTTAGTGCCATGGTCTAGTTGCCATGGTGGTGTCAGGGCAATGGTTGGACTCGATGATCCCAGAGGGCTCTTCCAACCTGGTTGATTCTGTGATTCAATGACTCTATTTTTTCTTTCCATAATTTGCACATCCATCAAGAGAGTTCAGGCTGTCATTGCAGTATCAAGTCCAATATGGTCAGCGCCATTTTGAACTCAGCTCTCACGATGTCCTGAGCTGGCTGACTGCTGTCCTCTTGTTTCCCCAAAACAGGTGCATGATGGACAGCGATGACGAAGTTCGGGACAGAGCAACGTTCTACCTGAATGTACTGCAACAGAGACAGATAGCGCTGAATGCTGCTTATATTTTTAACGGTCAGTGGTAGAAAGGGAAGAAATCTGAGCAGTTATTTTGCATTCTGTGTTATGGGTGGGCTTTGTTGCTGTAAGAACAGTTTTCTCTCATGTGACTTGAGTCAGAATAACCCAAAAGGACACGACTGTGTTGGTTTCTGGCCCTAACACTTTTCTGCGAAGTACTTGTACTAACTGAGAATGGCAGACTTAGCAAAATAGGGGAAGGATTGTCTAGGAGATGGAGCAGGAGTATGGGTTGGGCTTGTGTTGTCATTGCCTCGTCATTCACTTGGGACAATTTTCGGCCACACCAACCCCATGCAGCGCTACAGGCTGGGGGAAGAGTGGTTAGAAAGAGCCCTGAGGGTGCTGATGGACAGGCGGCTGAACGTGAGCCAGCAGTGTGCCCAGGTGGCCAAGAAGGCCAATGGCATCCTGGCCTCTCTTAGGAATAGTGTAGCCAGCTGGTCTGGGGAAGGGATCATCCCTCTGTACTGGGCACTGGTGAGGCCGCACCTTGAATCCTGTGTCCAGTTGTGGGCCCCGCACTTCAAGAGAGATGTTGAGGTGTTGGAGCGAGTGCAGAGGAGGGCGACCAAGCTGGTGAAGGGTCTGGAGGGTCTGACCTGCGAGGAACGGCTGAGGGAGCTGGGGGTGTTTAGCCTGGAGAAGAGGAGGCTCAGAGGTGACCTTAGTGCAGTCTACAACTACCTGAAGGGAGGTTGTAGTGAAGTGGGAGTCGGCCTCTTCTCCCAGGCAACTAGTGACAGGACAAGAGGACACAGCCTCAAGCTTGGCCAGGGGAGGTTCAGGTTGGACATTAGGAAGCATTTCTTCTCAGCAAGGGTCATTAGGCATTGGAAGGGGCTGCCCAGGGAGGTGGTGGAGTCACCATCTCTGGAGGGGTTTAAGAAAAGCCTGGACATGGCACTTAGTGCCCTGGTCTAGTTGCCATGGTGGTGTCAGGGCAATGGTTGGACTCTGATCCCTGAGGTCTCTTCCAGCCTGGCTGATTCTGTGATTCTTAACCTTTGCTCCATCTTCCCCATTACAAAGAGAGGATGACACATCTTGTTGCCAGGGTTGGTTATAAAAATGTGTTACGGTCTGTGGTTGAAAGTTCATGCGAGCAGAGTATTTAACGTATTTAAGACTATTGCAAGATGACTTTTCTTGAGTGAACTGTTTGGACTGCAGTACCCTCTGGAGTGATGACTTTCTGTCTCATCTTCAGAGCAGTTTTTTTTATTCTGTCGAGCATCTTGAAGTACTTAGCGTGTTTTGTGTTTACTGAGAAATGAAAGTGTTCTTACCACGTTTTTTATTAGCCAAAGTCCAAACTGTATCTATCTAGCTGTAAGCTCTAGATTCCTCACAAGAGTTTTTCTCTGCAGCCTGAACCAATGGACAGGGTACAGAGAAGAACTCTTTAAATAATCTTCCTTGTTTATATCTCAAGAGAGAGGTGACTGAGACACAGGTAAGTTTTTCAGACTCTGGCATCTTCACAGAATCAACCAGGGTGGAAGAGACCTCTGGGATCATCGAGTCCAACCATTGCCCTGAAATGCATCTTACTGCTTTTGGTGCAGGGGGCAATCCAAAATCCACACCGCTGATTTGTGAACCCCGTGTCGTAGTGCCTGTGGGCCTCTGACAGTTCCTGCTATTAAAACTGAAATTTTCTGCCTTTCTACTTTGCAGGGTTGACCATCTCTGTTCCTGGGATGGAGAAAGCCCTGCACCAATATACCCTGGAGCCTTCTGACAAACCTTTTGATATGAAAACAGTTCCCCTGGCTACCGCACCGATCTTTGAACAGAAACCAGGTAACACTTGGGCTTCCTTCAGGCAGGCTGTAGGCAAGGCTATAAGCATTCAGACTATAAGGATGCTTGACATCTGTGAACTGGCTGCTGTCCTAGCAGGGTCAGGCCAAGACCAGAAGTGGCTCAGGTGAGCGGCATACAGGTTACAGTGTCTCTGGCTTTGCAGATAAAGGAAGATGTTCGCAGATAAAGGAAGATAAAGAAGATAAAATACAAAGCGCTGCTTCCAGAGGAATGTGGGTTGGCAAGAATGCCGTTATTAGCTCTGCTAATCTTGTTATGAGAGAGGAGTTTGTACATCATCAGAATTTATTAGTTCATAGATGTTTGAGAAGAGTACATTCCAGAAGCACTTAGTCACTCCACTGGCTTTCTTCCATGTCCTTGCACAATCTTGCATTTTGACTGCACAACTTTTTAAGAAAAGCTTTATTTTTTCCCCCTCCTTCTCCCTCTTCCAGCTTCTTTGCTGGCTGTTCTGCAGTAAAGTGTGGTTTCTTCATCATTCCTCAAACATCTCTCCTCTCCTCTCCTTACAATCCAGTATTGCCTTGCAGAAAGGATATTTCAGTGTGTGTGTGAGGAACCAGGCTGGCACTGGTTTGCAGCAGAATGTGTGAAACGCTACAGGTTAAGGAATTTTTAGTGGGGATGTAACAGCATTTAAAACTCCTGCATGGTGTAGCTGACAGCACAATGTCTTTGTCTTTTTCTTCACAGAGATTGCCCTAGTGACCAGCAAGCCTGAGAAAGTTGCACCTTCACGTCAGGATATATTCCAAGGTATGAGAGAAGATCAGTGAGTCTCCAGCGCTTGAAGTATTGGGAGGATTGCCACAGGAGCAATGAACGAGCCTGTCACTAAGTGTGTCATTTTCTTCTCCTTTCTGTGCAGAACAACTGGCAGCCATTCCAGAGTTCAAGAGCTTGGGTCCCTTATTCAAGTCTTCAGAACCAGTGCAGCTCACAGAAGCAGAAACGGAGTATTTTGTTCGGTGTATTAAACACGTGTTCACAAATCACATCGTTTTCCAGGTAAGAGAAGTTATGCTCTTTTGCCAGGGTTCTCTCTGGAGAAGAGGAGGCTCAGAGGTGACCTTAGTGCAGTCTACAACTACCTGAAGGGAGGTTGTAGCGGGGTGGGAGTCGGCCTCTTCTCCCAGGCAACTAGCGCTAGGACAAGAGGACACAGCCTCAAGCTTCGCCAGGGGAGGTTCAGGTTGGCCATTAGGAAGCATTTCTTCTCAGCAAGGGTCATTAGCCATTGGAAGGGGCTGCCCAGGGAGGTGGTGGAGTCACCATCTCTGGATGTGTTTAAGAAAAGCCTGGACATGGCACTTAGTGCCCTGGTCTAGTTGACAGGGTGGTGTCAGGGCAATGGTTGGACTCGATGATCCCAGAGGGCTCTTCCAACCTGATTGATTCTGTGATTCTGTGATAGGAGTTGGCCCTTGATGCCTGGGCGTAGCATAAACAGTGTTGTCACTGCCCTGGAGACGACAGCTTCTCTCTTAAGTTGCAAGGCAGAGTTTAGAGGGTGTGTTCTGCTTGCCTCAACGATCAAAACATGGGGTTTGTGATCCCATCTGTTAAAGAACTAGTGAAATTGGAGAGAAAAGCTGTTTAGTGAGAACAGCAGGCTTGATCAAAGATCCAGGATGATCTGCTGCATGCTGTGGAGTATTGTAGCTGATTTGGGGAAAAATTTTTGATTAAAAATGTTTTCATTCCTTTTCAATTTATTCTTCCGCAGTTTGATTGCACAAACACGTTAAATGATCAACTGTTAGAGAGAGTCACTGTGCAGATGGAGCCGTCGGACGCTTACGACGTGATCTGTTGCATCCCAGCGCCCAGCCTGGCTTACAACCAGCCCGGCATGTGTTACACCCTTGTCCAGATTCCCCGGGATGACCCCACTGCAGGTACCCGCTGGGAGGGAGTAGTTCTGCACTACAGATCCCTCAAATGGAGTTTTTGGAGAACAGATCATAAAATCTTTAGGGTGTGGGATTTGGCAAGTGCATACTGAGATTCTAGCACTATTTCTTATGTCTCACAAGTGCTGGTTTTTATGTAGCACCAGTTTTGTGCAAATTAGTATACACACTTTACAAAATAGTATACAGATTTTAACTAATCAGTGGTATTGGATGGATTAAAAATGGGATGTTAAAGAGGATTGGAAAGCATGCAGGTAACAGAGGAAACTGAATTTACTACCTTGAATCAATGAAAGGAGCACATCTGAGAACATGGATATTTGTTGGCCATATTCAAGAACAATCAGTAAAAGGAAAATGCAAGTAGAACAAAAATTATTAGTCATTTGGGCCTCTACATATGAGCAATGCAATGTTTCCTCTCTTTAGAGAATTAGAAACAACTGTGAAATTTAGGAATGAGAGATTTTCTTCCTCATAAATCTTCCCTTTCTGGCTTTTATCATTCACTTGGACCTGGCAGTTGGTTTAACATGACTCAGCTCTTCAGCGGGGTGGATTTCTTGGTTATTGCTTTAATAACTGGAGAAGATTAGAACGAGTCTGAATTCCTTGAATTGTAGTTTTGGATCATAACCCACTTGTCAGGAACCCTTGCAGAGTTTCTCCTGGTAGCTAATGCTGACTGCAGCACTCTGCAGCACTCTGCAGTGGGCCTGTGTTTGTTACACTATGGCCCTGGCATACTCCTCCCCTGACGTCCTCTTTTGGCCTTCATCTTAGAGTCTGGGGGCAAATTTTTTGTGAAGTTAAAAATGCTCTGACTACGACCATGTCATATCTTCTGGGGCAGAGCTCATGCACATTCTTTACAGTCCCTTTTTGGGAAGCAAAGATGAAGACAGGATGAGAGAGTTGGGGCTGTTCAGCCTGGGGAAGAGAAGGCTCCAGGAAGACCTTCTAGCACCTTCCAGTACCTGAAGGGGCTACAGGAAAGCTGGAGAGGGGCTTTTGACAAGGGCATGGAGTGACAGGACGAGGGGGAACGGTTTTAAACTGAAAGAGGGGAGATTGAGATTAGATTTTAGGAAGAAATTCTTTCCTGTGAGGGTGGTGAGACCCTGGCCCAGGTTGCCCAGAGCAGCTGTGGCTGCCCCCTCCCTGGCAGTGTTCAAGGCCAGGTTGGATGGGGCTTGGAGCAACCTGGTCTGGTGGAAGGTGTCCCTGCCCGTGGCAGGGGGGTGGAACTAGATGATCTTTAAGGTCCTTCCCAACCCAAACCATTCTGTGTTTCTAACCTATATGGGCTTTTCTTCTCCTCCCCAGTTGCTTGTACTTTCAGTTGCACAATGAAGTTCACTGTTCGAGACTGTGACCCAAACACAGGTATGCCAGAAGAAGATGGCTATGATGATGAATATGTGGTGAGTTTCAGGACTGTTGTGGTTTTTTTTTTTCTTGTCATTAATTCTCAATACACGTGCCCATCGGGTTGATGGTTTCCTTTCAGATCTGAAGCCAGCAGGAGGGAATGGCAGGCCTGCCTGAAACACCCATTTCCAAAATGCTGTAGCTTGTAACTTTAGATCTTTCCCCAAAACCTTGCTTCTGCCAATAGTTTAGCTTTAGTGCCCTGTGGAGATGATTTGTAGGGACAGACAGGAAGGAAGGAATGACTTCTATTGTCTTTTTTCAGAACTGCAACCCAATCTTTCTCTCCACTCCAAGCATTTGCACTTCTGTTTATTATGTTCATGCTATCAGTCACTGAAATGCAAGTCAGATCTCAGGAAAGTGCTTCTCTTTTTGGCTTGGAGGAAGTAAAGGCTCCTTCTGGATTCTGAGAACACCTCCTCAGATGCCCAGCAAGGGCTAGAATGGGCTTTGACTCATAAAGCCATTGCCCCATTTTCTCCTCTCCTTTAGTCTCACTGATGCTTTATGTCAATGTTTTTAAGCTTTACAGATGACCACCATAAATACTATTTTTCCTCTCTGCTTTTTGATGCTATTATGATGTGCTTCTCCTGAAATTCTGGGCTCAGTGCTGGGGCCGGTGCTGTTCAATATC
This sequence comes from Nyctibius grandis, assembly GCF_013368605.1. Classification (NCBI taxonomy): domain Eukaryota; kingdom Metazoa; phylum Chordata; class Aves; order Nyctibiiformes; family Nyctibiidae; genus Nyctibius; species Nyctibius grandis. Next base: position 1,855,545 of record NC_090662.1, on the reverse strand, counting down.
TTTATAGATGATCTAGACGTAGGGATTGAGTGCACCCTCAGTAAATTTGCAGATGACCCCAAGCTGGGTGGGAGTGTCGATCTGCTGGAGGGTAGGAAGGGTCTGCAGAGGGGTCTGGACAGGTTGGATCGATGGGCCGAGACCAACGGCGTGAGGTTCAACAAGAACAAGTGCCGGGTCTGACACTTGGGCCACACCAACCCCCTGCAGCGCTACAGGCTGGGGGAAGAGTGGTTAGAAAGAGACCTGGGGGTGCTGATGGACAGCTGGCTAAACATGAGCCAGCAGTGTGCCCAGGTGGCCAAGAAGGCCAATGGCATCCTGGCCTCTATTAGGACTAGTGTAGCCAGCCGGTCTGGGGAAGGGATCGTCCCTCTGTACTGGGCACTGGTGAGGCCGCACCTTGAATCCTGTGTCCAGTTCTGGGCCCCGCACTTCAAGAGAGATGTTGAGGTGTTGGAGTGAGTCCAGAGGAGGGCGACCAAGCTGGGGAAGGGTCTGGAGGGTCTGACCTATGAGGAACGGCTGAGGGAGCTGGGGGTGTTTAGCCTGGAGAAGAGGAGGCTCAGAGGTGACCTTAGTGCAGTCTACAACTACCTGAAGGGAGGTTGTAGCGGGGTGGGAGTCGGCCTCTTCTCCCAGGCAACCAGCGATAGGACAAGAGGACACAGCCTCAGGCTTTGCCAGGGGAGGTTCAGGTTGGACATTAGGAAGCATTTCTTCTCAGCAAGGGTCATTAGCCATTGGAAGGGGCTGCCCAGGGAGGTGGTGGAGAAAAGCCTGGCCATGGCACTTAGTGCCCTGGTCTAGTTGACATGGTGGTGTCAGGGCAATGGTTGGACTCGATGATCCCAGAGGGCTCTTCCAACCTGGTTGATTCTGTGAAATTAAAGCTAGGCATGCCAGAGTTGTCTTGGCAAAATGCTGCTGTCTCTCTTTGTCTTTCTTTCCCTTTCTAAGATTAGGATCGTTTCTGTAACCGGCAGCTGAAAATCTCCTTTGCTTTCCTGTCAGCTGGAAGACTTGGAGGTGACCGTGTCTGATCATATTCAGAAGGTTTTAAAGCCCAGCTTTGCAGCTGCGTGGGAAGAAGTGGGAGATGACTTTGAGAAAGAAGAAACCTTTGCACTTAGTTCGATTAAAACCCTTGATGGTGAGATGATCTCTCATTTATTGGTGACCCACACAGTAATCCCGGTAAATCTGCCACGCTGGGGATATATTTAGTGTGGTAGGAGGAGAATTTGGTGCCTTCCAACGTGATGTTATGTCCAAGCAACAAGGTTTTGTGTTGCAAAGTTGGGATTATAGTAAGTTTGGCGGTGCTCTGTTGCTTGAGGCTGGTTGAGGGAGGGAGGGGTGCTGTTAAGACAGCAGAAGGGACATGGCGAGGTAGGTGTCTTGGTGGGGCTGCAACCAAGATAATGACTGGAAATGGTTAAGCCACATGGGTGCTTAGAGAGTGTTCTTTACAAACTAGTTCTCACAGAACGCTTGGCACCAACCTGGAGGTAATTTTCTTTTTCAATCTCTGAATGCAGAAGCTGTCAATAACATCATCAAGTTCTTGGGCATGCAGCCCTGTGAGAGATCAGATAAAGTGCCAGAGAACAAGAATTCTCACACACTCTACTTAGCTGGTAAGTGTTCATGCTATTGAACTCGATGTTTGGTAGTGAATCCTTTGAATTAAGAACTTCCAGAGCAGACACCTAACTAAATTCCATGCCTGTTGTTCGCTCAGAAGGGGGTTCCTAGGACCATCTTGTTTTCATCTCCCTGTCACTAAAGACACATCCTGAACTGGCCAGCAGTACCCTCAACTTCTTGTTTGGTGACTGCTCCAGATGTACAGTTTTGGGCAATCCCTGTAAAAACTTTATTGCAGTTGTTAACGCAAAACCACAATGAACACGGCACGTAGTGGTCTGACAGAAGGGTCAGATCTCAGTTTATTTTAAGTGCAACATTAGTAACTGCAGGTTCTGTCTGCATAGTGATGATGAACCTGCATAGTGATGCAGGTTCTTCACTGCATAGTGAAGTGAGACTGGAGACAGCTCGTCCCGCAGTCTAAATTGCCTCCAGCAGCACCACAGAATCACAGAATCAACCAGGTTGGAAGAGCCCTCTGGGATCATCGAGTCCAACCATTGCCCTGACACCACCATGGCAACTAGACCATGGCACTAAGTGCCACATCCAGGCTTTTCTTAAACCCCTCCAGAGATGGTGACTCCACCACCTCCCTGGGCAGCCCCTTCCAATGGCTAATGACCCTTGCTGAGAAGAAATGCTTCCTAATGTCCAACCTGACCCTCCCCTGGTGAAGCCTGAGGCTGTGTCCTCTTGTCCTATCGCTGGTTGCCTGGGAGAAGAGGCCGACTCCCACTCCACTACAGCCTCCCTTCAGGTAGTTGTAGACTGCACTAAGGTCACCTCTGAGCCTCCTCTTCTCCAGGCTAAACACCCCCAGCTCCCTCAGCCGTTCCTCATAGGTCAGACCCTCCAGACCCTTCCCCAGCTTGGTCGCCCTCCTCTGGACTCGCTCCAACACCTCAAGATCTCTCTTGAAGTGCGGGGCCCAGAACTGGACGCAGGATTCAAGGTGCAGCCTCACCAGTGCCGAGTACAGAGGGACGATCCCTGCCCCAGACCGGCTGGCTACACTATTCCTAATAGAGGCCAGGATGCCATTGGCCTTCTTGGCCACCTGGGCACACTGCTGGCTCACGTTCAGCCGCCTGTCCATCAGCACCCCCAGGGCTCTTTCTAACCACTCTTCCCCCAGCCTGTAGCGCTGCAGGGGGTTGTTGTGGCCCAAGTGTAAGACCCGGCCCTTGTTCTTGTTGAACCTCATGCCGTTGGTCTCGGCCCATCTATCCAACCTGTCCAGATCCCTCTGTAGGGCCTTCCTACCCTCCAGCAGATCGACACTCCCACTCAGGAACAATTTCTTCACGGAAAGGGTTGTCAAGCACTGGCACAGGCTGCCCAGGGCAGTGGTGGAGTCCCCGTCCCTGGAGGGATTTAAAAGCCGTGTAGATGTGGTGCTGAGGGACATGGGTTAGTGGTGGCCTTGGCAGTGCTGGGTTAACGGTTGGACTTGATGATCTTAAAGGTCCTTTCCAACCCAAACGATTCTGTGATTCTGTCACTGAGCCTTTCTCACAGTAATCTCTCAAACATTGCTTTGTCCCCAGGTGTATACAGAGGCGGCTGCGATGTGCTGGTGAGGTCCAGGCTTGCGCTAGGAGATGGTGTGACCATGCAGGTGACAGTTAGGAGCAAGGAAGAAACGCCCGTAGATGTCATCCTGGCTTCTGTGGGCTGAGTGTCACAGCTCATCAACCATGGTGGAAACCTTTGCAAGCACCGGTTGGGTATTTACCGGGTATCAAGCAGCCTGTCTGTCCTTCTGCATGTAGTTTTTATTCCTCAATTTGGTAAATATTTTGTATGATGTTACAGTAGTGGCAATAGTGGCTGGTACTGAGCCTTCCCCCTGTCCCTTCCTTCGTTGTCACTTACACATTCCCATCTAACTTATTGCATCTCTGGCCACTTGCAGTAGAGCAGGGAAGATAAAAGATGCAGGTGGTAAGAAAATGGAATCAGACTTTTGTCAAAACTGATTTTTATTAACAGAAAAATAAACACTGGTCCAAGTGGTGGAATTCATATGAATTACTGTTAATAAAATAGAAATTTCTTGTTCTAACTCTGACTGCTTCAGTACAGAAAAAGTAGCCCATAATGGCTGTTTACTCAGCAGAAGCCCCTTATTCCTAAAGGGATGCTATTAAATTTCAAACATAAGCGGTTAAAAACCACACAAAACCTGTAAATTTACCATTTCTTGATGACTCTCTCCTCTGTTCCACACAGAAAAATCAATGTGCAGAGAGATTAATCTTCACCCATCAAGGCATACTCAGTTCTCTGAGCCTTCTGTCAGATAATACCAAACAACAACGCAGCCTTTTCCTGGGCTCAAAGATACAAAACATTCTGTATCAAAAGTTAGGAAGAGAGCAGTGCAGGGGAAAGGGACCTGGGGGTCCTAGTGGACAGCAGGATGACCATGAGCCAGCAGTGTGCCCTTGTGGCCAAGAAGGCCCGTGGCATCCTGGGGTGTGGTTAGCAGGTCAAGAGAGGTTCTCCTCCCCCTCTACTCTGCCCTGGTGAGGCCGCATCTGGAATATTGTGTCCAGTTCTGGGCCCCTCAGTTCAAGAAGGACAGGGAACTGCTAGAGAGAGTCCAGCGCAGAGCCACGAAGATGATGAAGGGGGTGGAACATCTCCCTTCTGAGGAGAGGCTGAGGGAGCTGGGTGTCTTTAGCTTGGAGAAGAGGAGACTGAGGGGTGACCTCCTTAATGTTTATAAATATGTAAAGGGCAAGTGTCATGAGGATGGAGCCAGGCTCTTCTCAGTGACATCCCTTGACAGGACAAGGGGCAACGGGTGCAAGCTGGAACACAGGAGGTTCCACATAAATATGAGGAAGAACTTCTTTACAGTGAGGGTGACTGAGCACTGGCACAGGCTGCCCAGAGAGGTTGTGGAGTCTCCTTCTCTGGAGACGTTCAAAACCCGCCTGGACGCGTTCCTGTATGACATGATCTAGGTAATCCTGCTCCGGCAGGGGACTGGACTAGATGATCTTTCGAGGTCCCTTCCAATCCCGAACATTCTGTGATTCTGTGATTCTGGGAAGAGAGGGGGAAGGAGGGACCTTGCGGTGACTTTCCTTGCGAGGGAAGTTCTGCATCTCTCTGCTGATGAACTGGTGTTTCTTTAGTTATCAAGTCAGGGTGAGGAAAGAAGGAATACTGTTTTAATGCTAATTTAAACCCCTGTCCCAGATCCCTGTGGCTGGAACAGCTATTGCTCAGAAAAACACCTTGGCTTTTGCTAGTGCTGGTATTGCATATTGAGCTTGCTCTAGAGGTACGAGCCTGCCCTGGTAGAGCTGCGTGCTACAGTCAGGCTTTGGCGAAGCTCCTGAGATAGTCCCAGGGGTGTAGTGTCAGTGAGCAGTTCTGCTTGTTGAACTGAAAAATCAGAGAAAGAAGGGATGTGGTAAAAACTGGAGGTTTAGAGCTTGCCTTGGGGTAACTGGCCATTAAAAAGAGATTACTGAAGCCATAATTACAGTGCTTAAATGCCCCTTTATGGGTACAGAGCATCATTGCTTGTACTTTGGGGGATTACAGACCCAGATCTGCTGTATTTAGTGTAGGCAAACTCAAATTCTTCAGTCCTGACAAGCTGGCCAAGTGTTATCACCCTTAGCAGAGGGATATGATTTAAACTGCCCGTGCAGCCGCTCAAAAATCAGACCAACATCCATCTTAGGAATATGTGCATCAACCCTTGGCTGCTAGTGGTCCTGTCTGCCTGTGGCACGCAGCGTAGCCTAGCAGCGAAGCCAAGGCAGGACTCTTGGACTGACATCCCTGCTCTGCCTCCCCTCAGGTGTCCCTGTTGTCCCTTGAGCCCTCCTGGCTCCAACTAGAGCGACAGACCAGTCAAGAAGCAAGGTGAGCACAGGGCTGGAAGAGCTGTCAGCGTCCCATAACTCTACTTAGGCTGAGAGTTTTTGTCCGTGCCTCCCTGCAGGCGAATCTTTTCTGGTGCTCAAAGGATTTAACTGCGTAAATGCAGCAGTTTGGCAGCCAAAGATTAGGGTGTTAGTGGAAAGTGTTGAATCTGGAGATAAAATCAAGGTTTCTTCCTGCCCCCAAAGCCTGACTCATAAACAGGGAGCGAGAACTGAGCTGCAGCAGCTCAGAAGGAGTTGATGAAGTTCAGATACGCGTTCAGGAAGCCTGTGGGATCCTCCAGCTGTGGATAGTGGCTGATGTGGTCGTCCAGCACAGACACTGTGGACATGGGAAGCACCTTCCTGTTGGAAGAAGGCAGCAAGGCTTAAGCACAGGCACTGCAGGAGGCTCAGCCCGCAGCCAGCCAGATGCTACCAGTGAGGAGGACAGTACCCGCTTGCACAGCTGGGATTCTGCCCATAACATGGTTTTGGGACAAAAAAACCTGTAACAGCTACAGCTGACCACTCTTCCAAGGGCTGGATTTACTTCAGGTTAGTATGGAGGAGAAGATTACCTCAGTCAATAAATCTTACCTCTGCCTGATGGGGTTTTAAAATGCATCATTGATTTGACTGAGAATTGTGACTTTGATGCCTAAAATGGGGAAGCAATTTCCAAACTGCAGAAGGCTCCGACTGAATCACCTGGCTGTGCAGGGTACAGGTGGGAATTAAAAACAGCCTCCGTGAAAAGGGAGTTGAAGGAAAAGTCTTGAGACAAAATCTCCCTCGAAATGAACCCCCGGTTGTGTATTCTCGTGTTGTGCTGGGTATTGTCTTACTTGTAAAGCTGAAGAAACTCCGGGTGTGGATTCACAGGGTCCAGGGGCCCATAGATGAGATGCACTGTGAGAGAAGCACAGACAAGAGCTTTTATTCCCAAGGACATCCCAAAACGAAGCCAAGGAGACCTGTTGCAGACATGTTTTCATGCGTTCAGCTCTGGGGCCCCCAACAGAAGAAGGACACGGAGCTGTTGGAGCGAGTCCAGAGGAGGCCACGGAGATGCTCAGAGGGCTGGAGCCCCTCTGCTCTGGAGACAGGCTGAGAGAGCTGGGGCTGTTCAGCCTGGGGAAGAGAAGGCTCCGGGGAGACCTTCTAGCACCTTCCAGTACCTGAAGGGGCTACAGGAAAGCTGGAGAGGGACTTTTTACAAGGGCAAGCAGTGACAGGATGAGGGGGAACGGTTTTAAACTGAAAGAGAGGAGATTGAGATGAGATCTTAGGAAGAAATTCTTTGCTGTGAGGGTGGTGAGACACTGGCCCAGGTTGCCCAGAGAAGCTGTGGCTGCCCCCTCCCTGGCAGTGTTCAAGGCCAGGTTGGATGGGGCTTGGAGCAACTTGGTCTGGTGGAAAGTGTCCCTGCCCGTGGCAGGGGGTTGGAACTGGATGGGCTTTAAGGTCCCTTCCAAACCAAACCATCCTGTGATTCTATGTTTGCCCCTCGCACGGAGCTTGGGAAGCTTTCAGCAGAGCACTGAGCAAACCAGCTGCCACAAGGGCTCTTGCTTTTCTGCCCTGGGGTCAAGTTCAGTCTCCAACCCTCCTCCTGCGAACACCAAACCTTTCCTTGAGTGGTTGCAGCTTGAAAAGTACCTCGGCTTCCCTGGGGCAGTAGCTGGAGAAACCGGAGGCTGTGAAGCAGCCTCTAAAGGAGTCACCTCTGCTGCGTGGAACAAACTCTTTCCTGTTGCCTTAACAAGCTCCCAGCTCTCCACTGTAACCGAGCTCCTGTAAACTGGAGCAGGGAAGTTTGCTACCCCCTGCACAAACCAGATTTGAGCCCCATCATCCTCATCAGAACAATGAGAGGCTGCAGCGATTAGTGGAAGGAACCAGCACCAGCTCCAATGCCTGCAGGCGAGGTGGGTGATTCCCAACATCCCGACCAGTAACTCAAGGAAAACGGGTTCCTACTCACGTGGGACAGAGGTGGACATCAAAGCCCCAACCCAGCGGTCTCTGTGCTTCTTCCTCTGGTTTATGTACTGCAAAATACTGAAGAGAAACCTGTTGTTACGCAGCGGATGGTGCCCCGAGGTGCTCCACAGCCTGGAAATTGCTCTCAGGGCAAGGAGGTGGGATCTGCATCTCCCACGGACAGCCTCCCTGGGGCAGCAGCAAGGCAAAATCAGTCTGCTGACCATCCCCGAGCGTAGGGAACTGCCCAAGTTTGGGTTTTTATTTAGGTAGTCAGCAAATAAAAGTGCAAATGTTGCAACCTGGCTCCAGGACTCACTCCTGCCAGTGCAGAGTCCAGTTCTGTGTCACAGAATCACAGAATCAACCAGGTTGGAAGAGCCCTCTGGGCTCATCGAGTCCAACCGTTGCCCTGACACCACCCTGTCAACTAGACCATGGCACTAAGTGCCATGTCCAGGCTTTTCTTAAACCCCTCCAGAGATGGTGACTCCACCACCTCCCTGGGCAGCCCCTTCCAATGGCTAATGACCCTTGCTGAGAAGAAATGCTTCCTAATGTCCAACCTGAACCTCCCCTGGCCAAGCTTGAGGCTGTGTCCTCTTGTCCTATCGCTAGTTGCCTGGGAGAAGGGGCCGACTCCCACTCCACTACAACCTCCCTTCAGGTAGTTGTAGACGGCAATAAGGTCACCTCTGAGCCTCCTCTTCTCCAGGCTAAACACCCCCAGCTCCCTCAGCCATTCCTCATAGGTCAGACCCTCCAGACCCTTCCCCAGCTTGGTCGCCCTCCTCTGGACTCGCTCCAACACCTCAACATCTCTCTTGAAGTGCGGGGCCCAGAACTGGACACAGGAGTCAAGGTGCGGCCTCACCAGTGCCAAGTACAGAGGGACGATCCCTTCCCTAGACCGGCTGGCTCCACTGCTGGAGAATAACCCAAGTTCATTAAGGAAGGGGGAAAACAGCCCGTGGTCAGGGGAGGTGGGAGGATGAGGTTTGAATCCTCCCCAGCTGCGATGGAAGCAAATTCAGGTCCTCTGCTTCCAGCCAAACGCCACTGCTCGGCGCACTCCCATGCTCGGCTCACCGGCAGTGCAGCAGCTCTGAAACCATTTCAGTGCCCCACAGAAGAGGAGTCAACACTGAACTATGGAGCGGGGAGAAGTGCAGGAGATAAATTGCACTAGCTGGGTCTTACAGTGAAAATCTGAACTGCTAAAAGCTCCTCAGCCTGCCTCAACCACCAACTTGGGGTGACTCCTTGCTTCAGCACAGCTCTCAGGGGCTGAGGCTCACAATTTAAACAGCAGGTTCAAGTCAGCTGGGTTATAAAAAACCTTCCAAGGACGGGAAGCTGCGCTAAATAAACATACCAACAATCTGACACACGATATTTAAGGGGTGGAGATATCTCAGCACTGAGCTTCCCATCGTGGCTGCGCTGCCGGCAAAGGTGACATGGCAAAAATTTGCCACGACTGGACTTTAAACTGAAAGAGGGGAGATTGAGATGAGATCTTAGGAAGAAATTCTTTGCTGTGAGGGTGGTGAGACCCTGGCCCAGGTTGCCCAGAGAAGCTGTGGCTGTCCCCTCCCTGGCAGTGTTCAAGGCCAGGTTGGATGGGGCTTGGAGCAACGTGGTCTGGTGGAAGGTGTCCCTGCCCGTGGCAGGGGGTTGGAACTAGATGATCTTTAAGGTCCCTTCCCACCCAAACCACTGTGTGATTCTATGACTTGCCAAGTGGGCAGCGTGACAGCCGTGTATCCAGTGCTGGGTTTGGGCGAGTAGCCCTCGTTACAAGAGGCAATTAGCGAGCCCCCTTTGGAGAGGCCAAGCTATTTGGTCCTTACTGTGTTTTGTGGTTTGTCCAGAGATTGTCCCCAGCGGGAGGAGAGAGGAGTTTGCACACCGGGGGAGAAGGACACACACAGGCCCCACTGAACAGGGATACTGAACTCACAGCCACCAGCCCAAGATTCTTCCAAAAGTCCCAACTGGAGAAAACCAGATTTAGCTCCAGTTGTGAACAAAACACCACAAATTGGGATTTTGGGCCCCTCACTACAAGAAAGACCTTGAGGTGCTGGAGCAAGTCCAGAGAAGGGCAATGAAGGTGGTAAAGGGTCTGGAGCACAAGTGTGATGAGGAGCGGCTGAGGGACCTGGGGGGGTTTAGCCTGGAGAAAAGGAGGCTGAGGGGAGACCTTCTCGCTCTCTACAACTGCCTGAAAGGAGGGTGTAGCAAGGTGGGGTCGGTCTCTTCTCACAGGTAACAAGTGATGGGACGAGAGGAAACGGCCTCAAGTTGTGCCAGGGGAGGTTTAGATTGGAGATCAGGGACAATTTCTTCATGGAAAGGGTTGTCAAGCGCTGGCACAGGCTGCCCAGGGCAGTGGTGGAGTCCCCATCCCTGGGGGGATTTAAAAGCCGTGTAGATGTGGTGCTGAGGGACATGGGTTAGTGGTGGCCTTGGCAGTGCTGGGTTAATGGTTGGACTCGATGATCTTAAAGGTCCTTTCCAACCAAAATGATTCTGTGATTCTAAGTTCAAGCCCCTAATTACCAAAGAAAAAAAGAACCCCACATTGTCCATCTCCAGCATTGCCCTTCTCCCACCATGTGGAGGCTCAGATCCTCCTGACTCCAGACTTCATTTACCTGCCCTGCACCATCCCAGGAAGAACCCCTGCTCCTACATCACACCCCAGCTATTTTTTGGGGAGGCAACGATGATCCCAGGCCCCCAACAGAAGCAGCTGGAGGCTCTGGGGAGCCAGTGCCCAGGGACCTGGCTGAGCCCCGGTAACCTCTGAGCCACGGCATGGCTCTGCCTGCGAACAGGGACGCTGCGGGTGTAAAACTAAGCTCGTGCACCAATTAACGGTGAAGTACCTGTCAACAACGAGATTGCCGTCGTTGGTCCGCACCGCCGTCCACATGTCCCAGTACTCTGCCTGTGTAGGCTGCGTGTAGGGCCCAAAGACTGCCCCGAGCCTGAAAAAAGAGAGTTCAGAGCGGCACGGCAGCAGCTGTGTTAGTGTACGGCTCAAAAACTAGTCGAGGGCAAAAACCAGTCATAGAATCCCAGAATCCCAGAATCAGTCAGGTTGGAAGAGCCCTCTGGGATCATCGAGTCCAACCATTGCCCTGACACCACCATGGCAACTAGACGAGGGCACTAAGTGCCATGTCCAGGCTTTTCTTAAACACCTCCAGAGATGGTGACTCCACCACCTCCCTGGGCAGCCCCTTCCAATGTCTAATAACCCTTTCTGTAAAGAAATTCTTCCTGATGTCCAACCTGAACCTTCTCTGGCGAAGCTTGAGGCTGTGCCCTCTTGTCCTATCGCTGGTTGCCTGGGAGAAGAGGCCGACTCCCACTCCACTACAACCTCCCTTCAGGTAGTTGTAGCCTGCAATAAGGTCACCTCTGAGCCTCCTCTTCTCCAGGCTAAACACCCCCAGCTCCCTCAGCCGTTCCTCGGAGGTCAGACCCTCCAGACCCTTCCCCAGCTTGGTCGCCCTCCTCTGGACTCGCTCCAAACACCTCAACATGTCTCTTGAAGTGCGGGGCCCAGAACTGGACACAGGATTCAAGGCGCGGTCTTGGACTTACAGCCAACCTAAAGGGCTTTTTGGTCAGACAAAAAAGAGGGTTTGCAATATCTGATAAAAATATCTGATGGCGCAGCCTATGCAGAGCGCGGTCAGGGTTTGCATCGCCTCCGTAACGCGTGCGAGTCCGATACTCGTGGGAGAGAAGGATTTCAGCGTATGGTGAAAAGCCACATGGTTTATTATTAGGTTGAAGCACTTTGCCAACCTGGAGAGGGAACAGCCCGGAGGATCGAGGTCATTCAAATCCAGGGGCAAATCTCTCCTGGGACAGTGCCAGGGGATCCGCTACACTAAATCCTACATTGGTCTTTGTGGCCAAGAAGGCCAATGGCATCCTGGCCTCTATTAGGAATAGTGTGGCCAGCCGGTCTGGGGCAGGGATCGTCCCTCTGTACTCGGCACTGGTGAGACTGCACCTTGAATCCTGTGTCCAGTTCTGGGCCCCGCACTTCAAGAGAGATGTTGAGGTGTTGGAGCGAGTGCAGAGGAGGGCGACCAAGCTGGTGAAGGGTCTGGAGGGTCTGACCTCCGAGGAACGGCTGAGGGAGCTGGGGGTGTTTAGCCTGGAGAAGAGGAGGCTCAGAGGTGACCTTAGTGCAGTCTACAACTACCTGAAGGGAGGTTGTAGCGGAGTGGGAGTTGGCCTCTTCTCCCAGGCAACCAGTGATAGGACAAGAGGACACAGCCTCATGCTTGGCCAGGGGAGGTTCAGGTTGGACATTAGGAAGCATTTCTTCTCAGCAAGGGTCATTAGCCATTGGAAGGGGCTGCCCAGGGAGGTGGTGGAGTCACCATCTCTGGAGGTGTTTAAGAAAAAGCCTGGACATGGCACTTAGTGCCCTGGTCTAGTTGCCATGGTGGTGTCAGGGCAATGGTTGGACTCGATGATCCCAGAGGGCTCTTCCAACCTCATTGATTCTGGGATTCTGTGGTCCCCTCCCCACTTGGCCCACACCCCCCATACAGACTGTGCCCAGCAGCACAGAGACCCAACTCACCCTCTGGAGAAGAAAAAGAAGTTCATCAGCCGCGTGATGATGGGGGACAGCAAACCCCCATCCTTGAGGATCTTGGGCAGAAGGAAAAAAGGAGACAGCACCACTCGGTATCGTACGGACGGGTAAATCCTGCCTCCCCGGAGGGCTCTTCCCCCAGCTCCCCATATCACAGCAGTTTCCCAGCTCAGCCCCAACCCTCGAGATGTCCATGAGCTCTCAGCGGTGCAACATCAGAGGTTAATTAATTGGGACATTCGGATGTGACGAGCCGCATCCTGACAGCCCTCTCCTCTCCCCACCACCACTAATGACGCCTGTGAGCAGCTCGGGTGCCATCACCAAAGCAGGAAAAGCAGATGGCATCTGAGCCAGATAAAAACCCCAAACTCACGGAGCCGGACTTGTGCTCGAGGGGTGATTCGGTAGGACTAGAGGGGGCAGCAGCTCACCTTCTGGATGAACCGGGGGTAGTGCGTTTCGGGGAAGATCCCTGGAAGGACGTCAAAGAAGAGAGTTGTAACGCTGCAAGTGGTTTGCTCTGCATTTGCCAGTCTCTCCCCTTGGGTGGCACAGGCAGGACTGGTGCTCCCAGTTAATTACAGCAGCTTAATTGCAATTCACTTGGGGTTCAGGTGGTGTTTTCCCTCAGGTCATGGAGACAAGAAGACCATCCCGTCCCATGAATCCCCATCCCTCCCAGCCCACCCATCCCACCACGCCAGGCAAACCTTACCTCCGTTGGATAAACAGAGGCTGTTGATCAAGATGCTTCCAGTTTTATTGTGCTCATACCTGGGGACAGGAGAGAAGAAGGTGAAACACAACTAGACGTCTCCAGGCTCTAAGAAGCAACCAACCAGCAGGTCAAATTAAAGTGTCGGATCATCTCTGCTCCCCTGTTGTCCTCATTTCGGTAAGGAGCTCAGGAGGGAAGCCAAACAACCCACCAGCCAGGACCTGATGGATGGGAGCCTCAGATCTGCCCACCATGGATGTGCCGTGAGACCTCTCAGCCTTCGTTACAGCTGTAGGTACAGGGAAAAGGGGGTTCTGCCCTACGTCCTTCCACTTATCTGCTGGAAATCGTCTTGATGGGGACAACAAAGAGCAGCCAGAGCATCAGTGGTTGCAGTGACCTGTGCAGCAGCTCCTGTGCAACCGTATCCCCGTAATCGTGGGACAGGAGATTAATCCTGTGGTGGCGGAGGCCGAGGTGACGCACCAGCCCCTCGACGATGCTGGCTTGCTCGAAGATGGAGTACCGGTGAGGCCTCTGCGAAGCAAAGCAGGAGATTAGACATTGGAAGGGGCTGCCCAGGGAGGTGATGGAGTCACCATCTCTGGAGGTGTTTAAGAAAAGCCTGGACATGGCACTTAGTGCCACGGTCTAGTTGACATGGTGGTGTCAGGGCAATGGTTGGACTCGATGATCCCAGAGGGCTCTTCCAACCTGGTTGATTCTGTGATTCTGAGGAGCCACAGTGAGAGCCTGACCCACCATGAGCCCACAAACTCCAGAATAAACACCCAAATGGAGGAATATGGGGTGGAGACCAGCAGTTTGTGACCCGGGACAGAGCAGTCGGGATGTCCTGGGCCAGGAGCTACATCCACAAGCCCAGGGGAGCACTGCCCATACCCCAAAGGGGTCAAGGTGTGCTTTGGAGTCACTTCAAACTCAAGTAAAGGCAAGATGGTGGCAGAGCTGATCTCCACCACACACCTTCCCCATCCCTTCTGCTATTATAGTGTCTTATTCCTTTTCCAGATGTAAATAGGAGAAGAAACTGGACTGCAAACGCCAGTTTTCCAGGGATGCTGGAACGGCAGAACAACCTCTGGGCCAAAAGGAACTGCAAAAATCCTCCTCCCAGGCTACTCACAGGCTTGTCGCTGAAACCGAATCCTACAAAATCCAGAGCAATCACCCGGTGAAACCGCTGGGTCAGCCCTTCCCAGATCTGGAAAGAGGAGAAATGCATTAAAAAAACAGCTGGTGGGAGCGGGGAGAGGAAAAGTCTGCAGCGATGCACAGCCACGGATGGCCACGCTCCCCTCCACTCCCCAGACAGCACCTTCCAGCTCCAAGAAGATGGCAGGAGGTTGAAATTTCCCAATAAACAGCAAGAACATCCAAAAAAAACCCACCCCAATAAATAGTTGTGGGTCTTTTCCTCCTGCTTTGGGCTAAGGGTGTGGGAAAGGGCAATGTGAAGAGCTTGGGTTCCGTGCAAGGTGTTGGGAGAGGAACAGGAGCGTGGTGGTACCCCAAGCAGAAACTCCTCTGGAGCATCACCCACCCGGGGCTGACCCACCACCTGTGTCCATCCAACCCCCCACACATTCGCTCCCCTCACCTTGTACCAGTCGTAGCTGGAGGTTGGGAAGCCGTGAAGGAGGACGACGACGTCGGAGCTGCCGACGGCACCAGATGAATCTGGGGAGGGAACAGCCTCAGGATCAGCTTTTTCCCCCCCAATTTTCCTCCCCTATAAGACAGGCGTTGCCGTTTGCCCCATGGGGAGCCCAGTCAGCAGCGTGGTGTTACCTCTTGCCCCGCACCCCCAAAACCGAGTGTGGGTTTGAGTCACACCACAGCTCCCCATGTCCTGGGCTGTATCCCCAGCAGCGTGGCCAGCAGGGCGAGGGAGGGGATTCTGCCCCTCTGCTCCGCTCTCGGGAGACCCCCCCTGCAGTGCTGCGTCCAGCTCTGGGGCCCCAACAGAAGAAGGACACGGAGCTGTTGGAGCGAGTCCAGAGGAGGCCACGGAGATGCTCAGAGGGCTGGAGCCCCTCTGCTCTGGAGACAGGCTGAGAGAGCTGGGGCTGTTCAGCCTGGAGAAGAGAAGGCTCCGGGGAGACCTTCTAGCACCTTCCAGTACCTGAAGGGGCTACAGGAAAGCTGGAGAGGGGCTTTTTACAAGGGCAAGTAATGACAGGACGAGGGGGAATGGTTTTAAACTGAAAGAGGGGAGATTTAGATTAGATTTTAGGAAGAAATTCTTTGCTGTGAGGGTGGTGAGACCCTGGCCCAGGTTGCCCAGAGAAGCTGTGGGTGCCCCCTCCCTGGCAGTGTTCAAGGCCAGGTTGGATGGGGCTTGGAGCAACCTGGTCTGGTGGAAGGTGTCCCTGCCCATGGCAGGGGGTTGGAACTAGATGGTCTTTAAGGTCCCTTCCAACCCAAACCAGTCTGTGATTCTGTGATTCCTGGTGCCACTGTGGCATTGGAAACCCGGCCAGACGAGCCACTATGGCCACCGGCTCCAGCTACTTGATGCAAACCAGGGGTTTATTTAGCACAATTTAATTGCAGCTGCCCCTAAGTTGCTGCCATGGGTGACAACCACTCCAGCAAAAAGGTTTTCCGGTGTCTTTTCCTTGCTGTGACGTTTTGGGAGGGATTTGCCATCACTCCACCTGGCCTTGGGGACATCCCTGGGGCCACCAAGGGGAGCAGAGCCCCCAGCCCCGCTCCCCACCTGGGTGTCCCCAGGACTCATCACCTCTGTAGAAGATGTTCTGGTCCTTGTAGGTGAAGTAGCGTCCGGAGGACCTCCAGGAGAGGAGAGCTGGGGAGAGCTTGGGGGGTGGGATGTGGAGGTAGACGGCTAGGAGGGGCACGCTCAGCAGCCCCACCTGCACCCACCACTCCTTCATCCTGTGGGAGAGAGCCACGCGCCTGTCTGTTGGGATTTGCCCATGTCCCCCTAACCCACCGCCATGTCCCCAAAACCCACACGTCCCCCTAACCCACCCCCATGTCCCCAAAACCCCCATGTCCCCATAACTCACCACCATGTCCCCATAACCCCCACGTCCCTCTAACCCATCCCCATGTCCCCATAACCCATCCCCGTGTCCCCAAAACCCTCATATCCCCATAACCTGCACATCCCTGGAGTGGCTGATTCATGACAGAGAGTGGTCTCTGATGTAAAGGTTAGGGGGTCTGCAGGGGGACATGGGCCCCATTTGGGGTCTGAGGGATCGATGTGGCCCCCCTAAGGGGTCTGAGGGGGAGTGTGGCCCCATAGGTGGTCTGATGGAGGACATGGGCCCCATTAGGGGTCTAAGGGAGGATGTGGGCCCCATTGAGGGTCTGAGGGGGGGGACAGGGCCCCATGGGGGATCTGAGGGGAGATGTGGGCCCCATAAGAGGTCTGAGGGGGGAACTGGGCCCCATGGGGGGCTGAGGGGAGATGTGGGCCCCATAAGAGGTCTGAGGGGGGAACTGGGCCCCATGGGGGGCTGAGGGGGAACATGGGCTCCATAGGGGGTCTGAGGGGCAATGTGGACCCCACAGGGGGCTGAGGGGGGACATGGGCCCCATAAAAGATGTGAGGGGGGGCATGGGCTCCATAGGGCCTCTGAGGGGGGACGTGGGCCCCATGGGGGGTTTAGGGGGTGTGTGGCCCCATTGAGAGTCTGAAGGGGTGTGTGACCGCAGTGGGGGTCTGAGAGGGGACATGGGCCCCCATAGGGGGGGCTGAGGGGTGAATTGGGCCCCATGGGGGGCTGAGGGGGGATGTGGGCTCTATAGGGGGTCCAAGGGGGTGTTTGGCCCCATTGGGGGGGCTGAGGGAGGACATGGCCCCCATTGAGGGGCTGAGCGGGGATGTGGCCCCCATAAGGGGTCTGAAGGGGAGTGTGGCCCCATAGAGGGTCTAAGGGAGGACACGGGCCCCATGGGGGAGTCTAAGGGGGTGTGTGGCCCCATTGAGGGTCTGAGGGGGAATGTGGGCCCCATGGGGGTCTGAGGGGGGACGTGGGCTCCATGGGGGGTCCAAGGGGGTGTTCGGCCCCATAGGCCCCATAGGGGGTTTAAGGGGGTCCATGAGCTGTTGAAGGTCTGAGAGGGTGTGTGACCCCAGCGGGGGTCTGAGGTGGGACGTGGGACCTATAACAGGTCTGAGGGGGGGACGTGGGCCCATAGTGGGTCTGAGGGGGAATGTGGGCCCCATGGGGAGTTTAGGGGGTGCGTGGCCCCATTGAAGGTCTGAAGGGGTGTGTGACCCCAGTGGGGGTCTGAGGGGGAATGTGGGCCCCATGGGGGGTCTGAAGGGGAATGTGGGCCCCATGGGGGGCTGAGGGGGGACGTGGGCCCCATAAAGATGTGAGGGGGGGCAGGGGCTCCATAGGGCCTCTGAGGGGGGACGTGGGCCCCATGGGGGGTTTAGGGGGTGTGTGGCCCCATTGAGGGTCTGAAGGGATGTGTGACCCCAGTGGGGGACTGAGGGGGGACGTGGGACCTATAAGAGGTCTGAGGGGGGGACGTGGGCCCATAGTGGGTCTGAGGGGGAATGTGGGCCCCATGGGGGGCTGAGGGGAGACATGGGCTCCATAGGGGTCTGAGAGATGGATGTGGCCCCCATAAGGTGTCTGAAGGGGAATGTGGCCCCATAGAGGGTCTAAGGGAGGACATGGGCCCCATGAGGGGTCTAAGGGGGTGTGTGGCCCCATTGAGGGTCTGAGGGGGAATGTGGGCTCCATAGGGGGTCTGAGGGGGACGTGGGCCCCATGGGGGGTCCAAGGGGGTGTTCGGCCCCATAGGCCCCATAGGGGGTTTAAGGGGGTGTGTGAGCTGTTGAAGGTCTGAGAGGGTGTGTGACCCCAGCGGGGGACTGAGGGGGAACGTGGGATCTATAAGGGGACTGAGGGGGGGACGTGGGCCCATAGTGGGTCTGAGGGGGAATGTGGGCCCCATGGGGAGTTTAGGGGGTGTGTGGCCCCATTGAAGGTCTGAAGGGGTGTGTGACCCCAGTGGGGGTCTGAGGGGGAATGTGGGCCCCATGGGGGGTCTGAAGGGGAATGTGGGCCCCATGGGGGGCTGAGGGGAGACATGGGCTCCATAGGGGGTCTGAGGGGCAATGTGGGCCCCATGGGGGGTACAGGGGGTGTGTGGCCCCATTGAGGGTCTGAAGGATTGTGTGACCCCAGTAGGGGTCTGAGGGAGAATGTGGGCCCCATGGGGGGTCCAAGAGGGTGTTCGGCCCCATGGGGGGCTGAGGGGAGACATGGGCCCCACGGGGGGTCCAAGGGGGTGTTCGGCCCCACTGGAGGGCTGGGGGTTGAGGGAGGGGCACCAAAGCCCCGCCCCTCACCAAGCCCCGCCCACAGCCCGCAAGGCCACGCCCCCACGGGCCAAGCCCCGCCCCTCCGCGGGCCAAGCCCCGCCCCTCGGGGCAGGCCCCGCCCTCCGCCCCGCCGCGCGCCCCCTCCCCTGACGGGGGGGGCAGGCCCCGCCCCCCTCCCGGCGGCGGTGGGCGGAGCCTCAGCGCCTCGCGGGGCCGGCGGGGGAACCGCGCGCGCGCGCGCGCCTCACCTGGCTCAGGTGCCGCGGTCGCGCGCCGCCATGGCGCTCCGAGGGCCCCGCGCATGCGCAGGCCGGGCCGCCCCGCCCCGCGAGGGGAGCAGCCCCGCCCCCCCCGCTTCCCGCGCGTCACAAGCGCGTGCGGCCGCGGCGTTGCCGCGTTGCCTGGCAACGACCGAGCGCTGTCAGCCGCTCGCGCCCCGCCACGCGGCCTCTGATTGGCCGAGGGCGCGACGGGCGGCCAATCGGGACGGGGGTTGTTGCGGGGTGAGGCGCCAGAACCCGGACGGCGGGCGCAGAGGCGGGAGTGAGGGAAGCGGCGGGGTGTTCGCCGCGGCGAGATGTCGAGCAGGAGGAGCGTCGGGGACCCCGAGGTGGGCTGAGGGGCCCTCGCCGTCAGCCTCCCGCCGGCGGGCGGGCAGCGGGGGGGACGCGGGGGCCCGGGCCGGAGAGCGGCGGCAGCCTCGGCCTCTCCTGAGGGGAGCAGCCCTGGGTGGCCCATGGGGCGCAGGGTCGCCAGAGGCCGGGGCGTCCCCGGGGACCGATTCGGTGGGGTGCTGGGCGGGCTCTCGGGGGGCTCAGTGGGCCGGTGCAGCGTCCAGAGGGGTAAATCGGGGCAGGGGGGAGGTTTCCGGGGGCCCCTAGAGCGGTGGGTGAGTTGTGGGTGAGAGAGACAGGGAAAAAATTGGCCTTTTGAGGCTTTGAAGTGGCGGTTTGGCGGGGGGTTAATACCGAGTTGGAGATGCAGACGGTGCCTGTGGCCTCGCTCCTCTTTGCTGCCCGTTAGAGCTCCTCACGTTGCCTTTTCTGTTAATGGGGTTTTTTTGCCTTTAAAACAACTACATAGCTGTATAAAATAAATACATAGCAGTTGGGACGAGTCTGGAGGAGGCCACGAGGATGCTCAGAGGGCTGGAGCCCCTCTGCTCTGGAGACAGGCTGAGAGAGCTGGGGCTGTTCAGCCTGGAGAAGAGAAGGCTCCGGGGAGACCTTCTAGCACCTTCCAGTGCCTGAAAGGGCTACAGGAAAGCTGGAGAGGGGCTTTTTACAAGGGCAAGGAGTGACAGGATGAGGGGGAACGGTTTTAAACTGAAAGAGGGGAGATTGAGATGAGATCTGAGGAAGAAATTCTTTGCTGTGAGGGTGGTGAGAGCCTGGCCCAGGTTGCCCAGAGAAGCTGTGGCTGCCCCCTCCCTGGCAGTGTTCAAGGCCAGGTTGGATGGGGCTTGGAGCAACGTGGTCTGGTGGAAGGTGTCCCTGCCCGTGGCAGGAGTGTTGGAACTGGGTGATCTTTAAGGTCCCTTCCAACCCAAACCAGTCTGTGATTCTGTGATATTGACTTCCTCTTATCTTTTTCTTTTTAAAACAGTATTTAACCAGGCGCATCCCTCAGAATCCCAGATACCAACATGTAAAAACCCGCCTTGATACTGGTAAGTGAAATCATTGTAGGATAAAAACACCAGACATGGATGTAGGAGTACACAAAAATATGCTGAATGTCTTAATGCTGCTGTCCTGAGCTGCTTTACCCCGGATACTGCACAGCTCTGTCAGAACTCACATTGCAATTATGATGTGTCTCGCCTTATGTCCTGCTCTGTTCTACAGTTCCCACAGAAATTACCAGTCTTGGGGTTTCTGTATGTGAGCTTTTCTTGGTAAACTAGTATCTTGGTAAGGGTGTAAGTAAAAAGAATTATTTGGAGAAGATCTTTTGGCCTTTTTTGTTGTTAGAACAGTTGAATTTTATCCAGTAACACCTGCCTGTAGTATCAACACAAAAAACATTGGGGAAGGGACACCGTGGCTGCAGCTATGCTTGAAGCAGTGTGTCGGAGGCAGGATTTGAATGTCAAGGTCTTGATTTCGTAGAAGCATAAAATCACAGACTGGTTTGGGTTGGAAGGGACCTTAAAGACCATCCAGTTCCAACCCCCTGCCACGGGCAGTGACACCTTCCACCAGACCAGGTTGCTTCAAGCCCCATCCAACCTGGCCTTGAACACTGCCAGGGAGGGGGCAGCCGCAGCTTCTGTGGGCAACCTGGGCCAGGGTCTCACCACCCTCACAGCAAAGAATTTCTTCCTCAGATCTAATCTAAATCTCCCCTCTTTCAGTTTAAAACCATTCCCCCTCGTCCTGTCACTCCATGCCCTTGTAGAAAGTCCCTCTCCAGCTTTCCTGTAGCCCCTTCAGGTACTGGAAGGTGCTAGAAGGTCTCCCCGGAGCCTTCTCTTCTCCAGGCTGAACAGCCCCAGCTCTCTCAGCCTGTCTCCAGAGCAGAGGGGCTCCAGCCCTCTGAGCATCTCCGTGGCCTCCTCTGGACTCGCTCCAACAGCTCCGTGTCCTTCTTCTGTTGGGCCCCAGAGCTGGACGCAGCACTGCAGGGGGGGTCTCCCGAGAGCGGAGCAGAGGGGCAGAATCCACCCCCTCGCCCTGCTGGCCACGCTGCTGGGGATGCAGCCCAGCACACAGGTGGCTTTCTGGGCTGCCAGCGCACGGTGCCGGCTCATGGTGAGCTTCTCGTCACCCATCACCCCCAAGTCCTTCTCCTCAGGGCTGCTCTCAATCCATTCTCCACCCAGCCTGTGTTTGTGCTTGGGATTGCCCCGACCCGTGTGCAGGACCTTGCACTTGGCCTTGTTGAACTTCATGCAGTTTCAGCTCCCTTAGAGAGAGGACCATAACACACACACTCCGTAACATACTGAGATTTTGGCAGTGACTTTCTGAAGGTGATGACTTTGTTCTCCAAAGCAATGTCTAAACAACTTACACTTTTGAGTAGACAGCTTGGCGTGGAACTTGTAAATGGGAAGGGTGCTACGGGGCTGGGTTTGGGGGAATATCACCGTTCTGACTCGCAGGGTGTGGATATTTTTGCATCTTGCTGAAAATCCTGTAAAATAACACTCAGGTGTGTTCTGTAGAGGAACTGAAACAGCACTGCGGGTGTATGCAGAAGATTTGAGCTTCTGCTGGTCAGGAACATCTGCAGTGATTTCCTCTCTCCAGTGTGGAGGCTTTAACCTGTGAAGTCCTTTGACTGACTTTGCTCTTTAGCTCAGCCTTCCTTGCGAGAGAAAAGTGCTAAGAGGAAAATCATGGCACTTCATGATTTATGGCTGCGTCATGTTGCCATGGGGAAAGAGAGTCTGCACCAAACATTTGCTATGGGAGTCTGATCTTTTTCCCTTAAAAAAAAAAATTAAGGCTGAAAACCACTAATAAAAAATTCATCACAAACTGATTGATTTCTTTTTTTTTTTGTTACAGGAAACAGTTTAACGAAATACACTGAGAAATTGGAAGAGATCAAAAGAAGTGAGTATCTGGAGAGGAGCAGAATGTAACTTGCGGTGGGTTAGTTCCAAACTGAACTGGGTTGAATCCCAGACCCTCTATTTGCTCGGATTCCCACAGCCATTTCCAGGAGTGAACTGTAGAAACACACAGCAGGAGGATACAAAGGTGCTTCTGCCTTGATTCTTTGCACCTTCCATTTCGTCCTGCGCCTTATTTCTGTCTCTCACAGTCTGGATTTAACTTAAGAAACCAGGCAGGTCTGGGAGTCTTTTCAGATCCTTCTTTGTGCAATTTTTGTTAGTGAAAGGAAACCAGGCAGGAAGAAGTTCTCTGGGCTAAGATAACTAGATCAGACTCATCTGGAAAGACTCAGACTACACTTCTGAGACTTTATTTCACTTTTAGGTAACGATATGGTTGAACTTGATCTCTTACTTCTGTATAATTTTAGTGTACTTAGCTGAAACGGCCTCGAGTTGTGCCAGGGGAGGTTTGGATTGGAGATCAGGGACAATTTCTTCACCAAAGGGTTGTCAAGCGCTGGCACAGGCTGCCCAGGGCAGTGGTGGAGTCCCCATCCCTGGAGGGATTTAAAAGCCGTGTAGATGTGGTGCTGAGGGACATGGGTTAGTGGTGGCCTTGGCAGTGCTGGGTTAATGGTTGGACTGGATGATCTTAAAGGTCCTTTCCAACCAAAACAATTCTATGATTATATCAGAATACTCCAAGACAAGCTCGTTCCTGTGCAACTGATTGATTTTAGCAGAACGACATTGATGTTTTGAAGACTTTGGGTTGTTCAGGCTCATGAGAGCGTAACTGCTTTTTGTTTCAATCTCTTTTCCCACTGAAAATAGGCTTTTTTAAAAAAAATCTAACTAAAGCTAATGTTTTAATGCTTTATTTTCAGCTTTACATAGAGAGCCAGGAAAGCTATTAAACCCAAAAGCTGTGTTTATTCGTGTGAAAGGAAAATTGTCCCTGTTAATGAGGATTAATTACGATTTTGAATGTTCACTTTTAGTTCTTAGACCCACTTACGGTGTTCCTCTGAGGTGGCAGTGTTCCTACGACAAGGGAGGTCACTAATCTGTCACGTGAATATATTTGTGCTTGGCTTTGTGCAAAATGGTCCTTTGTTGTTGGCTTGTTTGTTGGGTTTTTGGGTCTTTGGAGAAAATCAAAAGAGAAATGACCTTGCTTTCCAAAATCCTCTGTTGGCTGACTAAGATTTCAGTACTTAACACTGGATTGCCATCGTTTATCTGTGCTGAAAATCTTGTTGTGTGGGTCTAGTTGGTTTTCACTCTCTGCTGTGAACCTGATTTCGTTTCATGTAGGAGTTCTTTTGTTTTGTCGTGGTTCTGGAGGCCAGGAGAAACTTTCTCATTATATTTGTGCTCAATAGACACCTTGTGTTCCCAGGCTGTGTAGAAACTTCTCCCCCTTGATTTCTCATGGATAGATGACACCGTTTGGACACAATTTTAAATACCCAGTACAGACAACTCACTGTCTCTTGTGTAATGTGAGAGAGTGGGATTTAATACCACGAGCCTGCTGTGGAATCAACAATGATAAGAGAGCTGGAACCGTGATGATTTGTGCTTTGGAGGGCTGACTTGAGGAGAGACACCAAGTCTCTTCCCTTTCTCTGGTGTTGCTTCCCTCCTTTCCGAAGCCCTGAGGAACACATCCTTGAATACACAATAATTACAGCTTCAGACCAGTTCACTGAAGGAAAAAAATGTCAGAAAATCCGAATGGACCTTCCAGGACAGAACCGGGTACGTCGTGGTGTTTGTGTAGTCGGGAGCAGCGCTGCTTCTGAGCTCTGATAACTGCTGGGAGGTGTGTGCAGGCGTGTGGATGGGTTTGCTCCAGGTCAGGCTTGGTTTTTCTTGTTGATAAAAATAATTCTGGGTGGTAAAGGCAAGATCTAGGTCAGAAAGGCTTGTTTGGGGATAAATAATCCTTGCTTGAGGTGGGTGGAAACCATCCAGCAGCTGTTTTGTACGAGCACTGTGACAAGGGTTCTGCTTTGTCAGTGTTTATATACATCCAGCAGTTCACCAGCTTCGCTGCTTTTGTTTGTCCTTCTAAATTAAGTTTATTTCTTGCTCTTCACGTGACTCAAGGGCTCTTTTTGTCCGTGGCTGGGGAATTTTAAGTGGTTTAATTAGTTTATGCACAAGTCTTGTACTTTGGACCTATGGTTTGGAAGCTGTAGAGCTCACTGCAGTGCGCTGGGGTATTTTGGATGGGCTCCTTTTTCCTAAGGCCAGTTGTTTAGCAGCAAGTAGGCACTTGCTTTGCAGTGCAATAAACATCATATAGGGTAGGATGTTGAATTTGGGAGCTCTGCGTGCTCTGAATGCTGAGAATTACTTGGCCTACCCCTGCAGGAAGGGTATTTGAGAGGAAAGGATAGGAATAAAAAAAACCCTAGAGGTGAAAGCTCACAATATCTCTTCTTGTGTGTGTTCTGCTACTGTAATGTGCCCGTTGGCTGTGCAGGGGGAGAATCTTGTCTGAGCAGGAGGCGTGTGATCAGCGCTTGTCTTGGGAAGAGACCTCAACCTCCAGCGTTTGTGCAGCTCCTTCTCTAAACACGTCAGCTGGAGAGTTTCCATAAGCTCATTTTGTGGTAATTTTTTGTGAGGGGGTTACAGGAATAGGGATTGGAGCCCTTCCCCCTTCTCCATCTTCCCTCGCTTAAGCCGTGGAGCGTTCAGCAGATGGTTTTAGGGGATTTAGAACTGCTTAACTGGCTGGATTTGATAAAGGTCCTGCCCTCCGTTGTGAGCCCTCTTAGCTGAACAGCTGGAGAGAGACCAGCTTGGAATATCCTCCAGTAGCTACTAAAATTGTTAGAAAAATGCAAAGAATTTTTCCTTTTTTAAAAATAAAAAACTGACTGCAGAGGTGGAGGAAAAGAAAGGAGGAGCTTGGATTCATCAGAGGCTTCAAGGGCTGCTTGCAGAGCTCGGTTACAGCTGCAGTGCCTGACATGGGAGGAATTCTGTTCATCTGCTTTGCCTTTCCCTGCAGGATTCATCATTTTTTTTCCCCTCCTCTATCTTCTTTCTAGCTGTAAATTTCCCAAAGGACGAGGCTTCTGTTACTTCCCGTGGGAGGCTATTTCATATCAAGATGTTCCTACTGATACTCGTCTTTGCTTCACTCTCCTACTACATACACCCTTTTGTTTCACACCAGAAGGCTTCTCCCCTCCTGGTGTTTATGCATCTCAAGTATCTGTGTGCAATCAGCCTTCCAGCCTTGTCATCGCTTACTTAGCACTGTTAATCTCTGCTCTGGTTGTTTGCCAGTCGTTCCAACAGACCAGCTCAGTTTTCTTGCTACCTAAGCTTTATTTTCAGGCTTAAGATTCAATTAGTCCAGTTTCTCCGTAGCAATTATGTGTGCTTCAAGCTGATATCCACACAGATCTGCTGTTCAGTTTTCTGTATTAAACAACTGTCAGTTATCCATTCCTTTAGATATCCACATCAGCAAGTTGTAGGAATCAAAACTTAATTGTCAGATAAGGTAAGAAAACCTGGAGCATTTTAATCAGTAAGATGTCACTGGATGATCTTTAAGGTCCCTTCCAACTCAAACCATTCTATGATTAAATATACGTTGTTTCGCTTAGTATCTGAAAAGACACGGTCTGAGATACAGCGCCCCTGTGCTCTCATACTGCTGTAACTTACACAAAATGAAAATTCAGGTAAATTAAATCACAGAATCACAGGATGGTTTGGGTTGGAAGGGACCTTAAAGCCCATCTAGTTCCAATCCCCCTGCCACAGGCAGGGACACCTTCCACCAGACCAGGTTGCTCCAAGCCCCATCCAACCTGGCCTTGAACACTGCCAGGGAGGGGGCAGCCACAGCTTCTCTGGGCAACCTGGGCCAGGGTCTCACCACCCTCACAGCAAAGAATTTCTTACTGATATCTCATCTAAATCTCCCCTCTTCCAGTTTAAAACCATTCCCCCTCATCCTGTCACTCCATGCCCTTGTAGAAAGTCCCTCTCCAGCTTTCCTGTAGCCCCTTCAGGCACTGGAAGGTGCTAGAAGGTCTCCCTGGAGCCTTCTCTTCTCCAGGCTGAACAGCCCCAACTCTCTCAGCCTGTCTCCAGAGCAGAGGGGCTCCAGCCCTCTGAGCATCTCCGTGGCCTCCTCTGGACTCGCTCCAACAACTCCGTGTCCTTCTTCTGTCGGGCCCCAGAGCTGGACGCAGCACTGCAGGGGGGGTCTCCCGAGAGCGGAGCAGAGGGGCAGAATCCCCTCCCTCGCCCTGCTGGCCACGCTGCTGGGGATGCAGCCCAGCACACGGGTGGCTTTCTGGGCTGCCAGCGCACGTTGCCGGCTCATGGTGAGCTTCTCGTCACCCATCACCCCCAAGTCCTTCTCCTCAGGACTGCTCTGAACCCATTCTCCACCCAGCCTGGGTTTGTGCTTGGTCTTTTGGTTTAAGAGGCTTTGCAACCATAGTGGGCTTCAAAGGACAGCAGGCAAGGTGATGATAAATTCATGAAACTGCTTCCTTCCCCCAGCAAGAACAGAAAACACCAAGTAATACAGATTTGAGTCTAAAAGTAACTAAATCTCCCTTTTCCACTTAAATCAAATCTGGACAAGATAGCTCTTCAGAACTGGTATTGCTTTTCACAAAGGCTTCAGGTTTGCACGAGCTTAGTGCCCAGAAATCCAGCCTTGTTGGAGCCTCTATGGGAACAGCTGGGACTGAGCCTGTTACCTGGTATTTGCAAAAACTGAGAATTAACTGAAAATTTACCTTGTGCCCTTGTTTTGTTTTTGCAGATTACAGATACAAAAAGGATGAGCTGTTTAAAAGACTGAAAGTGACTACTTTTGCCCAGCTGGTACGTACAGTTCCCTCTCTGGCCTCTGAAAGTTGATATCTTTTATGGAACAGCATTTTTGCTGCTTTTTTCTTCTGTATTCCTTCTTCCTGCCCTCAGAGATTTCAGCAAACCATTCAGGCCAATGTTTTCAGTGTAGCCAAATGCTTTTAGTTGCAATTTGAAGTTTGTAGTGACTGTCTTTGAAATTTTTTTCTCTATTTTTTTAAAATTTTTTTCTCTATTTTTTTAAAATTTTTTTCTCTATTTTTTTAAAATTTTTTTCTCTATTTTTTTAAAATTTTTTTCTCTATTTTTTTAAAATTTTTTTCTCTATTTTTAAATTTTTTTCTCTATTTTTTAATTTTTTTCTCTATTTTTTAATTTTTTTCTCTATTTTTTAATTTTTTTCTCTATTTTTTAATTTTTTTCTCTATTTTTTTAATTTTTTTCTCTATTTTTTAATTTTTTTCTCTATTTTTAAAATTTTTTTCTCTATTTTTTTAATTTTTTTCTCTATTTTTTAAATTTTTTTCTCTATTTTTCTAATTTTTTTCTCTATTTTTCTAATTTTTTTCTCTATTTTTCTAATTTTTTTCTCTATTTTTCTAATTTTTTTCTCTATTTTTCTAATTTTTTTCTCTATTTTTTTAATTTTTTTCTCTATTTTTTTAATTTTTTTCTCTATTTTTTTAATTTTTTTCTCTATTTTTTTAATTTTTTTCTCTATTTTTTTAATTTTTTTCTCTAGTTTTTTAATTTTTTTCTCTATTTTTTTAATTTTTTTCTCTATTTTTTTAATTTTTTTCTCTATTTTTTTAATTTTTTTCTCTATTTTTTTAATTTTTTTCTCTATTTTTTTAATTTTTTTCTCTATTTTTTTAATTTTTTTCTCTATTTTTTTAATTTTTTTCTCTATTTTTTTAATTTTTTTCTCTATTTTTTTAATTTTTTTCTCTATTTTTTTAATTTTTTTCTCTATTTTTTTAATTTTTTTCTCTATTTTTTTAATTTTTTTCTCTATTTTTTTAATTTTTTTCTCTATTTTTTTAATTTTTTTCTCTATTTTTTTAATTTTTTTCTCTATTTTCTTAATTTTTTTCTCTATTTTTTTTTCCTTTAACTTAAGAGGATCCCCAAGCCTCTTACAAAAGAAAAGGGCCCTGTAAAGTAGTATTCAAACCTGATCTCCTTGAGCTTTGTGTCAGGTAGCCTGAAACCTTCCCTAATAGTGGTTTTAACTGCACAAGATGGGAAGGTTGTGACTTCAAGGCTTTCTGTGTATTTCTTTAATTAAAAATCTGAGCAGTAAATATAGAGCTGTGTGTTGCTTATATGTTAGTTCAAGAAAATTAGTAAAAACTAGAAAAAGACAAGCTTTCTTCTAAAAAGAGAAAGAAAGGGAATGTTAAACTTATAGATATCGAAGGAGGGAGTTTCTGCAGAATCATCTCTTTAGTTCCCCTGGATTGTTAAGACCAATTAAGTCTGTTAAGACACCAGTGACTCTCACTGGTGTGATGAGCTGATGGAGTATGTGGATAGCTCAGGTCTGCTCTCACAGATCAATTAACCACGTGTGATTTTAGCCTGTGTAGTGTATGCTCTGAAATGTTTCAGTTGCAGCCAGGCACTGAACTTCATAAATACCAGAAAAAATTCTGCTATTTGATACTGCCAGCACAGTGTTTCTGGCTTTTCTTTATTCTAAGGTTGAGCATTTGGGGTTTTTTTTTTTGCTATGATTTCTGTTTAATAAAAGGACACACTTGCAGCAGAAGTTGCATTGAGTTAAATGTGTTTTGGCTTGAGGATTGTTTTTCCTTAAGCTGATCCCCACCGTCTTTCACTGGCACTGGTGCATGTGTATCAAGATATCGTTGCTTGCTTTTGTTCCCTGCAGGTCATCCAGGTTGCTGCTCTATCTGATGAAACCTTAGAAATGACAAATGAGGAGATCCAGAAGCTGGGAGGTAACAATATTTGTTGTAAGCACAAAGAGAAAGAGCTGTAGATCGCTGTCATGTGGTGAACTGTGTCCTGACAGGCATAGCTGGCTGTTCAGTGAGTCTTTTAATCGGGAGGAAAAAATAACTTCACTTGTGAATTGCAGCCATTCCACTTTGGGAACAGCAACACTCCTAAAACAGAAAGGCTTGCAAAGAAGAAAAGCCTCGTGCTACCAGGTTTATTGTAGTAACTCAGTAGATATCATGCATGAAGAATTAAATTTTCATTGAATTCTTAAAACGAGATCTTGAGCCCCTAAAAATCATATGGCTCTTTATTATTTTTAATATGAGGCTCTCAGTAAGTCGTCCTTCTAAGAGGATGAAGATAAAGCTGTCTTTAAGATCTAAGAATGGAAACTGGGCTTAAAACCTGCTTGTTTATGTCCTGCAGCATTTTTAACTCTTTGCACCCTGTTCTCTCCCCAGATGGTGACTCTACTGCACCAAATGCAGATGCTGAGCTCACAGCAGAGACAAATGGGAAAGAAAGCCCCAAAGGGACACCCAGTCCAGTCCTGTTCATAAACAACGCAGGGGCTGGGGAATCCTGTCGGTCCACGCTGCAGAGGTGCCTGATAATACACAACTTTCTTCCTGTCTTAGCAGATAATTATTTTTATCCAGCTAGTTATTTGAAATAGCTACTAAGTGGCTTTATATGGTATTTCTCATTAAAGCTTGATTTTGCAGGTGTAGGGCTGTGAGTGAGAGGTTCTCCTGCGAATGGCAGGTTTTCCTGGCTGAAAGAGTTTGGTTGAGGCTGTAACTCAATGCTGTTGCCACCTGATGATTGTCTAAATGGCTGACAAGGAAATATGTTTGTGGAGACTGACAGGGTTGGTGATGGTGTATCAAAGCCATCAGTTTAGTGACCACTAAGGGTATCTGGAGGTTTGTGTTCATGTCCCGTGTCCAATCTAGTGATGAAATGGGAAACCTCTGCATAGCGCTGCTTGTAGATGAGTGACAGTCATTAGTGTGTTGACTTGCTGAGACCTCCACGGTGGCAGCTTCTTAGAATCACAGAATCATTTGGGTTGGGAAGGACCTTTAAGATCATCGAGTCCAACCGTTAACCCAGCACTGCCAAGGCCACCACTAACCCATGTCCCTCAGCACCACATCTACACGGCTTTTAAATCCCCCCAGGCATGGGGACTCCACCACTGCCCTGGGCAGCCTGTGCCAGTGCTTGACAACCCTTTCCATGAAGAAGTTGTCCCTGATCTCCAATCTAAACCTCCCCTGGCACAACTTGAGGCCGTTTCCTCTCATCCTATCGCTTGTTACCTGAGAGAAGAGACCGACCCCCCCCTCACTACACCCTCCTTTCAGGCAGTTGTAGAGAGCGAGAAGGTCTCCCCTCAGCCTCCTTTTCTCCAGGCTAAACCCCCCCAGGTCCCTCAGCCGCTCCTCATCACACTTGTGCTCCAGACCCTTCACCACCTTCGTTGCCCTTCTCTGGACTCTCTCCAGCACCTCAAGGTCTTTCTTGTCGTGAGGGGCCCAAAACTGAACACAGGATTCTTCTCCCTCACCTCAAAGTCACTTAGGACATAAACCACGTGGACTTGACTGACCCAGAAGAGTGTGGTATGTTCACATAGCAAGGCTCTACTCTGTTTATATTTTATATTGATAAAAATCAAATCAATCTCTTATGATGTACTGGAAAGCCTGAAATAGACCCTCTCCATTTTTATGTGGTGTCTGGCTGTACTGGACCGTAAATGGGCTATTGGAGCAGCTGATGGAAAGCACTCTGACCTGGTGAAGAGGTATGGAAGTGTTCAGAGTGAGAGCTTGCACCATAACCTCCTCTTTCCTCTTGTAGTGTGATAAGTGGTGTTGGTGAACTGGATATAGACAAGGACACTCCAAAGAAGGTGGACGCTCAGCCTGAAGACATGCCTTATCCCGACTGCCCCTACCTGCTTTTGGACGTACGAGACCGAGATGAGTATGACCAGTGTCACATTGTTGGAGGTGAGGAGGCCAGAATCCCACAGCAGCCTGGTGTCAGCTGGGGTCATATATTCAGCTCTTTGTGTCATATTCTGGTTGGCTTCATTCTTTCCCCCAAGATGGGACATCACTTGGGTGCAGAATGCTCTTGGCACTCATCCAGCACACCCATCCTTCCTGGAAAGGGATGAGGGGACTGAGCTGATGTTAATCCCTTGTTCAGTGGGTTTCCAAGTCTGTCAGTTGTATTCCAGGTTGTGTGATGGTTGGTGTTCAGCCACTGTGTGACTTTTCTCTCTTTTTTTTTTTCTCCTCTGCAGCTTATTCCTACCCTGTAACAACGCTCTCTAGAACAATGAACCCATATACAAATAGTATTCTGGAATATGTATCCTTTACATGTAAAGTGCTGGAATCAACAAAAAGATAAAGAAACTGGGGAGATGTTGGGGCTTCCAAAAACATTTGGAGCTCTAGCAGTCGCTGTGATGAGAACAACACTTAACCAACAAAATCTGGGGATCTCAAGGAGGGTGGGAGGGGAGGTCCTTTATGCTGGCTGTGATTATTTAATGGGGCTTCACTGCCACCATCAGATGCCAGATTCACAGAATCACAGAATCAACCCGGTTGGAAGAGCCCTCTGGGATCATCGAGTCCAACCGTTGCCCTGACACCACCATGGCAACTAGACCAGGGCACTAAGTGCCATGTCCAGTCTTTTCTTAAACCCCTCCAGAGATGGTGACTCCACCACCTCCCTGGGCAGCCCCTTCCAATGGCTAATGACCCTTGCTGAGAAGAAATGCTTCCTAATGTCCAACCTGAACCTCCCCTGGCCAAGCTTGAGGCTGTGTACTCTTGTCCTATCACTATTGCCTGGGAGAAGAGGCTGACTCCCACCCCGCTACAACCTCCCTTCAGGTAGTTGTAGACTGCACTAAGGTCACCTCTGAGCCTCCTCTTCTCCAGGCTAAGTCCCTCGAGGCTGTAATGCCTCTTGATTCTGGTGGGAGCTGCCTGAATTTGGCTTTTCTTGCAATTTTGGCTGCTAGATGGCAAAGCCATACTATACCTGTCCCCCACTGTTGCTGGAGTGCTGGGGGTCTTGAGGGGTGCATTCATGAAATCCTTTGGCTTCCTCTCGACACCTTGATGGGGATTGGCTTCTTTCTGGAGGACAGAAAGAGGATTATTAGCTGGGATTAGTCTGGTAATTTCCCAGGTTGTGAGGGCTGCAGGGGAGAGGGGAGGTTGTAAATGAAGGTGCTTCTTGCTATTGCCTGTTACTAACTAACCTTAAAACAGTGGTGGACGTTTGCTGCAGGGGCTGAGGATGAGGCCGTGTCCTTCCAGCATCTGGCAAGCCCCAGCTGCTGCAAAATCAGTTTTAAAGCACTGGTGAAGGGAAAGCATTCCTGCCTGGTACTCACAAATCAAGTAGGGAGTCTCTCAGTCTCCAGTCCCATTTGTTTGTGTCCTACTTTCTGAAAGGTATTAACGGTCACCTGAAGTTTCCAAATGAATCCTTAACTCTTCTACCTATCAGAAAAATGCACATGGAAAAATTATCATTTTATATGACAATGATGAGAGATTTGCCAGCCAGGCTGCGACCACCATGTGCGAGAGGGGCTTTGAGAACGTGTTTATGTTATCTGGAGGTAAGTGAGGATGGGCAGGACTCCCTGAGGTCTTGGGTGGGTAGGTGGAGAGCAGGGAACAAGGGTTGTGTGAGCTGGAGACTGGAAAGAGCTGGATATTCACAGAATCACAGAATGGTTGAGGGTTGGAAGGGCCCTCTGGAGATCATCCAGCCCAAGCCCCTGCCCAAGCAGGGTCACCCAGAGCACGTCGCACAGGGTCGTGTCCAGGAGGGGTTTGAATATCTCCAGAGAAGGAGACTCCCCCCCTCCCTGGGCAGCCTGTGCCAGGGCTCTGGCACC
Source organism: Nyctibius grandis (assembly GCF_013368605.1). NCBI lineage: Eukaryota > Metazoa > Chordata > Aves > Nyctibiiformes > Nyctibiidae > Nyctibius > Nyctibius grandis. The sequence continues at coordinate 1,822,979 of NC_090662.1, read as the reverse complement.
CTCACACCAAAGAAGTTCCTCCTCATATTCAGATGGAACTTCCCATGTTTCAGCTTGTGCCCATTGCCCCTTGTCCTGTCACTGGGCACCACTGAGAAGAGTCTGGCCCCATCCCCTTGACACCCCCCCTGAGGTATCTGTGAGCATTGATAAGATCCCCCCTCAGTCTGCTCTTCTCCAGCTGAACAGCCCCAGCTCCCTCAGCCTCTCCTCGCAGCAGAGATGCTCCAGCCCTCTGACCATCTCCGTACCCCTCCACTGGACTCTCTCCAGTAGCTCCTGGTCTGTCTTGAACTGTGGGGCCCAGACCTGGCCACAGTTACTCCAGGTGTGGCCTCACCAGGGCCGTGTAGAGGGGCAGGAGAACCTCCCTTGACCTGCTGCCCACACTCTTCCTCACGCACCCCAGGACACCATTGGCCTTCCTGGCCCCAAGGGCACATCATTGGCTCATGGGGAACTTGTTGTCCCCCAGAACCCCCAGGTCCTTCTCTGCAGAGCTGCTCTCCAGTAGATCAGCCCCCAGCCTGTACCAGAACATGGGGTTATTCCTCCCAAGGTGCAGGACCCTACACTTGCCTTTGTTGAACCTCATGAGGTTCCTCTCTGCCCAGCTCTCCAGCCTGGCCAGCTCTATTCAGCTCTGTCAAGTGTTTTACTTGTGTGTGGTAAAATCACTTATCCCATCAGGTGGTCACTGATAACTTGTGATCTGTATGTCTACAGGCCTGAAGGTCCTTGCACAGAAGATCCCAGAAGGTCTGATCACCGGCTCACTCCCCATGTCCTGCCTGGTGGCAGCTCCCCCGGGATCTGCCCGAAAAAAACCCTCTCCCAAAGTGCCCCCTGCACAAGCTGAGAATAAATGGAGATTTTCTGCGGATGATCTACAAAAGATAAAGTCCTACCTAGAAGAGGAGCACGTTCCTTCAGACACTGCCAGTAAGACTCCAGGACAAACCCTGCAGCCACTTTTTGTAGCTCTTAAGCCTGCCCTGCAGCAGATCTCTGCTTTGCTTTGCTATATTCTTTCCATGAGACTGCTGGGAGAGGGAGAGTTTTCCCTAAACTGCCTGAGAAGATCCCCCAAAACCTCTACTATGCCATTCCCAGAGGACTTAAATCTTATGTAGCTACACGATGGCAAAATCCTGGGCCTGCTGAGGGTTTAAGGGTTTATTTAAATGTCTTTTAGATTTTACTGGTGATTAGTAGGTTTTTCAAATTCTTAGGCTTGCACAGCTAGATAGAGACTGCCCAGAAGCCCCCACTGAATTATTGATGGCTCTGTATGTTTACAGTGAGAGCTGGAGAGCCAGCAGCAGGCGACAGGTCATTTGTGTGTCCTTGTGCTCCATCATGCTCACAACTTCTGATCTTTTTGTTTTCTTTTTCCTCAGGCCGTCTTAGCCACGCTTCTACAGGCCGTGATTCCAAGGTGACAACCGCGAGGAGCAGCCACAGTGCCCCCAGCACCGCTGGCAAGGTGGGATCCCTCGCCGCCCACTCGCTCAGCAGGAGCAGCCTCCAGAACAAGCCGTGGAAATAAGCAGCGGTGTCTTCTTCCACTGAATAAAGGAATGTGCAGGTTCTGGGAACCCTGAGCAGTGCAGCCCCTTTGTGGTTTTAGGAATCCGCAGGGAAGAGCAGTGGTGGTTTATAGATGGCAGCTGGGGTGAGGCTGAGGGAGCTGGAGCAGTTGATGTTTCGTAGGAACGGGATCGCTTTGGCAAGGCTGACTTTTAGGTGCAGTGTCAGGGCAGAGCTGACATGATTTTGTAGGGGAGGGAGGAAACCAGTAGTAAAGCCTGTGACTGGTAGAAACGGTTCTACCAAGCTTGTAGCTCAGACGAATGAATTTGTGTCTGTAACAAATGCTCCACAGCCTCTGTGAGCAGGAGAACACGTGAAGGTAAATGGGCCAGAAATCATCTGTGAACAAAAACTTGGTGCTTTGTAGCAGAGATACAGACATGCAGCAACTTGGAGAGAGGATTCCATAAGTTCTTTTCTTAATTTATGTTAATGAACAGAAGTATTTATAATAAAGTTGGTTTTGGAAGTAACCTCATTCATGTTTATAAATATGTGAAGGGCAAGTGTCATGAGGATGGAGCCATGGGTTTAAGAAAAGCCTGGACATGGCACTTAGTGCCATGGTCTAGTTGCCATGGTGGTGTCAGGGCAACGGTTGGACTCGATGATCCCTGAGGTCTCTTCCAACCTGGTTGATTCTGTAATTCTGAGCAGGTTTCTGGTCACTGAAGCTGCAGAAAACTACGGTGGAGGAGCCAAACTGGAAATTTATTCCCAGTTACACCCTTGCCAGTGTTTTTGGAGTAGCTTCTTTAAGGTTAGAGTGGCTGAAGGGAAATTTTCCTCTGTCCTTTCACCAGGGTCCCTAAAACTTCACAGGGACCACGAATTTTGGGTTTTGGTGGGGGTTTTTCCCTCCTTTTGGAGTGGACAAGTAATGTTTAACAGACCCCAAAATTCATCCATGGTGTGGATCATCAGGGGATAACCCTGGTGAAAGGGCAAGGTGAGAGAAACTGCACATAATTTCCAGTTTGGCAGTTTAAGACTCAACATCCCTGAGCACGTTTATCATGTTTATTGTGTCTCCATGAGGCTTAAATCGGAGGAGTGGTGATAGAGGGACTGGCAGTCTCATTCTAGAAGGGCAACGAAGCTGGTGAAGGGTCTGGAGCTGGAGCACAAGTGTGATGAGGAGCGGCTGAGGGACCTGGGGGGGTTTAGCCTGGAGAAAAGGAGGCTGAGGGGAGACCTTCTCGCTCTCTACAACTGCCTGAAAGGAGGGTGTAGCGAGGTGGGGGCGATCTCCCAGCTAACAAGCGATAGGACGAGAGGAACCGGCCTCAAGTTGCACCAGGGGAGGTTTAGATTGGAGATCAGGGACAATTTCTTCATGGAAAGGGTTGTCAAGCGCTGGCACAGGCTGCCCAGGGCAGTGGTGGAGTCCCCATCCCTGGGGGGATTTAAAAGCCGTGTAGATGTGGTGCTGAGGGACATGGGTTAGTGGTGGCCTTGGCAGTGCTGGGTTAATGGTTGGACTTGATGGTCTTAAAGGTCCTTTCCAACCAAAATATGTGTGTGTGTGTGTGTGTGTGTGTGTACATCTGTACTATAGGAGTTAAGCTGTTCAGGTATGAAGATCAAAAAATGAAAGATGTTATTTCAGCCCATCCTTAGGAAGCTGGAGGCATCTCACCATCACTGGCTGCTCTGCGTTCTTACCTTCCTACTTGTTCACGCTTCTGGAAGACTTTTTTATTGGTTTAACTGTAGGTGTGTTTATTTTGAACGAAGCAGCTTGTGCTCCTAGGGCAGATGGGTTGGCTTTCCATGGAACAACAGCATCACTTCTTGAGAGAAAAACGTTTATTTAAATGGTCTGAGCTCAAAGCAGGAGCCACAGGGACCTGGTTCTTTTCCACACTCTTCTTCACTTGCAGACTAGTCTGACCTTGATGTCCTGAGTCCGCTGCTCCTTCTTGTACAGCACCTCTGTTATTAAGTCACCATGAAATAAGAACATTGAATGAAGCGGCATCTCCTGCATAATTCAGGTGGGAACTTGCCTAGGCTGGTGGCCTGAAAAATCACAGAATCACAGAATCAACCAGGTTGGAAGAGCCCTCTGGGATCATCGAGTCCAACCATTGCCCTGACACCACCATGGCAACTAGACCAGGGCACTAAGTGCCATGTCCAGGCTTTTCTTAAACCCCTCCAGAGATGGTGACTCCACCACCTCCCTGGGCAGCCCCTTCCAATGGCTAATGACCCTTGCTGAGAAGAAATGCTTCCTAATGTCCAACCTGAACCTCCCCTGGCCAAGCTTGAGGCTGTGTCCTCTTGTCCTATCGCTGGTTGCCCGGGAGAAGAGGCCGACTCCCACTTCACTACAACCTCCCTTCAGGTAGTTGTAGACTGCACTAAGGTCACCTCTGAGCCTCCTCTTCTCCAGGCTAAACAACCCCAGATGATACTACCTGATGGGTTTAGCTGAGTGTGCGCAGGAGATGCATAAGCCAAGACACATGTTTGTTATGTGCTTGAAAGACAAGGACCAGCACAGCACCCAGGGTCCCACCGGTGAACGAGTAGGGGGTCTTTCAGCTCCGTGGGCACTTGGAAGTGCATAAAATGCATCTGTGGTGGAGTCACCATCTCTGGAGGGGTTTAAGAAAAGCCTGGACATGGCACTTAGTGCCATGGTCTAGTTGCCATGGTGGTGTCAGGGCAAGGGTTGGACTTGATGATCTCAGAGGTCTCTTCCAACCTCATTGATTCTGTGATTCTGTCTGAAAAGAGAGGTGAGAGTAGGGATCGTCTGTGTTGGTGTAAGTCCTGATTTTCCTCTCCAGCTGTGGGAGACAGATCCAAAGTCTGACAGATCCAACGGATGGACAAAACTAGTCTGAGCTGTTTGAGATCCTCCAAATCTGGGGCATCAAAGGAAGAACTGAATGTCCTTTCCCATCATCTGGATGGATTTCTGTGGTTGTGGACTCTTGGTGGTGTTTGGAGGATAGAGTCAAACTCTATAGTCTGGGAGTTTTAATTGTTTAATTTAATAAAGAGTCAATGACACCCTGTGGTTGAGTGTTCTCAGTTTGAGCTTTGACAGCTAACGGAGAGCGTGGAGCAGCGCCTGCAGAAGCCAAGGGTTGGCAGGGGCTTGGCTCCCATCCTCGTGGGACTGCGGTGGGTGAGGAGGGACCTTTCTATCAGCGCTGCAAGTTGGTGTTCAACCACAAAAATGCGCAGAATAAATCGTGTCCGAGGTATCTGCTTTGCCCAGTAAGTTGCAAACTCAACCTCTTCCACTTCCATCCTCTGCCAGAGCAGAGGGAAAACAAGCACCTTCCTTTCTTCTGCATCCCACTATTTCCATGTTCTTTTAATCCCCTTAAAAAAGGAGGAATAAATGCCCCAGTCCAGGTTAGGAGGTGATCTGCTAGAGAGCAGCTCCGTGGAGAAGGACCTTGGAGTCCTGGTGGACAACAAGTTATCCATGGGACAGCAATGTGCCCTTGGGGCCAAGAAGGCCAGTGGGATCCTGGGGTGCATTAAGCAGAGTGTGTCCAGCAGATCAAGGGAGGTCCTCCTCCCCCTCTGCTCTACCCTGATGAGACCTCACCTGGAGTATTGCATTCAGTTCTGGGCTCCCCAGTTCAAGAGGGACAGAGATCTACTGGAGAGAGTCCAACGGAGGGCTATGAGGATGATGAAGGGACTGGAACACCTGCCTTAGGAGGAAAGGTTGGGAGACCTGGGGCTTTCTAGTCTGGAGAAGAGAAGACTGAGAGGGGATCTGATTAATGGGTATGAATAGATGAGGGCTGGGTGTCAAGAGGAAAGGGGCAACCTCTTGTCACTTGTGCCCTGCGACAGGCCAAGGGGCAATGGATGCAAGCTGGAGCCCAGGAAGTTCAACCTCACCATGAGGAAGAACTTCTTTACTGTGAGTGTTACAGAGCCCTGGAACAGGCTCCCCAGAGAGGGTGTGGAGTCTCCTTCTCTGGAGACTTTGAAGCCCCATCTGGCTGCGTTCCTGTGTGACCTGCCCTAGATTGGCCCTGCTCTGGCAGGGGGGGTTGGACTTGATGGTCTCCAGAGGTCCCTTCCAACCCTTAACGTTCTATGATTCCATGATTTTTCGGGCCGCTGGGCCAGCACGTGCTGTTTATATTGGCTGCTGCCATGTGCACCCCCAGGAGCGCTGAGTCAGGCTCCAAAAACAGCCTTTCACCATGATTAAAAAAAAGGGAAAAACACCAAGAGGCATTTCTCATCCTTCTCTACGTTTATTTATCACATTCTTTTCCCTCCCACAGCTGATTCGACCATCGCTCGGCCTCTGATCCCGCTTAGTAGGGATGGTCCCGCGCGTGCTCCATGATGACCTTCAGAGCCAGCCACGTCTCCTCGGCGGTCGGGACGATGAATTTGGCGGGGAGCAGGAACCCGTAGCGCCCCGTGTCCCGCAGCTCGAAGGTGAAGGAGTACTTAATGCCTTCGTTGTACGTCCAGTCAATGGTTCCTCCGCTCGCTTGATCTGAGCGGGGAAAACAACGTGAGGGAGGTGAAAGGTTAATCGCTCTGTGTCGTACAGTTATTTCAATCAATCAATGAGGTTCGAAGAGCCCTCTGGGATCATCGAGTCCAACCGTTGCCCTGACACCACCATGGCAACTAGACCATGGCACTAAGTGCCATGTCCAGGCTTTTCTTCAACCCCTCCAGAGATGGTGACTCCACCACCTCCCTGGGCAGCCCCTTCCAATGGCTAATGACCCTTGCTGAGAAGAAATGCTTCCTAATGTCCAACCTGAACCTCCCCTGGCAAAGCTTGAGGCTGTGTCCTCTTGTCCTATCGCTGGTTGCCTGGGAGAAGAGGCCGACTCCCACTCCACTACAACCTCCCTTCAGGTAGTTGTAGACTGCACTAAGGTCACCTCTGAGCCTCCTCTTCTCCAGGCTAAACACCCCCAGCTCCCTCAGCCGTTCCTCGTAGGTCAGACCCTCCAGACCCTTCACCAGCTTGGTCGCCCTCCTCTGCACTCACTCCAACACCTCAACATCTCTCTTGAAGTGCGGGGCCCAGAACTGGACACAGGATTCAAGGTGCGGCCTCACCAGTGCCCAGTACAGAGGGACGATCCCTTCCCCAGACCGGCTGGCTACACTATTCCTAATAGAGGCCAGGATGCCATTGGCCTTCTTGGCCACCTGGGCACACTGCTGGCTCATGTGTAGCTGGGACCTTTTGTCTAAGCTGAGGTGGGAGTGATGATTTTGGTTTATTTAGGGGGGAACCACTGCTGCCCCCCCGTTACTCACAGATGGTGGTGATGATGCTGCCGTACTTGTATTTCGTGCCGTACAGAGAAGACAGAGCTGCCACCGCCTTCTCGGAAATCTCGTGCTGGAAGGACACAGAAGAGAGAAAGATGAGCCAGTGAAGGGGACAGACGGCGTGATACAGCCTGCAGGAGAGGTTTTTTTCTCATGCCGCAGGCAAAAAGATGCCAAAACTCGGTGGCCTTGGCCTGGGGGTGTCCCCAGGGGCTGGCAGAGGAGCCAGGGCTTCTTCCTGGCTTGCCAATGCCCCCTCCACGGTGCAGGGTGGAGGTTGCTCCTCCTTGGAGGAGGAGAGCAGCCTCACATCACCCTGGCCCCCTTCAAACCTCTGCGTCAGCCCTACCAGTTCCTCCTGGTGAGGCACTGGGGTCCTGGTGTAGCCGTAGGGGTAGAGCAGGAGCTGGGAGTAGCTGTGGATGGAGATGAAAGCCTTGATGTTTCCATGGTTCTTCACAAAGTCCACGATGGCCTTCACCTCAGGCTCCGAGTTGGCGTAGGGTCCATGGTATGTCTCCGAGCAGGGGTTTTTACTGGCCCCGGACCCTGTGGAGAAGTGAAAACACCGTGTGGGTGTTTGGTGGCTTTGGTGGCAGTTGGGTGGCTCAAAGAGTCACAAGGGCAAAGGCCCTTTTCCATTTCCAAGTCCAAGAGCTTTTCCCATCCCTCAGCTGCTTGGTGGCCAGGGAGGAACGCTCTTGGGGCTCCTCCTAAGTGTATGATGGCTTTCATTTGTGGTCCCCACGGTGCTGGTCACTAGGGGACACCAAAACCCTGGTGGAACCCAAACCCACATCTCTCCCACTGAGAGCAAATCCCATCCCTTCCCCACGAGACATCGGAGGATCCTTCTGAGCCAGAAATGGCCTCAGAACCTCCACTTGGAGGGCAGAACCCCTCTGTGGGATTAGTGGGAGAGCTCTGACCTCCGAAACCTGCGTCCCAGTTGCGGTTGGGGTCCACGCCGACGCACCGGGAGCCTGATTGCTTGGACCTGGTCTTGCGCCACAGGCGATTCTGGAAAGGCAGAGCTGTCTCAGCTGGTGTCTGGAGCCGGAGCTCCACCGGCCTTTAGTGGACAGGGGGCTGTCATCTGGGGTGTCTAAAGGGTGGTCCCCTTCCCATCCCGTGGAGACATGAACAAGGCTTTGACCTTTCAGGACCCTTGATGTGCAGCACCCCAGTCCTGCTCCCCAGCCCCATCCAGCGTGGCCACAGGAGGTGTGGAGAGGAAAGCCGGGGTGATACCTGGGCTTGAGTGAAGGCGAAGCCATCGGGGTTGGTGACAATCTCCAGGAAGATGTCCATCTTGTCCAGGATGGAGGCCAGACCTTCATCGTTCTCATGATCCAGGACAATCTAGAGAAGATGGTGGTTTGGGCTTCCCTGGCACTGCTGGATCGCCATCCCCTCTGCGGGGTTGGCCACCTGGCATCTGTGGTGGCTGCAGGACCTTGTGGCCCATTGGGGACGTAAGATGTGTCCAGAAGGTGCCCGTACCTTCTTGGCGAACCAGACACCGCTGGCCTGCGTCACCCATTCGCGGGAGTGGATGCCGGTGTCGATCCAGATGGCCGGGCGGTTCGTCCCCCCTTTGCTGAACTGGAAGAGCAGAAGGGTTGGGGGGGGGTTGGCTTTGACCCTGGCCCCGCTCCCCACTCCGGTCACCCCAGGAACCCCAAATCCTCACCTTGAGCACGTAGATGGGGCGGTTCTCCGTTGACTGGCCGATCTCAAGCTTGCTGACCAGGTTGGGGTTTTCGGCTACCAGCAGGTCCATGAAGGCGTAGATCTGGGGGAGAGGGATGGGGGGGGTCACTCCCGGCTCACCCCCTGCCCCTGCTGCACGTGGAGCCAAGGGCTTTGCAAGAGCAATTTCAGGATGTGATTTTTTCCCCCCCACCCCAAAAATGCCCTTTCTCACCTCATCCAGGCTGTGGTAGCTGGTATAGTCGAAGGTGGCGGTGGAGAACGGCAGCCTGCGGTGGCTGCGAAGCATCTCCATCTGCTCGTCGTCCACCAGCGTCTGGGGGAGAAGGGGCAGGATGAGACCTCGTCCCCCTTCGTGACAAGACCTCATGTCTCACCCACCTCCCCTCCACCACCGCTGACCTGCACGTCCTCAATCATGATGGAGTAGGAGATGCCGTTGGCCTCCAGGTGGGCTTTGAGGGGCTGCAGGCTGGGGAAGGGCACGCGGACGTCGACCGGGTGCCCGGGGCTGCGGGGTGCCAGCCAGAAATCCAGCTGGAGGGGGAGAAAGCAAGGTGGGGGGGTCAGATCTGGCCTTGGGCTGCACCCCCCTCACCAGCTTCTCTCTTGCTTTTCACCAGCTGGTCCCCACCATCCCACATCCAGCCCCACCATCCCACATCCAGCCCCCTCCAGCCCCACCATCCCACATCCAGCCCCCATCCCTGCTCTACAGCGTGGCTTGGGGGGTGCAAAGCAAAGGATACAGGCTGGGGGGGGGTTGTCCCCAAAGCCACCCCTGTCACTGCACCCAGTACCTGCAGGTCCTCGAGTTCCTGCAGCTCCTGAACCATCTGCAGCTCCTCATCGTTGGTGGGGACGATGCGCAGCACCTGGTGCCTGTGGGGTCAGGGGGTGCTGGGGGGGGCGTGGGGCCAAGCTCCGGCCTCCATGGGTCCAGCCTAACCCCCACCCCATCCATCCCCCCCACCCTGGGGATTTGCACAGGGTGTCTGTGTCCCCTCGGGGCTGAACCAGCTCCTTCTGCCCCAACTGGTGCCACCGTCCCCATCCCAGCCACCCCCCTGCCAGCCAGACCCCCCCCTACCCAACAAAAGTCTCGGTGCCAGCGGCCGCTGCCACCAGGGCAGCCAGCAGCATGAGAGCCCTCATGGTCAGCCGAAAGAGCCCGTCCTGTGTCCCGATGGCACTTGGGGACCTCTTAAATCCCATCGGGATGGTGGCCACCAGCCCGGCCCCCCCCAGCTGTCCCCTTTCCCAGCGCCGTGGGAAGGCTCCGGCTGACACCAGCCAAGGTCGGCGCTCTCCGTCCTGGCCAAACCTGTCCCAGGAACCGGCCAGGGCCGTCGCTGAGTCACCCACTGGTGGGGTGAGAGGTGGGGAGGTGCCAACATCCCACCACCCACGGCATCTGCTGCAGGGTGGAAAAAGGCAAAACTGGGTGGAGAAAGTGCGAGATGTGGATTTTTGGCATGGGGGGCTCAGCAAGGTGGGGACCTAAACCCTGGCCACGTTTTGGGGTGGTGGGGGAGAGGAAATTGGTTTGGAGTTTGGCACAGGACAGAGGTCAGAGCGGGTGATGGTCATCCCAGGTGGCACAAATAAAATAGCAAATGCCTGAAAGCGCTTTGCACCCAGCGGTGGCCCTGAGGGTGCCAGATGTCCCCCCTCCCAGCCCCCAAGGGAAGGGATGATGGAGCAATACTGCCCCAAAAACGCACAAATTTGGGTTTGGTTGCCCAAAAAAAACACCCATCCCCTCTGAGGTCCTTCAGGGCTGTTGGCCCAAAGAATGGGGACTTGTAGGGTGGAAGCCACAGGTGGGAAATAGACACCTGTAGGGTTGGGAACCCTTTTTCACCATTTTTTTGAAGTCTAGCATGAAAAAATAAAGGTGCCAGCCTTAAACTGTGGTCTTCAGGTTTATTTATTGAGATGAGAGGACATCATGAGAGGCACTGAACTCAGTATGGATGCTCCAGGACATGGACCATGATGTCCAGGAGCGCTGGCCAGGTCTCGGTAGCGGTGGGGATGATCTGGGTGCTGGGCAGGAGGAAGCCGTAGCGCCCCGTGTCCCTCAGCTCGAAGGTGAAGGAATATTTCACCCCGTTGTCGTAGGCCCAGTCGACGGTGGTGCCATCTGCCCTGTCTGTGGGGAGAGAAGGGGAGAAGTGATCCCAACGCTGAGCATTTGTGGTGGGTGCAACACTGCGGGATGAGGAAGGGACACTCACAGATGGTGTCCACGATGCTGCCGTAGGTGTATTTCGTCCCATACACAGCGGCCAAGTCGCTCACTGCCTTTTTAGCCAGTTCATTCTGCAAGGGAGAGCCCAAAAGTGGTGAGACCTGGTGGACCAAGACCTTGGGCAAGCAGAAACCCTGGGGCAGCGAGATCTAGAGCCCAGCGTCATTTCCCACCCTCTCTGCTCTTGCTTTTCCCCAAAACACCCTTAATTTTTGATGGACGGGAGGTACATCTTGCAATCGCCCTCCCTTCAAGAACCAGGTGATGGGCTTCAATGTGCAGGTTGCATCTAACAAGAGGAGCAGGAGGGGTCCCAGGATGATCCCATCTGACTCTTCCAGTAAGACTGGTGCTCACAGCCCCATGTCTACATTTTGGGGCCATCTCACCAGTTCCTGGTGGTGGGGCGCAGGCGCTGTCGTGTAGCCGTAGGGGAAAAGCAGCATCTGGGAGTAGCTGTGGATGGAGATGACTGACTTCACATTCCCATGGCCGTGGATGAAGTCCACGATGGCTTTCACTTCGCTCTCGGAGTGAGGATAAGGACCGTGGTAGGTCTCTGAGCAGGGGTTGCTGCTGGAGCCGGGGCCTGGGACGTGGCGGAGGAGGCACCATGCAGAGAGGCTGCCCCGGGGAAGGGTTTCTAGCCCCCAGGTTTCTCCCCTCTAGCAAGAAGATTCAATGCTCTGAGGCACCAGCGATGCCCAGCGTGGGGACCCAGTGGCCCAGCTCTCACCTCCAAAGCCTGCGTCCCAGTTTCGGTTGGGGTCCACGCCAACGCAGCGGGAGCCGTCGTTGATGGACCTCGTCTTGCGCCACAGGCGGTTCTAGGAGCAGATGGGGGTGAGACTGTCACAGGGAGGTGAATCCCCCCACCTTGGGGGACAGATGACACCCTCCTGCCCAAGCATCTCCAGGGGTGGGTGGAAACCACCTCCGCCAACCTGTCATCCCACACAGGAAGGAACATCCCTCCCCACCCAAAATCCACGGCGAGCCACGCTTGCTGGAGCCAAGCGCTGGGGCAAGTTCTTCCCGTAGTGTCCCCACGCTTACGGAGCTGTGGGTGAAGGCAAAGCCATCAGGGTTGGTGACGATCTCAAAGAAGATGTCCATGCTGTCCAGGATGGCGGTGATGGAGGGGTCCTGGCCGTACTCCTCGGCGATCTGTGTGGGAAAGGGAGTGGGAGCTGCCTCGGTGCCCCTCAGGGACAAGGGAGGTGACCAAGCGGCGCGGTGGAGAGGTGTTAAAATAGAGCTGGGGTAAGAATTGGGGTCCGAGGGCACGTGGTTACCTTGTTGGCCGTCCAGACGCCGGTGGCTTGGGTGATCCATTCCCGCGAGTGGATGCCGGTGTCCAGCCAGATGGCCGGCCGGTTCGATCCCCCGGTGCTGAACTGCACGGAGAGGGGGGATTTCAGCCCTGTGCCCTCCCAGGGCTGGGCAAGGTGAGGGTGCTCCTGGTACCCACCTTCAGCACGTACAGGGGTCTGTTCTCGTAGCTCTCCCCGATCTGGATCTTGCTAACGAGGCTGGGGTGATTGTCCACCAGCGTGTCCATCCAGTTGTAGATCTAAAAGGAGAAACTGCTGGGTCACACGGCTCACCCTGTCTCTGCTTTTGGTCTTTAGAGTATCCGGCACCAGATGCAACATGCAAAGCTTCCCTGGAGAAGACCTGGTGCTTCCCTGGAGAAGACCAGGTGCTTGGACCTCTTCGCCAGGGGAGGTTCAGGTTGGACATTAGGAAGCATTTCTTCTCAGCAAGGGTCATTAGCCATTGGAAGGGGCTGCCCAGGGAGGTGGTGGAGTCACCATCTCTGGAGGTGTTTAAGAAAAGCCTGGACATGGCACTTAGTGCCATGGTCTAGTTGACAGGGTGGTGTCAGGGCAACGGTTGGACTTGATGATCCCAGAGGGCTCTTCCAACCTGGTTGATTCTGTGATTCTGTGATTCTGAGGTGCACATCTCAAAGGTTATTGCAAAAGCAGATGAACAGTGGGGGGAAGAAAGCTCTGAGATTCCCCGCCAGCATCACAGCCTCCATCAACCACCCACTGGGCTCTAACCATAGGGTTTGACCCCCAAAATGAAGTTGATGTCTTCCAGTGAGACAGGGAGGTGCCAGGAGAGGCCACACTGCACAGGGAGGGATGCCTGGTCTCCCAGCTCAGCTAAAACCTCCGCCCAAGAAGAAGAGACATCCTGGGTGGAGGGGTCTTGCTCCCACCACGAACGTCACCGCATGGGTGCAACCATGGCACAGGCTGAACATGACCCCAACAAGATGAAATGGATGCTCTGCAGAGCAAAGTACCTCCTCTATCGTGTGGTAGGAGGCAAAATCGAACGTGCTGGTGCTTCTCTCTATCCTTCTGGACATCATCATGGTTTTCTTTTCCTCATCCAATAATTCCTGTTTAGGAGAGAAAAAAAAACCACCAACAGGCTGGAAGGAGCAGGGGGCTGGGTTTTTCTTCCATCTCCTCATGGTTTCCAACTTCTTGGGCCTTCTGTTGGGACTGAGCCATGGGAGCTCATGCCACCCTCCGACCACAGCCCTTACCTGCACATCCTCAATCATGATGCTGTAGGAGATGCTGTTGGACTCCAGGAAGATTTTGACTGCTTGGAGGCTCGGGAAGGGCACCCGCAGGTCAGCTGGGCGCCCAGGTCTGGTGGGTTGACGCCAAAAGTCAACCTGGCATAAAGGAGAGAGCTCGACCCCATCCTGTGCTGGTGCTCATCTGTTGAGCTCCCAAGCACCAAAAGGGGTCTCATAAGAGTTTCCCATGAAGGATCTAAAAAGGTCTTTGGACAAGTTTTGGGACACACACATGGGTACCAGGATGGGTCAGTGTCCCTTTGCCTCACTCAATGGATCTTCTACAGAAACACGTTTCAGCCCAAGTTGCTTGTTGGCTGCAAAGATCCTTTTGACTGATGTTTGTGGTTTGAGCAGACACAATGAGACACCGGGGTCACTGCGTGCTGGTTTTGCTCTTTAATTCACTCGAGATATCTCCTTAGATCAGCTCAGGTCCTCAGGATATCTCCTTAGGGCTCAAGGTGCCCTAAGCTAAATATTATATTCATAAGGCTATAATTTATGCGTAGTCAAAACGGGAAGGAAAATTGGTTGTGAGGTCAAAAGGAGGGAGCCCTGGATGTCACCAGAGTCCCCGTTTTACACCGGGGGATGCTTGGGGCCTCATCGCAGCTCACCTGCAGCTCTGTCTGCTCGCCCAGCGTCCTGAGCAGGCCGACCTGCTCCTCATCGCTGGCCGTGACACGGAGGACCTGGTCCCTGCAGGGAGGCAAAGCCATCAGCGCACGTGGGAGGGATCACAGGAGCAGGGGAAGGAGCTGAGCCTCCAGCGCTGACGTGGCCCCATCACAGGCTGGGTGGAGGCTGTGAAAGGTCTACACCGGCTTGGTGGGTTGGAAAGTGCATCAGTTGTTGGAGGTTTGGTGTCAAGAGCGAAAACTACAGGTTCAGAACAGCCGCAATGGGAAAAAGAGCAAGTGCCAGAGAGCACGTGGTGGTCTCTGACAGGGTGGTGAAGGTGGTGAGACCCTGGCCCAGGCTGCCCAGAGCAGCTGTGGCTGCCCCCTCCCTGGCAGTGTTCAAGGCCAGGTTGGATGGGGCTTGGAGCAACCTGGTCTGGTGGAAGGTGTCCCTGCCCGTGGCAGGGGGTTGGAACTAGATGATCTTTAAGGTCCCTTCCAATCCAAACCATCCTGTGATTCTGTGATTTCCTAACACAGCCTCTGCTCCAGCCTGGCTGGGCTCCCCCAGGGATGGGTACAGCCCCCAGCAGAGAAGGAAACACTCTCCTTGCCCAGCAGCAAGGTTTCCCCATCTCAGTTCAGTGCTTCCCCTGGAAAAGCTCAGGCTGATGCTCTCAGGATTTAGCATCCTCCAATTTGTACCCACTGCGGTGGCCAGGAGGGTGCTCAAAACCTCCCTCCAAAGCTGGGTGAAACCACATCTTTCCTGGTGTCCGTGTGGCAAAACCTGACACACTTCCCTCCTTCAGGATGTCACCCTTCTCATTGACCCCAAAGAAGGGCAGACAGGGCTGGGCATCTCTCACCCCAGTCCCCATCCCCAACCAGGTGCCCCACCACCCCCTGCTCTCGGCAGGACTCACCCCACGAAAAGCTGCTCGTTGCAGGCAGCTGCCACGAGGGTGGCGAAGACCAGGAGGATCTTCATGGTGAGTGGATGCAGATGAGCCTCAGCCCCCGAGGGCATATATAGCCCCCCGGGGGCACTCGTGGACCTTCTCACCAAGGCCACATCTGCTGTCCCCGCAGCAACAAACAGATAAGGTCGGAACAGCTCCCAGGAGCCCAAATATTTGCTTTATTTGGCCAAGTCAATAGAAGAGCAGCCAAATTAGAAAGGATCCGATAACGCCTTCCTCGGCGCTCAGGTCCTGCTGTGGGTGGCGAGAGAGGACGCGTGCCCACGCACCCAGAGAGTAGGTGCCGTGGTCACAATCACCAGCCAACCCACAGGCGTGGGACGGTGGGGTCATAGGACCCCAGAGCACATAAGGACACGGCGCTTTGTTTCCATGAATTTCTTTATTACATGTTACTATTAGTAAGTCAAGTGTAATTACGATTAGTAAAGCAAGTGTATATTACAAGTTACTACGAAATTACTAGCAGAAGCATATAAACATGTATATATTTATGATTAATTACTTATATGCACACACACACACGCATATATATATATAAATAAAATTCAAAATATATCGTTCAAATTTTTACCGGTGCCGTTAATAAAACCGCTCCCAGGAGTGGGGCCAGTTGACGATGGATGAAGTCTCACTTCAAAGATGATGGGCATCACAGAGACCGGAGCCAGGCGTCCCCAGCGAGGGTCCGAGGGGTCGCACAGGGACATTCACCTGGGGTTAATGCTTGGAGAGAGAGAAGGAGGGGCTCGGTTTTGGGTAGAAAGCGAGTTATTTTTATGCCTTCAGTGCAGACACACGAGTGGGCGCAGGGCAGCAGCTCCTGGAGCAGCCGCCGCTGACTTCTGCTGTCCTAGGAGGTCAGCTGGTTATAGTGGTTTCTTTGTTCCTCAGGGTATAGCAGCGTCTTTGTTCCCCAGGTTATAGCAGGGTCTTTGTTGTGCGCTTATCTACGACGGCCCCGAGCTCCCGCCCGCGCTTGTCAAGGAAGCGCCGGGTTCCTGGGCTGGGTTCCCAGGTTGGCAGATGTCATCTCGGGCAGTATTTTAGCTTCTAACCCTCTTTTTTCCCACTAAAACCAGGTCATCTTCCTGGTTGCACCGACAGCAGGTTGTGCCGTGGGGAAGGTGCCGTGGTCAGAGTTCTGTTACGACTTCATAATGAGGAACCGGTGATGTTGGTGAGCTAATCCTAAGTGGTGGTGCCAGGGCAGAGGTCCTCATTGAGGCAGGATCATGGGGTAGTTGAGGTGGGAAGGGATCGCAGGAGGTCTGTATCTGACCTTCTGGAGGAAGCCAGGTCAGCTCTGAGGGCAGAGCAGGTCCCTCCACGTTGGGTCTTGGAGTCCTCCAAGGATGGAGGCTGCAGAGCCCCTCTGGGCGACATGTCCTGCTGCTGGACTGTCCTCCTGGTGGAAAAGCATTGTCCAGCTTGTGTCTCTCTTGTTTCAGCTGACACCATTGTCTCTCCCATCACGCTTTGTGGTGAAGAGCTTAGCGCCATTTTCTCAATAACCTCTTCATAGGGATGGCAGGGTCCTCTCATTAGGTCCTCCCACCCCAAAGCTGTCTCATCTCCAGGCCAAACAAGCCCATCTCCCTCAGCATCCCATCATGGGACACATCCTCCTGTTCCTCTCGGTGGCCTCCATCAGTCTTGCTCCAGGTCTCTTTGGTGCCAAGGGTCCGAAAACTGGATGCAGTTGTCGTCAAGCCACGAGCTTACAAGAAGAGGGCCCAGGTGGCCTCAAGGCCTGGATGGTTGGATGGAGCTTCAAAGTCAGGGTGAGACCACAAGTCTACAACCCCAGCTGAGGCTCCTCAGGCTCCTGCCCACCACTTGCCACAAGGTGCCTGCTCTGGTGGCAGCAGGTTGGCCAGATCCAGGAGCCAACCGTGTTCCCTCCCCGTCAGCAGGGTTTTACCAGCGGCATTTTTAATCATCAGCGGGAGGACAGGATTTTGGAAGGGTGGGTCGCTTTGGGAAGCAGGTGCCACCAGACAGGGCCATGAGCAGAGGGGACAGGGACATGCGTGGGGAGCACCAGCTGCCCCTTCCTCGCGTTTGCTTTCCAAAACAGCTCCACTTAACCCAAAACCAAACCCACGTGGTGCTTCCCGATGCCTCAGCTGCACCTTCACCCTCCTTTCCCTGCCACCAGCCTCGCGTCCTTTGAGCCTGAACTATTTTACTCGCTTTATCAGGTGTTTTTTGCTCTCCTGCCAAGCTCACGGAGGAGTGAGTAACTCACCAGCTGCTGGGGGGGATCACAGGACATGGAGATAAACCTGTGAGACTGATAATCACTGCAGCAGCAGCAGGGATTGCTAATCTCTGGTCCTTCAGCAGCTCCCGCGCACGGCCCTGAGCTGTTTGCTCTTAATCCCCAAGAAATTGGCACTGTGAACAACAGAACGAGGGAGGTGGGCTCTGGAGAGACCACGGACTGGCAGGGCTGGGTGAGAGCAGGCGTCCTCCCTCCTCCATCCTCCAACTGTGCCCACTGGGCAAATCACAGAATCACAGAATCAACCAGGTTGGAAGAGACCTCCGGGATCATCGAGTCCAACTGTTGCCCTGACACCACCATGGCAACTAGACCAGGGCACTAAGTGCCATGTCCAGGCTTTTCTTAAACCCCTCCAGAGATGGTGACTCCACCACCTCCCTGGGCAGCCCCTTCCAATGTCTAATGACCCTTGCTGAGAAGAAATGCTTCCTAATGTCCAACTTGAACCTCCCCTGGCCAAGCTTGAGGCTGTGTCCTCTTGTCCTATTGCTGGTTGCCTGGGAGAAGAGGCCGACTCCCACTTCACTACAACCTCCCTTCAGGTAGTTGTAGACTGCACTAAGGTCACCTCTGAGCCTCCTCTTCTCCAGGCTAAGCACCCCCAGCTCCCTCAGCCGTTCCTCCTAGGTCAGACCCTCCAGACCCTTCACCAGCTTGGTCGCCCTCCTCTGGACTTGCTCCTCTGGGAGGGAGAAAAGGGGCAGGACAAATATATGGGGATATCAGCCCAGGAGACCCCCTTCCCACCAGCAGTCGGTGGCCTGGCAGCGTCCTGAGGCTCGTTAAAAGGAATTAAATTCCTTTAATCAGTCTCACAGCCTGGATTATGCTGCTTAACATCAGGCCCTTTGCAGGATCCCATCCTGCCCCCAGCTCCTGCACCGGTGACGGGGCTGGTCGTGACGAGGGGGTCGCTGCGAGGGCAGGGAGGTTTGCAGAAGCACAAAACCCTGCTAAGGGCTAGCGATGCCTGGAGCAAATATATTCTGCATTTACTAAGAGATGGAGCTGCAGAGGGCACAAGGCAGGACAGCGTGAAGCAGTCATGAGCTGGGGGATGAGCATCTCCTCCATTCTGCTCTGAGATTTAACCCCCCCTCAGCCTCTGCACTGACACAAGTCCCTCAGCTGATTTCTTGTTTATCCAGGTGGGAAAAGGCCTGCTCTCTTCACCTCTCCAGAGGTCACTCTGGCATCTCAGTAGCCACACAAGCGCTCCCATCTTCCTTCCTCCTCTTGTCACTGTTCCTACTGTGACTCATCGAGGTGGACTGCAACCCAGTCCTAAAAATCTGTGACACCTTCTAAAGGGTCTACCACAGACACAGAGATGCAGTGAAGAAGACAAGTGTGAAACATCTTTTACGTGCAGACATATATTGCTGTAGGAGGAGTCACACAGGGGTTTTATTCAGCCAGGTGCCATGTCATTACGGCTGTGTGAAGCACACCAAGGGAAGAGGATTTATGAGCTGGCTGCTACAGACAGATGATTCCCAGCCCAGCTTTTAGTATGGATTGTCTCGCACGTGCTCCATGATTTTTTTCAGACCCAGCCAGGTCTCCTCTGCAGTTGGGATAATTTGGTTGGCTGGCAGGAGGAAACCGTAGCGACCCGTGTCTCGCAGCTCAAAGGCAAAAGAGTATTTGATGCCATAATCGTAGCTCCAGTCAATGCTGCCTCCACTGGCTTGGTCTGAAAGAGAAAGGGAGAAGAGCCAGAGGGGTGAACAGAGGATTGACTTGAGTTCTGCTGTCCTACTGGTCATATTTGTGAGGGATAAGTGTTAGGTTTTTATGCAAACACTCGGCTCTGATGTTTGACTGGTGGCATCACTCTGCAGAAGCATCACTGCTTCCAAGAGGGAGAGACCTTGCAGGGCAGGGGGACAGAGACTGTTGCCCTGGGACAGCCCATAAAAGCTCAGACTAGCAAAATAATACTCACAGATAGTTGTGCAAATGCTCCCCACGGTGAAGGTGGTGCCATACAGGGACTTGATGGAACTGGCAGCAGCTTTTCCCACGGCATCCTGGAGAGGAGAAGATGAAGGATGAGTCAGAAAGTATCCATGCTTAAAGAGACTAAATGTTAGGATTTCACCAACCTTAACCACGTTCATGGAAATCTCCAGACTTTACAGCCTGCTTTCACCTCCCAGATAAACTAGTTGTACCAAATCAATCCATTTCTTAATCACTCATATGAGTGACAGCACTCACAGCTTCCACAGTATTCTTGGGAGGTGACATTGCAGATGGATTAAGTCATAGCAGGTTCTATACCTGATCATCCAGTGTTTCATCTCACCAACTGTCTTGTCAAGAGAAGGTTCAGGAGATAGCAGAAAATCCCAAGGCAGATGGAGAACTTCTGATGCTCGGTGGTCAACTTTGTGCTCACTTCAACTACATAACGTGTGGTTGTAGAGAAAAGAGAGCCAGGCTCTTCTTGGAGGTGTAGGGCAAAAGGGTGGGGGGCACAAACTGCCACACAGGGAATTGCATTTAGGTATTATGGAAGAAGAAAATCCCCATGATGGTGGGGAAACTTTGGGAAGGGCTTGAAGAAGCTGTGGAATTTGTCTTTAGAAATGTCAAAACAAATCAAAACAATTAATCCAAACTCAGTTGGGCAAGGCCCTAAGCAAACCAATCCAACCTTGACGTTGGCTCTGACTCCAAAGCCTGCCTGCCTTCAGCAGAGGGTTAGACTAGAGACCTCCAGAGGTCTTTTCCATTTGAATTATGATTGTGAGATCCATATCACTCGAAGATATTCTTACAGCTGTGACACTGTCATTCAAGCAGAAAGAAGGAAAGGTGGACGAGCAAAGAGGGCTGAGAATGGGTGGGGATGGCACGTGTTTGCATACAGAATCACAGAATCAATCAGGTTGGAAGAGCCCTCAGGGATCATTGAGTCCAACCGTTGCCCTGACACCACCATGGCAACTAGACCAGGGCACTAAGTGCCATGGCCAGGCTTTTCTTAAACACTTCCAGAGATGGTGACTCCACCACCTCCCTGGGCAGCCCCTTCCAATGGCTAAAGACCCTTGCTGAAAATAAATTCTTCCTAATGTCCAACCTGACCCTCCCCTGGCGAAGCTTGAGGCTGTGTCCTCTTGTGCTATCGCTGGTTGCCTGGGAGAAGAGGCCGACTCCCACTTCACTACAACCTCCCTTCAGGTAGTTGTAGACTGCACTAAGGTCACCTCTGAGCCTCCTCTTCTCCAGGCTAAACACCCCCAGCTCCCTCAGCCGTCCCTCAGAGGTCAGACCCTCCAGACCCTTCACCAGCTTGGTCACCCTCCTCTGCACTCGCTCCAACACCTCAACATCTTTCTTGAAGTGCGGGGCCCACAACTGGACACAGGATTCAAGGTGCGGCCTCACCAGTGCCCAGTACAGAGGGCCGATCCCTTCCCCAGACCGGCTGGCTACACTATTCCTAAGAGAGGCCAGGATGCCACTGGCCTTCTTGGCCACCTGGGCACACTGCTGGCTCACGTTCAGCCGCCTGTCCATCAGCACCCCCAGGGCTCTTTCTAACCACTCTTCCCCCAGCCTGTAGCGCTGCATGGGGTTGTTGTGGCCCAAGTGTCAGACCCGGCACTTGTTCTTGTTGAACCTCACGCCGTTGGTCTCGGCCCATCGATCCAACCTGTCCAGATCCCTCTGCAGACCCTTCCTACCCTCCAGCAGATCGACACTCCCACCCAGCTTGGTGTCACCTGCACATTCCCTGAGGGTGCACTCAATCCCTACGTCTAGATCATCTATAAAGACATTGAACAGCACCGGCCCCAGAACCGAGCCCTGGGGAACACCGCTAGTGACCAGCTGCCAGTTGGACTTTGCCCCATTCCCCACCACTCTCTGGGCTCGGCCATCCAGCCGGTTTTTAACCCATCGAAGAGTCCACCCATGCAAGCCCCGGGCAGCCAGTTTGTCTAGGAGGATGCTGTGGGAGACAGTGTCGAATGCCTCACTGAAGTCTAGATACTGCTTATAGTTACTGCTATGGATGGCAGAGTTCAGCCTCTTGCTTTTACCCTGATATCTCACTGTAACACTTGAGTATAGAAAACCAGCTGGAGAGAGCAGAGGAAGCTAAAGCCAAGTCATTGGGTCTCACCAGCTCGGCGTAGTCTGCCGGTTCAGTGCATTTATAGCCATAGGGATACATCAGGAGCTGCGAGTAACTGTGGAGGGTGAGGAAGGCCCGGATGTTGCCATGATTCTTAATGAAGTCAACAACAGATTTAACTTCCACCTCTGAGTTGGCACTGGGTCCACGGTAAGAGTCGGAACAGGGATTACTACTCGCTCCAGGACCTGTTGGTGCAAAGGGGGAACAAAGGCGATCCTCTGAGAACTGGCATTCACGGAAGGTCAAAGCAGACCAACGCAAAGCCGGGCTTTCCTAAGAACAGGTCTTCAGCCAAAGGCAGGGCCTTAAGTGCTGATAAATGCTCAAACAGCAGCGACAGAGCATCAATACTCACAGGATATCACAGAATCACAGAATCAACCAGGTTGGAAGAGCCCTCTGGGATCATCGAGTCCAACCATTGCCCTGACACCACCATGTCAACTAGACCATGGCACTGAGTGCCATGTCCAGGCTTTTCTTAAACCCCTCCAGAGATGGTGACTCCACCACCTCCCTGGGCAGCCCCTTCCAATGGCTAATGACCCTTTCTGAAAAGAAATTCTTCCTAATGTCCAACCTGAACCTCCCCTGGCGAAGCTTGAGGCTGTGTCCTCTTGTCCTAGATGATATACTTCTAGATGATACAGATTACTGCCTTCATCTTGTGCTCGCTGGCAATCAACGTGAAATTATCTTTACAAAAGACACTACCATCACATTTGACCATTTTCTTTCTGAATCCCTTATATTAAGGCAATTGTTGGTCCTGTGTAACCAGATCTGGGACCATGAAGGGGAACTTTCTTCATAGTGACAGCCAGAATCCAGAAACTTTATTCCTACCTCCAAAACCTGCATCCCAATTCCTGTTTGGATCGACTCCAACGCACAGACTGCCTGGATTCTTGGAGCGGGTCTTCCGCCACATGCGATTCTAAAACAAACACACGCTACAGCTTTGAAAAGGAGCAAATCTTGGTCCTCACATTAAAACCACTACCCAGAAACAGTTGCCGTTCTCCAGGAAGCGGTCCTAGGCGCGAGCCTAAGATTATTTCTGATGGGCTGACTGCCGAGATGAGCCAATGGACAAAAATTGAAGGGCTGGTGAATTTACGGAGGGTTTAGATGGGTTAGGCAAGTAATTAGTATCTTTGGCTGCCCAACTCTTTTGTAACTCCTCCTCACAGAGTTAAGAAATGGACTTTCAGAGCCTACTTCCCTCGCATTTATTGTTCGCTTGGAAGAGCGTGACAGCTTTCTAGATCAGCTTAGACACAGAGCACGCTTCCTCACCGTGGTGTGAGTGAACACGTATCCATCAGGGTTTGTGACTGTCAGCAGGAAAATGTCCATTTTGTTCAGCAGAGAGGTGATGGATGGATCCTTTCCATAGTCGGAGGCAATCTAAGCAGAGACAATATGGTACATAGTCATTATCAGCATATTTCTTTCCCACATGCTTATGGTCTAACAGCTAGGTACAGAGGCAAGTCTGGCTTTCAGGGCAGGGAAATAAGAAACATTCATTATCTGCTGGCTATAACTGTTCCTTGTTAGATTTGGAGCGTGGAGAGAGCAATGAATCTGGTTTACTATTCTCTTCTGAAGACAGGAAGTTAATGGAAGAGGGCAACAAAATTTTCTCCTGCCTGTCCTGGAGAATCACAGAATCAATGAGGCTGGAAGAGCCCTCTGGGATCATCCAGTCCAACCATTGCCCTGACACCATCATGTCAACAAGACCATGGCACTAAGTGCCATGTCCAGTCTTTTCTTAAACACATACAGAGACGGTGACTCCACCACCTCCCTGGGCAGCCCCTTCCAATGGCTAATGACCCTTGCTGAGAAGAAATTCTTCCTAATGTATGTCCAACCTGAACCTCCCCTGGCCAAGCTTGAGGCTGTGTCCTCTTGTCCTATCACTAGTTGCCCGGGAGAAGAGGCCAGCTCCCACTTCACTACAACCTCCCTTCAGGTAGTTGTAGACTGCACTAAGGTCACCTCTGAGCCTCCTCTTCTCCAGGCTAAACACCCCCAGCTCCCTCAGCCGTTCCTCGCAGCTCAGACCCTCCAGACCCTTCACCAGCTTGGTCTCCCTCCTCTGAACTCGCTCCAACACCTCAACATCTTTCTTGCAGTGCGGGGCCCAGAACTGGACACAGTATTCAAGGTGTGGCCTCACCAGAGGGCACCTGGTGCCAAGAATGGGCCAAGGCTGGCACTAAGATTGAGATGGATCAGCCAGGTCGGGAACACACAACTGTGCTGTGCTCCTCTGGTGGCTTAGTCATTTTCAGCAGAACTTAAATGTTCATTTATACAGAGCTGGAAGTTTTGGCACTTTTGCAGAAGGTAACCAATGACACGGTGTTCCTCTGCGTCTGCAGGCCAAAGCAGCAAACTCTTCAAAAAGTCCTTGGTTATTTCACAGAATCACAGAATCAACCAGGTTGGAAGAGCCCTCTGGGATCATCGAGTCCAACCATTGCCCTGACACCACCATGTCAACTAGGCCAGGGCACTAAGTGCCATGTCCAGTCTTTTCTTAAACACCTCCAGAGATGGTGACTCCACCACCTCTCTGGGCAGCCCCTTCCAATGTCTAACTACTAACTACTAGTTTGTGTAACTACTAACCCTGCAGTCCTCAACAATTTCACCTGAGCTACTCCATTTTGTCTACCCAAACTTCTTCCTGTGGCTCTAACAATACACAGCATTCTTCAATTCTTTTTTCTGGGCAGCTGCCATATTCTCTCTGGAGTCAGCTGTGTTTTAAGAGGGGTGACGGAGAGTTAGCAGAGCTGGCTAAACACATCCAGGTGTGATATACTTTGAAATAGTCAGAGGTATTCCCAAGATAAATCAAAATCCAACACGGCTGAAGTGACCTTTTTAGCTATCCAGATGGCACTCGCGTGGGTAACCCACTCTCGGGCGTGGATACCGGCATCAAGCCAGATGGCAGGACGGTTGCTTCCTCCAGTGCTGAACTGCCAAAAAAAACCAGAAAGTTTTAAAACTCTCACTGATCCCTTTTAGTCAAGACCATCCCGCACAGACTGGGATGCTTTAGATTGAATTATGCTGTATCAATAATGCATATGAATATTAATATATGCATGCAGATATGTAGGTGCACGTTCTATGTGTCATACCTTGAGCACATACAAAGGCCGCTTTTCATAGGATTCCCCGATCTGGAGCTTACTGACAATGTTGCTATACTCAGACACAAGATGATCCAGTTGTGCATAAATCTGAAATGAAAAGTCATGATGACATTTACGTTTATGTACAGTACTGCCCAGAACAATTGTAGCACCTGATGAAATCTACTTTTGCCTTCATTACCATGACCTCTTCAAAGCCTCATCTCACCTTACGTCAGTGTAGTCAGTGCTGTTCCTAACATCACAAAGTAGAAGAAAGCACTGCTGTATCATCAAGATCTACTTATTTCAGGAATAGAATCACAGAATCACAGAATCAATCAGGTTGGAAGAGACCTCTGGGATCATCGAGTCCAACCATTGCCCTGACACCGCCATGTCAACTAGACCAGGGCACTAAGTGCCATGTCCAGGCTTTTTTTAAACACCTCCAGAGATGGTGACTCCACCACCTCCCTGGGCAGCCCCTTCCAATGGCTAATGACCCTTGCTGAGAAGAAATGCTTCCTAATGTCCAACCTGAACCTCCCCTGGCCAAGCTTGAGGCTGTGTCCTCTTGTCCCATCGCTAGTTGGCTGGGAGAAGAGGCCGACTCCCACTTCACTACAACCTCCCTTCAGGTAGTTGTAGACTGCACTAAGGTCACCTCTGAGCCTCCTCTTCTCCAGGCTAAACAACCCCAGCTCCCTCAGCTGTTCCTTATAGGTCAGACCCTCCAGACCCTTCCCCAGCTTGGTCGCCCTCCTCTGGACTCACTCCAACACCTCAACATCTTTCTTGAAGTGCGGGGCCCAGTGTTCAAATAAGTTCAAAACCCTCTTTAAGAACTTCTGGTAGTAAAAATACCTTACCCTCTACTCTGCTTGATCGCTACTGGGTTCCTAAATATCCCTGTTTCAAGATTCATTTATTTCTCAATCTCTTTTGAGGGTCAGAAGGAAGGGTTTTGACAGAACTCTGCAGAAGAATTTGTGAAAAATTATGATCAACACTTGTCTGTTCCAATACTCTGTCAGGGAGAGCGCTGGCTCATGGCGCTGACCACAAAATTAATCCATTTAAAAACAAAACCACATGCCAAAAGAAGCTGGAAAGACATTTTAGATCCTAATATAGAATGTTTAACTGAAGACACCACGAATAAAGGCCAGAAAAAAGAATCCTTTTCCCCCAAAGCTGAGGTACTCACAGAATCTAGAGTGTGGTAAGTTCCATAGTTGAAGGTGCTGCCGCTGCGATCCCTTTGTTGACTACAGGCCATATCTTGGTTTTCTTCATCTAGAACAACCTAAAAGAAGCCATTCAAACGTTGAGAAAAGCTTAATTTGCAAACTTCTGACCAAATGTTTATCTCAGATAACAAAATGGTGGCGCTGCAGACTGGCTCCAGCCCCAGACCCAAACTTCCCACAGCTATGGAGCAAACAGATGCTTCTCCTGAATGTATCTGTAGGGAAGTGGGCAAGAAAACCAGTGTTTAAATGGTCGGCATTAAGTTTTAATGCTTGTTGAGATGAACAAGAATAGCATTGGAAAGCTTGAGGAAAAAAAAAAGGCAACGTTTCAGCTGAGTTAATGCTATTTTAGCTGCCATTTGGGGATTACTGCTCACGAAGAAATGTCAGTTTAGTGCCCCAGGGGATGACTTCTCTCTCACACGGTGTTGTATAATGCTTTCGGATTATGATCCAGAGCTGCTCTTCATGCAGTTTAATGAATTATGAGTAACTTTAGTGTTGTGATTCCCAAATATCTGAGGCCAAAAGACCACAGGAAATTCCTCAGGGGTTATAAGAAAAGCCACATGGAGCCTATGAGTTTATTGATGTCACTTCAACATGGTTTCAGATAGCATCTACAGAATGATCTCCACAGCTTCCCAGCACAGCAGCAATCCACGGATCATCTTTGAGAAACTAAGACTACAAAAATAAGGGCAGGGCCTCATGGAAAGGAGAGTACAGAAGAGCCCATGAATTAATGAACGAGGCCAGATTGTGAATCACTGTCTGTTTCCACAGGATTTAAAAGCTAATCATGTGCCCGTGGCATCATCTACCTGCAGGTCTTCAATCAGGATGGAGTACTCAATCCCATGAGACTCCAGGAAGGCTTTGACTGCTTGGACTCTGTTAGCGGGGATTCGCACATCCACAGGGAGGGCAGGCGTGGAGGGATTTATCCAGAAATCAAGCTGAAAGGAGAAAGGAAAATGGATTTGGTACGGGGAAAGCGTTCTGCAAACAGCTCTTCTAAACCTTTAGAAACCGATTTCTCCCAAATTGAACGACTCCTGCAGCATTGTGCCCCATCACGCTTACAGCACGCTCCGTTCCTTAGCTTGGCCTCACCACAACCTTGTGTCAGTTAATGTGACAAACTCACCAAAAAAAAACCCAACAAAGATCCACAGAAGGCTAAAGTCAGCATTTTCACTGACTTCAGAGCTTCAGTCATATAATCAAAACGAAATTTTAGTCTTCTATGATGGTTATTTTACTGTTCTCCCTTTTACCAGAAACAGTTTCTGCTAAAAAACTATAGAAAGTTCAAGAAAAGCTCCATATTACAGTATCAGGTTATATGAAACCCATTGTTTTATTTCTCTTGGTAGGGTTTTAAAAATTTTCATTTCTGTACTATTCAAACCAATAATTTTAAAGAAAGTGACAATAAAAATTCTCACCAATGGCAAGAAGAAGAGTAATAACCTAGAATTTTATAGTGTGTTTTCCTGTTTCAATACAGTGTAGACTAATAAATTCCTCCCACAGCACTGGCAGGCAAGTATGAAAACATTAGCACCCCCACTTTAAAGACAAAATTTCCGATACTAAGATTAGGAGCAGATCAGATCAAATCTGATTGTAAACCCAGTAGGAACAAAATGTGAATGGAGACACTCCTCAATACCAGTTACTAGAACTTGCAGATCAAACACCAAGTATTGAGACAGTAAATTTATTTATGGCAGCTGCCACAGTGTGGTATGAACCTTCTGAGCGATGCAAAGTCCTACCCTGATAAGTCCTACCCCAGTCTGAAATGTTGAAAAATGCGACTGTGGTAATAAAATACCTCAAGGTGTTCCAGCGATTCCAAAAGCTGTAACTTCTTAACCTTCTCCTCATTTCTTGTCTTGATTCGGAGAACCTGGTGCCTGCAATAAATCCATAAGTCTTCAGAAACAGTCTCAAAAAGGGGTCTGGTTGAACTAGCTTGTTATTAAGATCATCACTTTGGCGGGTAGTTACTTGCATGCTACCAGCCGGTACGGACTTCTTTAATGCAGTTGACCCAAGAGTTCAACCAACACAGAATCACAGAATCAACCAGGTTGGAAGAGCCCTCTGGGATCATTGAGTCCAACCGTTGCCCTGACACCACCATGTCAACTAGACCATGGCACTAAGTGCCATGTCCAGTCTTTTCTTAAACCCCTCCAGAGATGGTGACTCCACCACCTCCCTGGGCAGCCCCTTCCAGTGTCTAATGAGCCTTTCTGAAAAGAAATTCTTCCTAATGTCCAACCTGAACCTCCCCTGGCGAAGCTTGAGGCTGTGTCCTCTTGCAGGGGACCAACCTGCAGGGCCAGCCTGCTCTACATGCACTAGATTAGTAACGAGTTAAATGGCAATTTTTAAGATTTCATCACAAACAAGACATCAAGTGGATGAGTTTTTAATTGCTTACAAGGAGCAGCCTTGCATCTATTGGTTATTTTTTGTCAACAACTTGCAGAAAAAAAAATTCTAGTTGAGTTTGCAAACGATCAAGCGTTTGGGGAGCATTATACAACAAAGCAAGCAGAACACTAAGTACGGGATTTGTTTCTCCTTTCTTCAGTTTAGTAAAGACAGTTGACAAACATCCCTGTGTTGTCAGAAGCTGATACCATCAGAGGGTGGCTTGCACCATTCCAGGTGGAATGAATCATCACCTGGAAGTACCTCACTCCACCGGTTATAGAGGTAACCTCAGCGATTAACTTAGACGATGCATTGTACAACGTAGAGTGATCACAGCATAGAGTATCTAAGTGGTTTTTAGATCACTACAAAAATACATCCCCTTCAAATACACAATGTTCAAGGCTGCTTGGTAAAATAGGTACAAGCAAAGAGTACCATGAGGAGAGGCTGATGAACCCAGGCTGGTTCAGGCTGATCTAATTGCAGCCTACAACTACTTGAAGAGTAGTTGCAAAAAAATTACAAACTCTTCTCGGGAAGGGTGGATGGTGATAACAAGGGGAAACAGCTCCAGGCCCTGCTCTGAGCAGGAGGATGGACTAAATACTTCTGGAGCTCCCTTCCACCCAATGCTTTTCACAGAATCACAGAATCAACCAGGTTGGAAGAGACCTCTGGGATCATCGAGTCCAACCGTTGCCCTGACACCACCATGGCAACTAGACCATGGCACTAAGTGCCATGTCCAGGCTTTTCTTAAACACCTCCAGAGATGGTGACTCCACCACCTCCCTGGGCAGCCCCTTCCAATGTCTAATGACCCTTTCTGAAAAGAAATGCTTCCTAATGTCCAACCTGACCCTCCCCTGGCAAAGCTTGAGGCTGTGTCCTCTTGTCCTATCGCTAGTTGCCTGGGAGAAGAGGCCGACTCCCACTTCACTACAACCTCCCTTCAGGTAGTTGTAGACTGCAATAAGGTCACCTCTGAGCTTCCTCTTCTCCAGGCTAAACAACCCCAGCTCCCTCAGCCGTTCCTCGGAGGTCAGACCCTCCAGACCCTTCCCCAGCTTGGTCGCCCTCCTCTGCACTCGCTCCAACACCTCATTTTACGAAATGACAAAACGATCTCCGAACAACAAGTGTATGCAACAGTTGGGGGACAGAAGATCCTATTCTGGAAAACCAGGGGGGATTTTGAACGAAACCTGGAAGCCATAATGAATTAACAACTGGAAGGACAGGCCGGGATCGATGCCGTAGCCAAAAGCACCAATGTGCTCCTTAGCTGTATGGCCTGGGGGTTACTGCAAGCGAGGCCAGCATTAACGCTGTGTTTGCAAATGGCATTTGGTGGTTAAAGCACTTGGTGCGTTTGGTTTTGTTCTCTTCCCCAGGCATCTGCCTTTGGCCACAGCTGGAGACAGAATAAATGTCCGCAGAGTTCCATATCCTGACCTGGCCCAGCTGCTCTGCTGGCACCCACCGCAAGCAGTACTGAAAAATGGAGATGACTCAGAGCAAATCGACATGAATAACTACAGAATTGGAAAACACATCTTAAGACAGGGTAAACAAGGGACTTGGCATATGAGCTCAGTTACATGTGTGTTTATTTGCTAGCGTGGCCTCAGCTGCTGAGAAGAGACGCTCGTTAACACCAGGTTCCCCAGTCTGGCCAGCTGAGGTGCAAGATTCTATTGTTGAACCAAGTTAAATCAACACTGAAGGCACTTTACCACATTAATTACTAATTATTGGATTCTCCACCACCATAAGCTTTATTTCTGGATTGGATTCTTTTGTGAAGAGATGAGGCTCATTAACCACAGCTACTGGACATGACTGAGGAATGAATTCACAAGAATTCAGTCTACATTATGCCAGAGCCCAGATTAAATGATCAGAATAGCTTCTCCTGACTTTACAAATCCTAGGGGTTTAGTAAATTATGTACATTATTTCTTATTCTCAATCCTTACATCTTAATATACAGATTTACTGACTGGAATCTAGTGCTCACTTTACTACGTCTCAGGAAGCATCTGTTAGGTTTTTTTATCATCTTCTATTGTTGTTCTTACACGCTCAGTAAGACTGTGAGGAAATACACCAGAAGGAGATAATTTTGCAATGCAACGTACAGATAATGGTTGGATACAAGGATTCAAATTGCTTACAAAGGTTCTGAAGAGGATTAAGCATTTTAAGAGTAAGAAACTTCAAAACCAAAGTGAAACTAGTGACTTTTCCCACCTAAAGCCAGGTTCTGGTCTTTCAGCTCTGCTTTGTTCTAGACCAGATCTGTCAAGCTGAACACTTGAGCTTTGCAGAGAGGTTCAGCTCCAGATCAAGGCTCGAGACTGCTCCTTAGGTACTGTCAAAGCCAAAATAAAGCCTTAGGTCAACAGGAATTTAGGAACTCGACTCTGCAGCTAGACCTTTCTCCTTAGAAAACCCAAATGAAACTAAAGAGAGGGATTCCTTCAAATACCAGAGTACCAAAGCCACAAGACAGGTCAGTCATAAAAAGCAAAGAATGTGCCCCAAGCAGATTTTGTAAAGTTAAGATCGTGAAAAACAACAATTGGAAAATACGGAGTTAAACGAAAGGTCTTCCATAAAAGCATAACTCACCCAACAAAAGTTTCCAGGCACAAGGAAGCCCCGAAGAGGGCACTGAAGATCCAAATCAGCTTCATGTTTGATGTGAAGTTCAACCCAGCCTAGCAAAGGTGAATTTATACAGGACTCGTTAAGAAATCCTTTTTCAGATAAAACATATCTGTATGTGACTACATTCTCACATTTATCAGAGCTTTCAAGGCAACTAACAGATAGGAGGCCTATTTCACCTCCACAAAAATATTTTCCACTGACACATTCAAACCTGTAAGGGAGGAGTTGTTTTCAAAGCTTTGCCCACAAAGCTCCTCGGTGTCCTTTCACACATCTTTCTAGGTAGAGGAAAATGGAGGCAAACTGAACGTCATCCCAGCTCTCACTGGGGGTGAGGAGCTCTACCAGTTGACTCTTGGTCATCGGTTTTTCTCCTACTGTCCATTTCTAGTGGCCCACTCCTTGTTACAAAGAGGCAGCCAGCAGAAAGGTCTCACTCCAGCAAAAATACTCAATTATTTCTTCAAAATAATGACTCTGGTGAAATAATTGGGTGAAATAATCACTCTGGCAATAGCATGCAGGCTGTGGGTCCTGCCTGCTATTCAGCAAGTTCTCTCTGATAGACTAGGCCCAGGCTATGATATAAATCCGCTCTTATATACCAGTTACACACTTCTAGATATAATCCAGATAGTTTAAATATATTCTTTATTGAAATCTTCAATCTTCAGTTGGGATTGTTTCCTACAGATCCAGCCAGCCAGTGCTTCAAGCAAATTAAGGTTGCAGCAAGATTCACACGAAAGCAAGTTGTATAGTAGGAGCAGAAAAAAAGCCTTGGGTGAACAGGAACTTAGAGGAGCTCAACTCTGCAGCTAGACCCTTCTCCTTGGACAACCTTGCTAGAAATCCTCTCCTAATGAAGTATCCATCTCAGGAAGAGGTGACACAGGTTTGAAGAAGTGCTGGAACAGCCACTGCCGGGTCCTCTCAGCTTTACAATGCCTGCAGGGCTGTTCTCTGATCCAGTAGCTCTCTGGGTTCCTTTGCTTTTGTGCTGGACTCCGTCTACGTCTTGCTTCATGGGGAATAGCCTCCATCTTGTTCACCTTCTGTAAAGGTGCTCAGATATTTGAGTTGTCATTATTCACACTGAAGGAGTAACGGTGACGGGCAATCTCCTGGCTGAGCTTTGGGAACCATCTCACTTGCCTTTCGTTGTGGGAACACCCAGCTGCAGTTCTCCCAGAATGACAGGTAGGGCCAGAGGGCTGTTGGATCCACTTTTTCTTCATCCCACTGAAAATGCTACTAAGGAAGGTCCCAGTGCTGGCCTTGCTGTGATACCTGCAGACAGGGATCCTGGGAACTAACATGGGACAGAAGGCAGACGGTACAGCTACACTGTAATCAACCTCAGAAGACCATTGCACCTCGAATCCCATGTTCAGTTTTGGGCCCCTCACTATAAGAAAGATCTTGAGGTGCTGGAGCAAGTCCAGAGGAAGGCAATGAAGGTGGTGAAGGGTCTGGAGCACAAGTGTGATGAGGAGCGGCTGAGGGACCTGGGGGGGTTTAGTCTGGAGAAAAGGAGGCTGAGGGGAGACCTTCTCGCTCTCTACAATTGCCTGAAAGGAGGGTGTAGTGAGGTGGGGGTTGGTCTCTTCCCCCAGGTAACAAGGGATAGGACGAGAGGAAACAGCCTCAAGTTGTGCCAGGGGAGGTTTAGATTGGAGATCAGGGACAATTTCTTCATGGAAAGGGTTGCCAAGCACTGGAACAGGCTGCCCAGGGCAGTGGTGGAGTCCCCATCCCTGGAGGGATTTAAAAGCCGTGTAGATGTGGTGCTGAGGGACATGGGTTAGTGGTGGCCTTGGCAGTGCTGGTTTAACGGTTGGACTTGATGATCTTAAAGGTCCTTTCCAACCAAAACGATTCTATGATTCTAAGGAAAGGAAGTCTCTGACAATCCCCAGAGGATCTCACCTGTACTGTTCTCAACATTTGTCAGCACCTCCCTGGGGAGCCGCCCCCAGTCTCCAGTCCCACCCATCTCCACTCCCACTCTCACCCTCCACAGCCAGGGCAGGGGGTTCTTGTCATGGGTTCACAGCAGACTCCAAGCAAGTCTTTTGTAAGGCCAGGCCTTTGTTTTGAGAACAAAGGGAGCTTCAGGCAGGGATTCTGCCTGTTTTGACATATAGGAATTAGTCATCCTGCAACTGTTGTATCTTGGGGGCACACTATGGAGAACATATGCTCTGCAGGGAGGTAAGGTATGTTCCTGCGAGTCCTCAGGTCTTTGAGGTTTAACCTAACCCAGTCCTTGGGAAACAAGCAAATCTACACTCCCCTCAACATAAATCAGGTAATGCGAGTTTATCCAAAGAGACGGGAACCATCATGAGAACTTCCTGCATCTAGCACTACAGTAATTCTGGTGGAAGTCAAATCCCACCTGTAGCTTATGGCCTTCAACACTTCATAAAGAACTGACAGACTGTCCACACCACCTCTAATGGATTCACTCTTTGAAAACAGGAAGGAGGGACTTAATTTAGGGCAAAATTATAGCTTGCTTCATTACTCATGCTACATCCCGTGTGGATTTAAAGGCTGCCAAGAGATCCTGCCAAACATTATATCAGGATCCAAAGTGTACCAGCAAGCTCTGGGTGCCCTGACCAGCCTCATCTTGGGCCTCCACCCATCTCATTTAAGCCCAAGTCTTTGTACGCACTCCTAATCCCCACTGAAAGGGCTACAGAAGCCTGCGGCACTGTGACCTCCCACTGTAGCCATAAGGTCTTGTAGGGTTTGGAGATCAGCCTTGAACCACAGGGTAAGTCCTATGGGTGAAGTCCTGCACAGGCTGAAAGTCAGCCTCTGTTGTGCTCAGCTCAGGGCCCAAAACACCTGAGCAAATTAGGGAGCTACAAGAGCAGGGGTGCATCGCAACAGCAAGCCAGGAGCCAAAGGTGACAGCGAGGCAGGTGGGGGTAGAGAGCTCACCACAAGCAGCACAGCCCCACGGGACCCAAATAAGAGGAGCAGAGCAGGTCTGGCGGCACTGACCAGGAACAACCACAATCCAGGTCCTCAGGTAAGTCCGCCGTCACACAGCAGGTCCACAGGCAGGTTGTCAAGAGCTACAAACCAAGTCCACCGTGCACCCACTGCAGCTCAAACAAGGACCAAACCAGATGGCCTCAGCTTAAATGCAGCTCCCGTGCCAAAGGGGTGGAGGGTGTGTGGGTGGGGGCCCCGCATGAGCCGGGTCAGGGCAATTAGCACTCTCAGGGCCCTGGCACCCTAACGTGGGCAGGGTGGGACATACTCTCTGCACAGTCCTAAGAGGATGTGGTTATCATGCAGTGAATCACGAGCACCCTGGTGACACATTAAGAAATGAAAGGATAAATGAATCTCGTCTAACCAAACTTCGTCTTGTTGCTTAAAAAAAAATGACACAGAGACAGTTTGCCTGTGCTGTCGTTGACAGAGGGCCAGAATGGATACGACTGCGCCTGCCAACTAGAAAGGCCTCAAAAGGCATCAAATTTAGGTGGAATCACTCCTTTTCTGTAAAGTCCAGACCTTCTGTTGTTGCCCCTTATCTAAAAGAGGTTCTTGCCACCAAGATACAGCGTAGTAGTCTCTCCTATCACATGGGAAGGGTTAAGTGAGCCCATGGCTTGGTCTCGCATCCTCTCAAAATAAGCGTTCAGCAACAGAGTAGGATAGCGGAGGAGAGGGGAGATGACCTGTGCTGGACTGAGCTTTCCTTGTGTTCCTGCTGCCCCACTTGCCCCCTCTGCCCTCTCCGCATCCATTCTGCATCGCCTCCTGCTCTCTCATGGGGCCTCTGGCATTTTCTAAACTGCTTTTTTGAGCCCTACGCACAACTTACAAAGCTCGTATTTACCATTTGATTTGCTCTCCCTTTCGTCAGAACATAATCTGTTATCTTGGGCTTTCTGGAGGACCTGGTTCAGGGAAATAACATCGTAGACATGATGTTACTTAGAACAACATATAAACATTAATTCCTCATGCACAGGGAGCAGCACCAGCCCCTGCCTGAGCCCTCAATGCCTTCGCTGTTTCTACCAAGACTCTCAACAAGCCCATATTCCTTCAGAAATCCCATACACATTTCACCTTTGGATAGAAATGTTTATTTTCCCATCATCTCAAGCTAGTCCTGTAACACCGACATGGCGAAGGCCTCCATCGGCAACTCATCTCCTGGATGATCAAAGTTAATTGGCTATAACGCAATTAATTTTGGATTACTGGTGAGAGAACTATTACTTCTGTAAGGAATGGATTATTTCCATGTTCCTAATCCGTCAGGCACCTTAGGACTGTCCTGGATAAAGAATGAGTAGGGATTTCAATATGTGGCTCACTATTTGTAGATGTGACTGGCATCATTTTAGAAGGAGAACCCTCATTTTGATCTCTCGGGAAAATCTGCAGCTCTATGCCAGTGTAATAACACCAACTGCAATGGAGCTCACAGAATCACAGAATCAAACAGGTTGGAAGAGACCTCTGGGATCATCGAGTCCAACCATTGCCCTGACACCACCATGTCAACTAGACCATGGCACTAAGTGCCATGGCCAGTCTTTTCTTCAACACCTCCAGAGATGGTGACTCCACCACCTCCCTGGGCAGCCCCTTCCAATGGCTAATGACCCTTTCTGAAAAGAAATGCTTCCTCATGTCCAACCTGAACCTCCCCTGGCGAAGCTTGAGGCTTCTTATTTCTGACTCAAATTTCCCTAGAACAGGAAATCAAGACCTTCAACGTCCCAGGGTTGTCCCCAGACTTCACATGGCTGAGTCACAAAGCAGTTTATAATGCACCACACACTCCATTGGGTAATGTTGCAGCTTTATATTTTAGGACAGCAAGCAGATGGATGAATTGTAACTGGTCATAACAAGAAGGGGATGGGAAGAGTATTGGGAGAGACACAATCAGCTACCTACACCTGGAGATTAAAGACCGGTTCTAACAGTGACATCATCCCATGAGGTAGTTATCAATAGTAATAACTTCCGAGGTTGTGAAAGCCTTTTAGTCAGGAAAGTTTAGTATAAGGCCCACAATAACCTCCTGCTAAGGGCCAGCAGGTGTCAGCAGAAAACACAGAATTAAATAAGATCTTACTCGAGCACAGCGGACAAGACAGATTATCAAAATGCCAGTGCAGGAGCACAGCGAGATTTTCCCTCTGATGCCCCCAAAGCCTTCCTCATCCTCATCATATTCCCTCTCATCTGGTTTCTGACTCACACCTGAGTGCAAGAGGTCATTCTGCCAGTAATACCACCAAAGAATCACAGAATGACAGAATCAATCAGGTTGGAAGAGCCCTCTGGGATCATCAAGTCCAACCATTGCCCTGACACCACCATGGCAACTAGACCATGGCACTAAGTGCCATGTCCAGGCTTTTCTTAAACCCCTCCAGAGATGGGGACTCCACCACCTCCCTGGGCAGCCCCTTCCAATGGCTAATGACCCTTGCTGAGAAGAAATGCTTCCTAATGTCCAACCTGAACCTCCCCTGGCCAAGCTTGAGGCTGTGTCCTCCTGTCCTATCACTAGTTGCCTGGGAGAAGAGGCCGACTCCCACTGCGCTACAACCTCCCTTCAGGTAGTTGTAGACTGCAATAAGGTCACCTCTGAGCCTCCTCTTCTCCAGGCTAAACACCCCCAGTTCCCTCAGCCGTTCCTCGTACGTCAGAGATGAAAAAGGGTATCCCATGGAGCCTCAGCGCTGGATGTGGGACACGGGGACGACCTCCCTGCGAGGGGCGAGCATTTCTGCATTCAGAGCAGCCCCTCAGCAACTCATTGTCCAGGTGACCACCTCAGAAAGCCCTGACATGTCGGCCACCTGCGGAGCCATGGGGATGACGGAATCGTAAAGTTGCCTCTTTTCTGCCCATTAAGTCCTTTGGCTGCAATTTGGGGAAGTGCCTTCAAGTCCTGGTGGTCTGTAGCATTTGGGAATGTTGGGTGAGATTCATTTCTCACTCGAGCAGTATCAAAGCTGGGAATCGCATCAGAACAAGGCTCTTCTTCCTCTGTAACTGATGAAGGGTGATTCACCCCATCCTCAAATAGCTGTTTGAGACTATGAGGCCAAAGTAGGCTTTTAACAGTCCTTCAATATTATCTCCATTTCATGCTTTTCTTTCTTTCATCCTCTTGCTCGGGAAAAGAGTCAAAGTCAAGAGACTTTCAAACCAACCGAAATCACCCATTGGCATGGATCTACCAAACCAACTTTCATCCTGTTTAAATTTGTCACCTCCCTTTCTCCAACTTTATTTTTATTACCATATGTTTCCTATAACCAGCTTTTTATAAAGGACTAACACATTCCACCAGCCTTTACAGTGGGACAACCTGGAACTTACCATATTTACCCAAACTGAAATCAGACTGGGAAAAATTAAGAAATAGGCTGGATATCCCAGATAATCAGAATATCCCATATAATTTTTCTTTTGCAAAGCTGCTGCCACCTTGTACAAGCTGTTGCAGACACCTCAGCTCAATATGCCTCCCTGGGCCAGGTCTGGCTCCTCTATCCAGCTCCTCTCGCTTTGTTGCCTCCCGATTAGAATCATGGAATTGTTTTGTTTGGAAAGGACCTTTAAGATCATCAAGTCCAACCGTTAAACCAGCACTGCCAAGGCCACCACTAACCCAT